>NC_137164.1:57921983-58521983 GCF_951394435.1 Stenella coeruleoalba | reverse complement strand
ATTAATGAAGGAGAGAGGGATATTGATTCCAGACAGAGGAAATAGCATGGGATATCATTGTTTAGGGGGGTGTTTTTCCGTGTACATGATCATTATGTCTTTAAAGGTGAAGAATCGCTTGGAAAATATCTAAAGTGGATGATGGGAGACCAAATTAAGGATTATCTTTGTAAATAATAAGTTAGGCAATGATAGTAGCTTCAATATGGGAAGTAGTGGTGAGGATGGAGGAAACTGATAGTAATAGATGGTGTGTGTGTGTGCGCGCGTGTGTGTGCACGCGCGCGCACTCATGTCTACAGGTATAAGTAAATGTATTAAAACAACACCAAAAAACTGATCAATTAGACCTAAAAGGTGATAGAAAAAACTTTTAATTCAATTTCTAGGTTTGTCTAACTGACTGTTTAGTAGAGCTGGTAACTGAGGTGGAGTAAGAAGATAAACTGGGAGAGGGATGATTATAAATTTACTTTTGTAAGTTCTTGGTTTGGATTTTTTCTTTTTAATATCCAAGGAGAGCTATGGGTCTACAATCCCTTATTTCAGTATTTAAAATTCAAAGTTCCTTGAAAATCAGATGATTTGTTCTCATAAATAAGTAGCAACTTGTTTGGCAATAAAGTGATCTAAACCAATATGAGGCTATATAATTTTTTAAATTAAACACACTTGATGTAAATATTTAAAAATTTGGGGTTGCTCCATGTACTGGTTATAATTTCCATAATACCCAATGTGTAGACCTATCTAAAATCTGAAAGTTACTTAATTTTTAGGCTCAAGGAGCTCAAATAGTTTCAAGTAAAATAAAGCAAAGATGACTATACAGTTCAGAAGCTTTATCAGGACAAGAAATGCAAAGTGATAGCTCATAAACAATTATTATTATCCCTGAAACAAGGTGTATGGGGCATAATAGGGGAATGGTGACACCTGAACTTACATAGCAAAGGAATGAAGTCAGAAATAATATTTTTGATATGTAAATTAGAGAATTAGTGTGTTCAGATTATAAAGTATTACTGAAGCATTTTTGCATAGGAGTTGTTGTATTTTCATTTCATATAGGTCCTCAATACCAAACCCCAAGTGGTACTTATTTTAAAATATTTTCTTTTTATATATAAAGATATCTGGATTTTAAAAGTTGGGAAATCATTTTTTACAATAATTTTTTGAAATTTGAGCATTTAAAAATATATATATTGGCATCTCAGTGGGTTCAATGGAATTTGCGGACCACCCTTATCATTACATTTATAAAAATACTTATTATAATTTATTATTTGGTTTTCATAAAAATACTCATTTTTTTCAAAATGATAGGTGATACCATGACATATATCACTATTATTAATACAAGTACATAAATATTATTTGTAAATTTACAAATCTGTAGATTTGTAATGAGCCAGTTTTCAAAGAGGGCAAAGGTATTTGGCTGATGTCAGCATTCCTGGCAGGCAAAGCTGTACCCAGGGCCCTCACTGTACAGACTTCACTATGTGTGCCCTAGGTGTATTCTAGGCCCTTTTAGACTAACGAACATACATGGAATGTGATATGGGAGTGGGGGTTCACTCTCTCTCTTGGAATGTTCCTAGTAGCAAGTCCATTTTGACAGCTGAGGCGGCTCTCCTTTTCTGGAACTTGAACTTGGTGCATATGGGTGATCTAGGTGCACCCTGTCCTGTGGGATAACGATGAATTTGGGCACTCACTGGTCTCTTCAACACTCTTGCTTATAATTATTTCTCGGGATGTACAAATAAAATAAGTTCCATACCTCCTTCTTCAAGTTTATTTTCATTCTATTAACCTCTCTGGAGCTTTTCCTAGCTAGCTTCCTGCGTAATGCAAACTCAGCAGATGTAACAAAAAATAAGGGTGCTCTTATTCTCAATATGGTTTGATGAATTTTCTAACAATTAACTAGATTATCAGTACAAATATACACATACATTCAAATATATTTGTATATCCTCATTCTTATAGGAGACATGATTTAATGCCAGATGAATGATTTATAATCTAGGTCATGGCACTTAACTCTGTGTAGACTTTGTATGACTAGATCATATTTCCCTCATTTTCACATTTTGACTTCCGGCACTCCTTTTATGGATCAATAATCTGAGCAAGTATGTACTCAAAATTAGTCCTTATAGTTAATACTAGCATTTATAGGCTATCAGACACTACAAGGAGCTATCTGTGTTTTTTTCATTTTACTTTAGAGACTATAATAATGTCTAGAATAGAGTAAGCATAAGGTAAAATTAATGATTGAATGAATAAAATCATATTTATAAGTATTACTTCTGAAATGTGTTCCTTTGAAGACTTGAAAATAAACAAATTGAATTACAGGTTAACAAAGGACTAAGCTAATTCAAAGTATCATATTAACTATTTTAAGCTTAGTGCATTCTATAAACTTGAAAACATGTCTGAATGATGTAATATAAAAGTATCATTTAATGAACTACATATATGAAGAATAGAGAAGAAAAATTTTAATCTATGTATGATATTTCTAAGCTTTAAGTTATGAAAGACTTCAAGTAATGTTGGTTAAGAAAGTTTCAAAGAAAAAAGCATTACATCAAATAAGCAGCAGAAAGTGTATATGAACTTGGAAATCTGGACTAGAAAAATCTGAATTCAAGTATTCAGTTGAATACTTGAATTCAGATTTTTCAAGTATTCACTTATGCTCATACACCAGCATTGCGATGCATAGGTTAAACAATTTCAAGTCAATAAATGAATATAGGCTTAAAAAGTTTACAAAATTTAAAATAATGAAAACATGTAGAAAATTACTAAACATGTGTCATACATAATGCTCTCATGTATTCATCAATTATGTGTATCAAAGTACTCCAAACTAGGCACTGTATTTGTAAAATAAAAACGTAAAGATAACATTTTATAGTGGTGATACTAACATGCAGAGTGGAGAGAGAGAGAGAGAGAGAGAGAGAGAGAGAGAGAAATGGAAAGTTCAATGAATACATTATAATACACTACGTTCAGAATACTAAAAGAGGAATGGACAAAATGTTAGTTTGAATGGTGTTTTAAATGTAGAAAATATATGCAAGATCATTTCAAGCAAGAAAAATAAGGTACAAACATCATTAATATTGGACAGCGTTTGCCAAAATCTCCAGAAAGACACATTCAGTTAAATACATGGAGTTAAACTTATAAAGTTGCATGCTGAAAAGATTAAAGGACACTGAAACTCAAAATGAGTAATAAAAATTTTTGCATTTCTGGCTCACTTTTTATGTTTAGCCATTTGATATACCTAGAATTAATTGTGCTATACAATGTGCAGTGCTCTTTGAACTTGACTTACTTTCTGATTGTGGCTTCATTGTCCGTAAATCATTTGATGTTTATTCTATTTTATTGATCTTTGATGCCACCAATTTCATATACTAATTTAATCTATGCCTTTGGATTTATTTGGGGACATTATATTTTCTCTGTTGCTTAATAATGTATTTATGGACTAGAGACTAGACATGGTTTAATTACTGGTGTTTTACCATAAATTTAAATATCTGGAAGAGCATACTCCTCATTCTATTTTGTGGTTTCTCTGGGTATACATATTTGTTTAATTGATCATACAAATTCTAGGTTAATATTTTTAGTTCTGGGGAAATTAACATAATTATATATGGACCATGGTCATATTGAATTTAAAAGTAAGTTTAAGATAGTTTGAAAATTTTATGATTTTGTGTTTCCCTAACATTTGTCTTTGCAATTGTTCAGGTCTTGTTTGCATGCACTACTTCTTTAAGAATGTTTGGAAATTTGTTTCATAGAGTTACTGCATATTATTGCATAATTTACTCATAAATATTTGATCTTTACTGCTCAAGCAAATTAACCTTTTCATTTTATCCTCTAAGATATTTTTGTATTATATGTGAGATAGTGATTTTTGTAACAATTTTTGTAAGTTATGTGTTAATGAATTCTACTATCTGTGTGGATTTCTTCTTTCTTTTCAGTTTATTTTCTTGGATTTTCTACATATAAGTAATTACATTTTTTTCTTTAATGAATATTTACTGAGTAGTTAATATTTGCTGCATGCTTATACATCAGTAGACAAATTCATCAAAAATTCCATTCTTCATGGATTGTAGTTTCTAATAATGCAATTTTTTTGTTTGTTTGTTTGTTTTGCGGTACGCGGGCCTCTCACCGTTGTGGCCTCTCCCGCCGCGGAGCACAGGCTCCGGGCGCGCAGGCCCAACGGCCATGGCTCACGGGCCCAGCCGCTCCGCGGCATGTGGGATCTTCCCAGACCGGGGCACGAGCCCGTGTCCCCTGCATCGGCGGCGGACTCTCAACCACTGTGCCACCAGGGAAGCCTCTCTAGTAATGCAATTTAATATGTAAAAAAGTGTTGTATAATTTTAGATAAACACAAATATGTATTTACTATGAAAAGATATGGCTGGGAATGACAAATCAATAATAGTGGTAATTCTTGGGAAAGACAGGAGGAAATCCAATAGAGGAGATCTCTATATAAATTTATTTAATTATATTTATAGTATTTTATTTCTTGCAATAAGGGTATTTGGATATTATTTTTTCTGTATACTCAAAGTGCAACCTCTTTACCATACTGTTCACATGTTTGGAAAACAGGCATTAGAATGAAGAATTAAATGACTTTATCCAAGGATTGTGTTTTGGAAAGTATGTAGTAGTCATATACATATAAAATCTAATCAATTATTTTTCCTATTGTTCAACAAATCCCTATTAAGCTTTAATACTAATAAAAATTATAAGTTTCAGAAGTAATTGGTTATATATGTGCATATATATAACTTTTCTAGCATATATTTTTACTTTCATTTCATTTCAAAGAGGTAAAAAGCAAGAGAATTTAAATATCTTCTAAGCAACTAATATAAAATCCCTGAATCAAAATGGTTCCTTCTTTTTTTTTTTAATATTTTTTTAACATTATTTATTTATTTATTTTTGGTTGTGTTGGGTCTTCGCTGCTGCACAGGGGCTCTCTCTAGCTGCGGTGTGGGAGGGGGAGCTACTCTTCATTGCAGTGCATGGGCCCCTCATTGCGGTGGCTTCTCTTGTTGTGGAGCACGGGCTCTATGCGTGCGGGTTTCAGTAGTTGTGGCTTGTAGGCTCAGTAGTTGTGGCTTGCGGGCTCTAAAGCGCAGGCTCAGTAGTTGTGGCACATGGGCTTAATTGCTCCGCGTCATGTGGGATCTTCCCGGACCAGGGATCGAACCCATGTCCCCTGCATTGGCGGGCAGATTCTTAACCACTGAGCCACCAGGGAAGTCCCATAATGGTTCCTTCTTTTAATGAATAAAAGTAAATGTATACATTAAGATACAATTACTACATATTTATTCAAATTTGAACTCAATGCAACTAAACACCATAAAGATTTATCAGAATTATGTGGAGTATATTTTGTTTAGATAATACATTTCTAAATTGATATTGTTTTATCAATTTTTGGATAATTTAACTTAGAGAAAAAATTATAAATATGTGTGCAATTTGTTTTTCAACTGAACATATTAAATATGCTTTATCGGCCTAGGAAGAACAATTTGATAGCCAGGCAAATGTTTTCACTCCCTATTTCTGAAATTCTTCTACAAAGAATGCAAACACTAATGTTTATATTTTGTCCTTTATACAGTGGTATATTTTTTGAAATATAGCATTTATTACCTCACCACAAACAAAAGAACGAATATTATGATGATAAGCACTCCCTCATGTAAAATAAAATTCCCATACAGAATTTAAGACAGAATGAGACATAAAACAGCTCTTGATTAACAAGTCAGGATCCCAGGGTCCCAGTTTATTTATCCAGCCACATGCTGTAGTTAAGGTTGTTGATGTTCATATGCAAAGAGTATACTCCATGCCACAAGGCCTGCACTTGCCTGGGCCACGATAGCCATAAAATCCTGTTTATGAGTATAAAACTGGCACAGTGTGTGCACTTAAAGGAGAGAAGGTGGGCTATTTAGTGGCTCTCTTCTGTGCCTGTATCATAATTTCTGCTTTCTAAACGTTAATTCTTTCATCAAAAGGGAAAGCAAGATGAAATAATACAAGAGAAAGACTATTGATGGAAAGAGAGAACATTTCCTCTGCCGTGTGTGTGTGTGTGCGTGCGTGTATTCCTCCCACCATACACCTCCTTCCCAAAACCTATCCTATGTATGTCATTGCAAACCCATTTTCCCCTACCTTTTAGAATGATAGAGCCAATGATGGTAGAGTTTCCTCCTTCTGCAGGACAAAATTCGTCTGCAACTTTTTCCTTCTAATTTTAAACCCAATGGATTACTTATACTTATCTTCCATCATGGTGGATTAATTTGAAATATGATGTGGATTACCACCCTTGTATCCTTTAGCTCTTTTAAGGACGGCACTCATCTCAACCTCCCCCTCCCTCACCCCTTCCTTGAGGTGATATGTTGTTATTTCTGACTTAGTATCTTGGCTGGTGGGAAGGTGGTTTCAGAGGCTTCTACTTGAGCTTTCCCACTGCTATTGCTCTTACCCCACATACCAACTGAACATGGGGGTTGCATCAACTGTCAAGTATTGTGATCCCTTATGACTGGCACTTGTAAGACCTGAGTGAGGTCTCTATCACTTGGCTTCTACATGTTCATACTGTAAGATGGTAGTATCAGGTTTCTCTCTGTTATAGCGGAAGGTTACAGATACACCAGGGAGAAGGATTTAACGATCCATGCAGTAATGGATTAGAGCTGGAGACATCAGGATGATGGTAATATGGATGGGATTCTAGAAGAGTAAAAGGACATTAGGTGAAAACTAAGGAAATCTGAAGAAAGTGTGGACTTAGCTAATAACGTATCAATATTAGTTCATTAGTTGTGACACATGGGCCAGGATAATTTTAGGTATAAATAATATGGGAAACTGAGTGTGTGGTATATGGGAAATATCTGTACTACATCTGTAATATTTATATAAGCATACAGTTATTCTATATTTTTTAAAGTTTATAAAAACATAGATAGCATCCTTTGAATGCTTACTCTGTGTCATACACTTTAAAATTCAATTCCCTAAAATGTGATAATAAAAGCTACCTAATGAACTTATCGTGAGGCATCAATGACCAATGTACATAAAGACCCTCAGATATGTGGGAGGAGTCCAGGAAAAATATGGATGTTTTTCACTAATTATATTACTGAAACGTCACAGGAAGGTTTTGCTAATACCTGTTATGCCATTTATTGATCATCACAGGGAAAATTTAAGTGCCAAAGGATTGGCAAAAATATATTCTCAGAGGTAACACAACATAGTACCATGTTCATTTACTTCAAACACTAACAATATTTGGCAAGTTCAATATATTTAATTACTTTGCTTATTACCTCTTCTGTGACATAAAGACAAATAATGTCTCCTTGCCTTTTGAGGTCTCACACGTAAAGACATTTAGGAGGTATATGTTAAAATAATGAATAAGAACCTAGACATTTCCCACTGCTCAATATGGCTCTAGGTGACAATATAATACATACTTCCGATAATACTTCTGAAGAAGTATAATAGATAACTTCTTTCCTTTTCTTCATTGATTAGCAGGTACAGACTTTTCCTATTATTTTAGTAGTGTCTTGAATTTCAGCATTTCTTCTATTTGTGTAACAAAAGTCCATATTTTCCTGGACTAGTCTAACCAAACAATTCTGCAAGCCTTCTCCACTATGTACCTTTGCTCTCCCACCTACAAGTCCCTTCCTGAATGACAGTCAAGCTCTTTTCCATCACAGATCTCTGACACTCTTCACTCTTGATTACTGATAAATCGCCTTCCGCATTCTGATAATCTGCCCCAAGTTTCTAATATGTTCTTGAATAAAAAATAATAAATTTAATGTAATAATTCTTCCAAATCAATTTATTAGTTATTGTAACTTCTGTGGATTTATATCACAGAAATAGAAGTTCTAGTACAAATATATAAGATTTTTGCTACAATATGGTTCCTACTAGCAAAAATTTAATATTGCCTGGAAAAAAGGGGAAAAATCATCAACAGTGAAAAATATGCATAAATAATCAACAACATTGAAGCAAATTAAGGGAGTTCTACTAGTGGATTGGAAGGAAATTCAAGACGTGTTTTACAGTAATATATGCAAAGTGAACATTCAGCTTTAAAAAAATGATCATAGATAAAAATATATGTAAATATTTTTATGAATATATGTTCATGTGTGTATTTATCTGATTATATGAGCATGGTTAAAATATACTGAGAAGGCAGAGAAAGCAACTATGTGTAGAAAGAGTGAGAAGGAGCAGAAAAGAGTAGATGAAGAGAGAAATCCAATGGATAAAGAAAAGAATGAGGCTATTAAAGTCACATGCATGGTATGTTTACATTTATGATTTGTTACATGTATTTGAGAGTGTATTCATAAAGAGGCTTTTATTTACTTTTATTAGTTTTTTTTTGACATCTTTATTGGAGTATAATTACTCTACAATGCTGTGTTAGTTTCTGAGTTATAACAAAGTGAATGAGCTATACATATACATATATCCCCCTATCTCCTCCCTCTTGAGCCTCCCTCCCACCCTCCCTATCCCACCCCTCTAGGTCATCACAAAGCACCGAGCTGATCTCCCTGTGCTATGCAGCAGCTTCCCACCAGCCATCCACTTTACATTTGGTAGCGTATATACGTCAGTGCTACTCTCTCACTTCATCCCGGCTCCCCCTTTCCCCTGTGTCTTCAAGTCCGTTCTCTATGTCTGCGTCTTTAGTTTTTTTTTTTCTTTTGCTGCATTGCGCAGCCTGCATGATCTTAGTTCCCTTACCCAGGATTGAACCCGCGCCCTTGGCAGTGAAAGTGTGGAGTCCTAACGACTGGACCAACAGGGAATTCCCTAAAGGCCTTTAAAATTTTAAAATTTAAGGGAAAATGAGTGCAAATTTTTCTCACAATTCTATTCATCACTAATTGATTAATTTATCCCCACCTGTAATTTCTCCAACACTGATCTCTTTTTTTTGTGCTGGTAGGCTTGATATTTCTTAGTGCTTCTCTAATGGCTTCCTTCACGTAGTTGGCAATGTTCCTGTAAATGAGTAGGCTTTACGTAGTCTCTGCTTAGCTACACTAAGGGATAGAAAGACCTCTTCTTCCATTTTCATTATATAAAACCCAGAAAAGATCTCCAATTGGTCTGACTTTGGTCATATTCCACCCTTGCACCAATCAATGTTGTCTTAGGGATAGTCTGTTATCATCAATACAGTTCCTCTCACTAACTGTGGTCCAGAGACCAGTAATATTGATACTTTTTAAAGGTTGTTTAAAATATAGAGGCTCAATCTGTGTCCAGACCTACTGAATCAGGATCTTCATTTTAAAGAGATCTCCAAATAATGTGTAAGCACATATAAAATGTGTGACGTGCTTTAAAAAATTTAGTAGCATATTAAGAGAGAAATTATCTCAATACAGTTCATCTTTATTCTTATCTTTCTCTTCCAGCTTCCATTTTTATGTCTGTTCCTGCTAAATAGCTAGGGAAATGGGTGGGGTGCTGGGAATTGCTGGATGTTTTGTCCTGATGCTTCTAATCCCAATAGTTCTAGAGCCCCCAAATAGCTTAATTCCTAAAATCTATTTCTGTGCATTACAGTTAAAAATTCAAATATTTGGCGCATTCTTTTTCAAGAGCCTTTCATAACTAAGAAAACATTGACTGTCATTCAATGATTTGGGATTTATCAAATTGAGAAAATATGCAATATTCATATATAGAATTAATTGAGCCTGGCCAATGCACAAACATGATACAGATCTGTACAAGCAAGTATGCACACTGAAGATTCAAAACAGCTTACTGATTTGTGATTCCAAAGTCATAATTTGTAAAATTATATAATTACTTTTGAATATAATGCTCCTAGAGATAATCTATGGATCTTTGTTTGTTGAACTACCTGAATCATTTATACAGATCTCTTCCTCAGCTTACAATGGGTCTACATTCTGATAAACCAATCGTAAGTTAAAAATATCTTAAGTCCAAAATGTACTTAATAGACCTAACCTACAGAATGTCATAACTTAGCCTAGTCTACCTTAAACGTGCTCAGAATACTGACATTAGCCTACAGTTGGGCAATATCATTTAACACAAAGCTTATTTTATAATAAAGTGTTGAATATCTCATGGAATTTATTGAATATTGTACTAAAAGTGAAAAGAAAGATGGTTGTAAGTGTACTGGTTGTTTACTCTCATGATCATGGGGCTGACTCGGAGCTGTAGCTCTTCGCTGCTCAGAATTAAGAGAAAGTATCTATGGCATATTAACAGAATCTATGGCATATTAATAGGTGGTGGGAAAAGATCAAAATTTGAAGTATGGTTTCTACTGAATGCATATCACTTTTGCACCACTGTAAAGTCCAAAAATCATTAAGTCATACTATCATAAGTCAGGGAACATCTATAATTCAAACATATGTTTGAGAAATATTAGACTCATCTGACCATCAAGACAATTAAATTGTCAAGGAGAATTAACTTTCCTGTGTTAATCGCAAGGTTTCTTTTATAAAAATGCTTACAATACATGATTTTCAAGAAAGCTCTTACGTTTTTAATGTAATTCACAACTAAAAGAATTTTGACTTAGTGCTTAGAAAGCAATTTAGCAAGCATTTTCATTTTTGAAGGGAACACTAAAACTCTCCCACAGCATTAGTTCTTGAGAAAGAAAAAAACCCTGCAAGAAACAGATTACTGCAAAATTTATTTTATTTTATTTTATTTTGGTTAGAAGTACTTTCTAAGACATTGAACTTTGAAAAGATAATTTACAGTGATTTTTTTTTTTTTTTTTGGTACACGGGCCTCTCACTGCTGTGGCCTCTCCCATTGCAGAGTACAGGCTCCGGACGTGCAGGCTCAACGGCCACGGCTCACGGGCCCAGCCGCTCCGCGGCATGTGGGATCTTCCCGGACCGGGGCACGAACCCGTGTCTCCTGCATCGGCAGGCGGACTCTCAACCACTGCGCCACCAGGGAAGCCCTACAGTGATCTTTATGTGATAGAGAAAAATGCTCCCATTATTGTACACTTAATATACAAAACCAAGGGAAAAAATACCTTGCTCAATTACCTATTATAAAATATGAAGGCTTTTATCCAAGTAAACTAAAGTTCATAAAAGCCAGAATGTAATGGTTAAAAGAATATTTACACGCACTTGTCCCTTAAACAAATATTTTTAAATTAGGCTTGTTTTTTCTAGGTATAGTTTTAATTTATTCTAAATTTTAACAGATCACTACTTTCCTTTATATCCTAAGTATAAAAAGTTCATCTTACAACAAACATTATTGTCTAAGAAAATTGCTTTGATTTACTTTACAGGACATATAAGATATATATATATATATACACATATGTATTTGCGTTGGTGAATACCAACGCAAATATTTTTCTTATTTATTTCTAGGTTTTTTTTTTTTAAACATGAAGGTATAGATTTTAAAATAAGAATTGCCCTGGTAATTGATACAGTACATGTATTATTTCACTAAGTAGAAAATATTACCATTCCCACTTACTGATGAGTATACTGGAATTCAAAAAGATGAGCTAAGGTTCACGGGCCAAGCAACCATTTCAAAAAACCAAGGTCTAGCTTTAAATCTCATATTCCTGACACATTTGAGGCTATCTCATTGTCTATATAAGAATTTTGCATACAATATTTCATTTTATCCTCTCAATAACTTTTTTGAGTAATGCCTTACAATAGCCCTATAGAAAATGACAATGTTTATAAAGCTTTATTATTGTTCCAAGCTCATTAAAGGCAGATAGTCAAGTGATGTACTTGATGATGACAGAAGAGAAAAGATGCTAACCTAATCTATTTTAATATAATACTATAGGGCTTCCCTGGTGGCGCAGTGGTTGAGAGTCCGCCTGCCAGTGCAAGGAACACGGGTTCATGCCCTGGTCCGGGAAGATCCCACATGCCGCGGAGCGGCTGGGCCCGTGAGCCATGGCCGTTGAGCCTGCGTGTCCGGAGCCTGTGCCCCGCAACGGGAGAGGCCACAACAGTGAGAGGCCCGCATACTGCAAAAAAATAATAATAATAATAAATAAATAAAAATAAAATAATACTATAACACATGCCACTACCATACAGACCACTAACTTTTCCCTAATATTTATTTTTATGACCCACTGTGCTAAGTACTTTACATTTTAATTACATTGTATTCTTACCCCATTTCAGAGATGAGCAAACTGGACAATGGATGGTGAGTAATCTTTTCCAAAATCACACAAGTGCAGGATCTAGACTTTGATTGTAAGTTAGTCTGATGCCATAAAATAACCTGCTGTCTAGCAATTGGACTATTATGTACTCATGTGATCAATGACTGATTTATTATAAGCAAGGAAATTATAGACCAGATTTGTAGAATACAAAAAACAATTTAACTGCAGTAATGAGTTTTAGGAGGATATGATTAAAGGAAGAAAATTCAGTTAGAGGGTTGTTTTAGTAATCTAGTTAAGATTATACTTAGACTTCTGGTTTGGGTAACAGGGTGGGTAATATTCTCTTTCATAAATTAAAAAACTCAGCAGAAGGAGAAGATTTCTGTGGAATGATAAGTTTGGAACAATCTGACTATGACGTGCCTTATCTAGAGATCATCTATATGGAGATTCCAGAGTAGTTCTGGACTTCTTCATTTAGCCTAAACAAATCTGGGAATAAGCATAAAAAAAGCTCGTTACTGAGGCTTAGAGTGGTAAATATATCCACAGACGGTATTTCAATTTTCTCAATGTAGAGATATCTATTTATACATATCATTAAACATACAATATTACTTGCAACCTATGATAAAGAACTGTGGTTATTATTACTAACAATAACATAAAGAATAATTTGCAATTTTCTTGTAAATAATAGCAGCCTTAATAAATAAAATGCTGAAGGTCATCAATGATTATTCCTTTCTGTGTCAAGTGGTTTAGTTCAATTTATTTTAACAAATACTTATTGAAGGGCTCTTGTAACTTATGTTGCTATCATTAAGTGATGGTATTACCAGGAAAAACTCTCTCTCAGATATTTCCGTAATCTAGAAGAACTAAATTTAAAACAATTCTACAAGAGAATTCTACAATTCTATTGTAAGCAAGGAAAGTATAATATCAGATTTGCAGACTACAAATATCAATTTAATTGCAATGTAAATAATGGGTTTTAGGGGGATATAACTAGAGGGAGAAAATCTCCTTAGAAGGTAATTTGGATGGTTTTAATTGGGGCACTGATATGTTCATATTTACATTTTATAAGGTTCTGTGATATAAGGTAAATGAAGTCAAGGGTGGCAAGTCCGGATATGGAAGAAAGAATAAAGGGATTATCTTTATAGTATAATACTAGAGCAAATAAAGTTACCAAGAAATATATTAAAAATAGAATCCAATCTTACGTTAACTTACTAAATTTCACAGGTGTAAGAGAAAACATCTACAAGAATCACAACTAATTTCTTGTTTAGGTATCTGAAGAGTGATGATGTATTTAGTGAAAGAGGAAAGTGCAGCCCATATTAAAGAGCATGATGATGACTTTTTTTTTAACATTATGTGTTTACAATTCCAGTGGGACTATCAAAGTAAATGAAAAGCAGGCAGATAGATGTAAAAGTCTGATTTTAACAAGATTTCTCATGAATAAGATAAATATTGGGAATATCTTCAGAGTAAGTATGCCTGGCAAAGCCATGAAATTGAGTTTCTGTGCTTGAGATTCTGTAATCTGTTCAAAGATTTGTCCAATGAAAATCAATCTGAGGAAGAACAAGATTGTTTTCCAACACCTTTCTGTAATTTCTGAACTATTATTTCCCAATTGAAATGGATTAAATTCTCAAAATTACTTATCAAATTGTGTTCACTGAAAGCCATATAATGAACATCACCTTCATCCATGAAACATTAGAAATATTAAAAATGTGTTTTCCTTAATTATGCATGAGATAACAATTATGAGATTAGGAATGAAATATCAAATACTCTCAATGAAAATAAATTAAATTATGAGAGGAAGGTCAAAATAAAATTTAACAAATGTCTACATTTACATACAAAATTTGAAATGTAAATGTTCAGTAATTCCTATATTATTTTATTACATATTCGAAAAAAATTCAATGTGACTACAGAATGAATATCCCTAAATGTTTAACAAATATTTTTAGGTTATAAATGAAATGCTGATACCAAGTTTTAAGATAGACTAGACAAGTCATAGAAAATAAATTATAATAAAAGTAATATTTTCTATATCTTTTGTATTTAAAATAACAAAATTTATTTATACATAGTTGCCAACTAAAAACATATATGTAATTTCAAACTCAACTGCCAACTATAAATGTACATGTTCAAGGAATGTCATTAAAAATAGGCTCAATGAATCTTTAATCGTCTCATTTACTTTAAGAATATAAAATGGTTAAAACAAATGTTGGGAGGAAAATTCTTTACAGAAATGTATTTCTGTGCTATGAACCTCAATCCTTTCTCCCCTCCCTATCAGGGAAGAAAGACTTAATCAACTTCATCTCAAACTGAATGACAGATTATTCTACAGGACCAGCTGGGAAGCATTAAATGAGTTTTCTGCCAGTAGGAAGACAAAATGGTGGTGTCTGACTCATAACCCAAGAAAGCTAAAGAGGCCCTCAGAAGCAAGATAAAATCTGCACTGGGATTAATTTGGACTCCCAGAGATTGAGTAGGAGAAGGAATAAATGAATGGTTCCCAAGGAATTCTGGGTAGAGAGGTCACTAGAGAGAGTGCAGGCCTAGAAACATGTAAGTTCTTGTCATGAGAAGTTTTGCCAATGCACAGGAAGACTGAGAGAAACAAAAGTCAGGAATTGGGAATGATCAGTGGACAAGAATGATCACTACTTTTGTCATGAGAGACTGAGTCAGAAAAGCCTAGCAGGAAAGCAACATGGGTGGACCTGGAGATTATCATACTAAGTGAAGTAAGTCAGAAAGAGAAAGACAAATATCATATGATATCATTTATCTGTGGAATCTAAAATATGACATAAAGGAACTTATCCATGAAACAGAAGCAGACTCATAGACATAGAGAACAGACTTATGGTTGCCAAGGAGGAGGGGGGTGGGGAGAGATGGATTGGGAGTTTTGGATTAGCAGATGCAAACTAATTTATATAGAATGGATACAAAACAGGGTCCTACTGTATAGCACAGGGAATTATATTTAATAATAAACCATAACGAAAAAGAATTTTTAAACATAAAAAAAAGATTCTATGAGAACGAGTAACATTGGAACTTGCATAAATTAGACTCAGAGAAGAATTTCCTTGTAAATTTTTGTTTGAGCTGATGCTGAAATATGAGTACAGTTTAACAAATTAAAGGGATCTGGAAAGAGAAGAGTAAACAGGATGTGTTCTGGCTCAGTTAGGGTTCTCCCAGAAGTATTCCTGTGAAAGTGTATTTGTGTCATGCACAGAACACTGGTAGCGAATGGATGCCATTAATAAAACCTGTGTTATGGTAACTACCACAGCGAGAGCCCAAAGCTTAATCCTGCTGTGAAATTCTGTGAAATGGCATTAACACAGAACTCAGAATAATCCCACCAAGGAGCAAGAGCTGGCATAGTTATACATTGATTGACCAGAATCTGTGGATGATGGCTGCTCCTGGGGTTGTTCTAATTATTTTCAGACTTGTAAGATGCTAGAGTAGAGTAACCATCTTTAGTTCTGGAAAAAGCTCTCAGGAACAAAATTACATATACTGGAATTTGAAATTCTGCTGGATACACTGAAATGTAAGTGAAAGACCCAAGGCAGGATGGGGACATGGCTCATTACAGGAGTGTAATTAGCCAGGCTAATAAAGTACTTTTTCATGTTATAAGAATAGGAAATTGTTACCTCGTAAAAGCTTTATATATATTTTTAAGAAAAATGTACATGTTAACTGGAACAATATCATAATCATACTACTATTTTTAATGCAAAAAAATTCAAGTTTACAGAGACTAGGGACAAAACAGACAATGACCTGGGCTTCCCTGGTGGCGCAGTGGTTGAGAGTCCGCCTGCCGATGCAGGGGACACGGGTTCGTGCCCCGGTCCGGGAGGATCCCACATGCCGCGGAGCGGCTGGGCCCATGAGCCATGGCCGCTGAGCCTGCGCATCCGGAGCCTGTGCTCCACAACGGGAGAGGCCACAACAGTGAGAGGCCCGCGTACCACAAAAGCAAAAAACAAAAACCGACAATGACCAAAATAGGTCCCCACATTGCCAACTCTTGAAACAAAATGATAAAGAAAAATAAAGGCAACCTATCAAAAATATTCATTAACAAAAATTTCAAAACAAGTCACTACTGTGTGAATACAGAGTGCAGCTATAAACACATTGACTTTTCCTAAAAGGACATAATGTTAAAAATTTGTATTTCATTGATTTCATCCTACATGGAAGGGAAAACCAACTGACTACAGATTATTTAAGTTTGTAGTATTTTTTACTAGACTTCTGTAAGAATTAAACAGCATGAACTAATTAAATAATCCATCTGTCTTTTCCACAATGTCTGGTTTTAGTATGATATCTGAATAAACTGCAGAATGAAATTCCAATGTCTAATTTAATAATGAGCTATAGATTGATGCATAAAGGAAAAGAAATAAGATAAACTGGCACAATGTGAAACGTGTTGTAGAAACTCAGCAGACAGTTGATTAAAAGCACAAAAGGGACTATTAGTCTACTAAAATAAATGGTGTATTCAAATCTGAGTAGGACATAATATATATTTAAAATATTTTGGACAATTATTGAGTATCTTCCTCTGCCCAAGGTACTGCACTAAACTTTGAATGCATAGTTCCAAAACCTAAAATTCATAAAATTAATCCAACTACCGATGCATATATTTTTAAAAAGCACAGTTATTCTGGCAAGTTACTTAAAAAGCACTAAATGTTGGTTACTGATAAGCATGCTAACCAAGACACCATATTGGTAAAAAATTTAAAAAATATTTAGATCAATAAACATGGAGAGGTGTGAAGAGCAGAGATTTTGTAGAAAATCAGCAGTTCCAACTTTAGTACAAGGATGGGGGCTTGTCTATGTCTATATAGTTTAGAATTCATGCCTTTTTATTTTCAATGCTATATTGCTATGATGTTAAGTATTGTAATTTAGGTAAGTAAACAAAAATTGTAAAATGCAAATATTTGGACAAATTTTTAATGTGTAAGTTTTTCATTTTTATCACTTTTCTTCTCCTTAAAAGTTAGTATATATTTTTATTAAAATGTCAGGAATTATGTCTTTTGTATATTGGAGCACAATATATATCTGAATTAACTTATTATTTTGTCAATATCAATGTCAAATTCCTTTCTTTGTATATTTCTAAGCAGCATATGAGATGTGTTTACTGGAAAGGATGCTTAGAAATAACTTTTAAGTATTATTTAATAACGTATCCAACCATCACTGAGAGCATGTATCTTAAAAACAGAACAGATGAGTACAGAGAACTAATAAATGGCCTTAATCATTATATTAGTCAGAGTTCATTCAGGGAAGGAGAGACACTAAATATTATAGGAAAAGGGGTTTCTTATAGGAATTAAATTGGACATAAATGTGGGAGATAAGGAAGTGAAGATTCTGAAGGGTTAGTTAGAAGCTCAGTGAAAGACACATCAGTCAATCCTTCTGAAGCGCTGATATGAGCTTGTATGGAAACAGAACACAAGAACAACTATCTGTTGAAACTGGACCATGTCTTCCCCAGTGGGCAGATCATTTTTCCTGTTAGAAAATATGGGCAGAGGTACATGTCTGTAATGCTTCATGCGCTTTGGCTAAGGTGTTCACGTGTCACAATAGGGAAAATAGTGACAAAGTGGTCAGGGGAACAGGTATTTGAGTAGATCTTCTTTAATTGTCAGAAATAATGAAGACACGTATGCCCTGTCTGAATATATGCTAAAGAACAACATTTCTGAAGAGCGTTTATTTTAACAAATTTGTTTATCTGTTAAAATAAATGCTCTTCATGGAGGTAAGTCATTTGTTAAAGTGTATATATCTATTTCCTGGAGAAATGACATAGAAAAATATATCATTTAAATTTGTGACCTAATATTCAATTTGGAAAATTATTCAATGACATCAGTAGAAGCAAAAATCCACTCAGTAGAAATACGGGAAACAAATATTTTCTATATAAATCCAAAACATATGAAATTTAACTGAATACTCTATACAAAGTCTTGGGAAAAAGCCCAGTCAATGAACCTTTTTAAAAAAATTCTTACATGTGATTCATTTGATTATTTACATATTATGACTTCTCAAAGTTCTATATTCTCATAAATAATCTTCAGGATTTGACAGAAGAATCAGATCAAATATAGTAAAGATTCTCCTACGTTGGACAAATTTTCTATGTTACAGTGGATTTCCAAGGCCTTTCAAACCCTATTTTAATTCAGTGTGTCTATATAACTTATAATCAAGAATAAAAATAAGTGTGACATACACACATTGGTGTCAATTACAGAAAAAAAGTTAAAATAATATTTAGTAGAAATTTTCCTTCCTTAAAATTACTATATTGAAACACTGAAGGGAACAGGCATACCATTTTAGGCAACTATTTTTATTAGCAACAAAATTAGCTGATGTTTATTTACGTATTTATTTTTATTTTAGTTTTATGCCCATGTTCTCTTTAAACTATGTTTGATTGCCTTTTAAAGAAATCATTGACTTCAGACTAAGGTTTGAAAAAGGTCAACCAACTCTTCATTTATTAGCTGGCAGGTTTCTTTTGTTTTTTCTATACTACAAGATAGGTTTATTTATCACTTCAAGTGGTTAGATGTTGAACATTATTCCAGGAAGATAAAGATCAGTATTATTAATTTTTTTTAAAAAGTACATCTGGTTAACATTCTAGAAAAATACACTTGAAAAGTCATTCTCTAAAGAATAATTTAGAAAAATCCAAATCCAAATTAAATCACAATAATTGATTTCAACACAAATAATAGTTTAACTACATTTGAACTATCAAAAGTTGTGTTTTATCTCTATCTTTTTTGTCTATTGCCTCAGAAAGTGATGTTTTTTCCTCCAGGATTCAAATTGACCTTGATTAAGTGTATAAAATGTTATTGTCTTTGGAAATGATGAAATGGTGAGTTAAGTATTTTAGTCACCAAATGAAAGACAATTTTGATTAGACATTACAAATTAGGCTGTTGAAATAAAGTAAAATACTACAATGAATAAAAGACCTAGTTAGGATATATAAGAAGGGAGAAATTTCTGGTTCAAACTCCTCCCATGGATACAAGAAAAATACACCTATGTATGAATCAACCTTAAGGGTCTTCTGGGACAAAATCAAGCAGAATAACATTTGTATTACAGGGATCCCAGAAGGAGAAGAGAGAGAGAAAGTACCAGAAAAATTATTTGAAGAAATACTGGCCGAAAACTTCCCTAATATTAACAGACATCCAGGTCCAGGAAGTCCAGAGAGTTCCAAATAAGATGAACTCAAAGAGAAAAACACTGAGACACATAAATAAAATGGTAAAACTTAAGGATAAAGAGAGACTCTTAAAAGCAGCAAAAGAAAAGCAACTTATTAGGTACAAGGGAAACCCCATAAAGTTATCAGTAGATATTTCAGCAGACACTTTACAGGCTAGAAAAGAGTGGAATTATCATATTCAAAATGCCGAAAGGAAAAAACTGCCAATCAAGAATTTTATACTCGGAAAGATGATCATTCAGAATTGATAGAGATTAAGTTTTATAGATAAGTGAAACTAAAGGAAGTCATCACCAGTAAATCAGTCTTACAAGAAATGTTAAGAGGACTTCTCTAGGCTAAAAAGGAAAGGCACTAATTAATAATAAGAAAATAAGTGAAAGTAAAAATTTCACTAGAAAAGGTAAACAAATAATAAAGGTAATAAATCAATCACTTATAAAGCAAGTATAAAGAGTAAAAGACAAAAGCAATAAAATAAATTAAAAACTCAGTAATTATTCAAGGGATGCATTAAATAAAAAGATGTAAAGTGTCATCAAAAATACAAAACATGGGGGGTAAGAAAAATATAAAACTTTGGAATATGTTCAAAATTAAGTTACTTTCAACTTAAAAGAGATTGTTATATACATAGGATGTATATGTGAACCTACAGTAACCACAAAGAAAAAACTTATAATAAATACATAAAAGACAAAGAGACAGGAATCTAAACCTAGCACTAAAGAAAACAATCAAAGATCCTTGTATATGCTGTCTATAAGAGACTCACTGCAAACCTAAAGACACTCACAGACTGAAAGTTAAGGGACAGAAAAAGCTATACCATGCAAATGAAAATGAAAGAAAGTTGAGGTAGCAATACTTATATCAGACAAAATAGACTTTAAATCAAAGATTATAACAAAAGAAAAAGAAGGGCATTACATAATGATAAAGGGGTCCATCCAACAAAGGGATATAATACTTTTAAACATTTATGCACTTATCATATGAACACCTAAATATATAAAGCAAATATTAAGAGAAATAAAGGAAGAAATAGATAGCAATAAAATAAGAGTATGGAATAGTAATACCCCACTTATATCAGTGGAGACATCAACAGGACAGAAATGTAATAAGGAAACTGATCTTAAATGATACATCAGACCAGTGGACTTGATAGATATATTCAGAACATTCTACCCAAAGGCAGCACAATACACATTCTTTTCAAATGCACATGGAATATTCTTCAGGATAGAACACGTGCGAGATCACAAAACAAGTTTCAATAATTTAAGAAGACTAAAATCATATCAAGCATCTTTTTTGACCACAATGATATGAAACTAGAAATCAATTAAAAGAATAAAAGTGGAAGAAAGACAAACACATGGAGACTAAACAACATGCTACTAAACAATCAATGGGTCAAAAAATAAATCAAAGAGGAAATCAAATGAGACAAATGAAAAAGGAAACACAGCTTTCCAAAATCTATGGGTTGCAGCAAAGCAATTCTAAGAAGGAAGTTCATAGTGATACAGGTTGACCTCAAGAAACAAGAAAATTTTCAAATAAACAGTCTAACTATACAATAAAGGAATGACAAAAAAAGAACAAAGCCCAAAGCTAGTAGAAAGAAGGAGTTAATAATGATCACAGAGAAAATAAATGAAATAGACGCACACATACACAAAAAGTAGAAAAAAATCAATGAAGATAAAAGCTGGTTCTTTGAAAAGACAAACAAAAGTCACAAACCTTTAGTCAGACTCATCAAGAAAAAAAAGAGTGGGCCTCCCAAAATAAAATAAGAAATGAAAAATAAGTTACAACCAACACCACAGAAGTACAAAAGATCATAAGAAATTACTGTAACAATTATATACAAATTGGACAACCTAAAAGAAATGGATAAATTTCTAGAAATATTCAATCCCAAGACTGAATCAGGAATACATACAGAATACGAACAGACCAATTACCATTACTGAAACTGAGTCAGTTATTTAAAAAAGAAAAGTTCCCAACAAACAAGAGTCCAGGATGAGACAGCTCTGTAGGTAAATTTTACCAAACATTTAAGGAAGAATGAATACACACAGTTAACTACATATAGAACACACAGTTAACACACAGTTAACTATATATAGAAAACCCTAAAGACTCCACCAAAAAATTTAGAACTACCAAATGAATTCAGTAAAGTTGCAGGGTACAAAATTAATATACAAAATATGTTGCATTACTATACACCTGAAATGAACTATCAGAAACAGAAATGAAGATAATAATCCCATTTACGATTGCTTCAAATGAATAAAATACCTAGAAATAATTTAACCAAGGAGGTGAAAGAACTGTACTCTGATAATTATAAGACCTTGATGAAAGAAATCAAAGATGATACAAATAAATGGAAAAATATACTGTACTCATGCATTGGAAGAATCAGTATTGTGAAAATATCCATACTATTCAAAGCAAGGTACAGATTCAATTCAATACCTATCAGTAAAGCTGTCTTTTTTCATGGAACTAGGACAAATAATCCTAAAATTTGTACAGAAATACAAAACATCCCAGATAGCTAAAGCAATACTGAGAAAGAGCAAAGCTACAGGTATCAAGCCCCCTGATTTCAAACAATTCTATAATGCTATTATAACCAAAACAGTATAGTATGGCACAAAACAAGACACACGAATTAAGGGAACAAAATAGAGAGCCCAGAAATAAACCCACACTTATATGTTCAATTAATCTACAACAAAAGAGGCAAGAATACACAATGGATAAAAGACAGTCTCTTCAATAAATGGTGTGAGGAAAACTGGATAGACACAGGGAAAAGAATTAATCTGGACCACTTTCTTACACCATATACACAAATAAACTCAAAATGGATTGAAGACTTAAATGTAAGACCTGAAACCTAAAACTCCTAGAAGAAAATATAGGCAGTACACTTTTTTGACATTGTTCACAGCAGTGTTTTCTTTTTTGGATCTGTCTCCTCAGCCAAGACAACAAAATAAACAAATGGGACTACATCAAACTAAAAATCTTCTGCACAGCTAAGGAAACCATCAAGAAAACAAAAAGGTAACCTACTGAATATGAGAATATATTTGCAAATGATATATCCAATAAGGGGTTAATATCCAAAATATATAAAGAACATATATAAGTCAATATAAAAAACCAATTAAAATGGGCAGAGGACCTGAATAGGGTTTTTTAAAAAGAAGACATAGAGACTGGCAACAGGCACGTGAAAAGATGCTCAACTTCACAATTCATCAGGGAATTGCAAATCAAAACCACAGTGAGATACCCCCTCACACCTGTCAAAATAGTCATTATCAAAAAGACTGGAAATAACACGTGTTGTGAAGGATGTGGACAAAAGGGAGCACTTGTGCACTGTTGGTGGGAATGTAAATTGGTACAGCCACTATGGAGAGTAGCATGGAGGGGCCTCAAACACTAAAAATAGAACTAACATATGATCCAACAACTCCACTTCTGGGTATTTATCCAAAGAAAATGAAAACACTAATTCAAAATGATATATGTACCCCTATGTTCATTGTGGTACTATTTATTAGCCAAGACATGGAAGCAACCAAAATGTCCATTGATAGATGAATGGATAAAGAAGATGTCACACACACACAAACACACACACACACACACACACACACACACTAGAATATTACTTAGCCATAAAAAATGACATTTTGCCATTTATGACAACATGGATAGATGTAGATGGTATGCTAAGAGAAATAAGTCAGAAAGAGAAAAGCAGCTATTATAATTTCACTTATATATGGAATCTAAAAAAAAAAACATGAACAGACAAAGAAAACAGAAAGAGTCATAGATACAGAGAACAAACTGAAGGGAACAGTTTTAGGGAGCAGGCAAGATAGGTGAAGGGGTTAAAGGCTACAAACTTACAGGGACAATGTAATTACAATAATATTGTAATAATATAAAATTCTCTCCCAAAGGTAGGGCATGCATCTAGAATATTACCACTGCTTATTTTTGGATAGTGAGCATATGACGCTTTTTATGCAATTCCTCCAAAATAATTTCACATTATTTTTCCAAATATTTTCTCTAATAATTTCAAAAGAATGTACTTAGTGTTATGAAGACCTACTGTGTATAAAAACACACCTTTGTGATCTTCATAAATGACATTTTCTCCCATTTTGTCCAGCCAACTTTTACACTGACATGAAATCTTATAAATTTAAAATCTAAAGTGCCACTTTGCTCTTGGTGGATGTGAAGAAATCCCCCCTAATGATGCAAAGATTCCAGGCTGAATGGGGATTCTCTTTTCAGTTGCCTCTATTAGCGTTGCATTTATTGTCTCCTGCTGACTCTGTGGCATAATGCTGATATTTCCTTCAGGCTTTCATTTTAATATGAGCCAAATGGGGGCAATTGTGCTTTGCAGTGACTAATGAACCTCTGAAATACAGCAATAAGACTATGAGTTCCCAAAACGTGTGCTGTGCTTTTACTTTTGGGATATAAACAATCATCACCATTTCCTTGTTCAGAAGGGCTAGTGCAACATAAATAATCATGCTTCTAGGCACAGCGCTCCATTGAGCGCAAGCTAAATATATGAAAAGTCATATGCATATTTATCTTTTAGATCTAATCAAATTTGTACTGGGAAAAATATGTAGATTGATATGTAAGAATAATGTTTAAACATTGTTTTTAGCTTTTATTTGTTTTGATTTTGCACAATAAAACTGTCAAAAATATTACTTTATGTACTCACTGTCTAAAATTTTTTTTGCTCCAACAATAGAGCAAGATAAATGATATTGCTAGAAGCTAGTTTATTTAACTTTGCATTTGACATAGAAAAGTAGCATGTGAGCTCTGTGGATTGAAATCTGAAGAAGAACAGAAACATTTCACTAAATCATTTCTGCGAAATACAGCCAAAGAAACCTCTGTTATTAACTCCCATTAGTAATACTGAAATTTACACATGAAATTAGCCATGCATTTATTCATTTGCTGAAAAATGAGAAAATAACTCTATAGAGAGAAGACTAGGTCCACAACAGGGACATTGAAAATTTAGTCAAACTAGTAAGTGAAAACAATGAGCCAAAGTAATGATCTTTATTCAAACCGTGTGACATGAGCTACACCACAGATTTACTACATATGAACCATTCGATTTCAAAATCTCAAGTATTGTGGCAAAAAGGTAACTTTTTACTTATTGATATATTAGCATATTCTAATCACACTGGAACTAATATTAAACTTTAGCCGAAAAGGTAGTATTTTTTGTGCTAGCTTTCTAAGCAATTTTAATCAAGGGATTTAAAATTTCCATTAAATTCACTTTAGCTGCCTCTTAGGACATCAGAGCCTTAAATGGCAACCTACCAAACTGAAAACTGCCAAATAGAGGGAGTTTCATAGGGCAGAGTACTCTAGAGAGCGATTTGTTATATTAGAAATGCCATCCTTAGGATTCAACAAACCACAGTGTCTCCCTCTCTCTTTCTCTGTCTCATTCAGGTTATTTTTCTTCTTTTATTCATTTTATAGTAAAGTGCTATTTACATTTAGGAAAATTTACCCTTTTTAGTATGCAGTTCTGTGAGATTTTACAAATGTACAGAGTCAAATGACAACTGCCACAAGCAGGATGTAAATCTGTTTAAAACACATTTTTAATTTATGTACAATAGAATATTATACCACTCATGTATATGGTAAGAACCTTCCAACAGTATACTTCCAATTCCTCCTATATATAATTTGAGATGTCATTGTGATGTATTTTATTATACATATGTTATGAACTGCATTATATATTAATACTCCTTTTATTTTAGAAACAATTATTTTTACAATGATTAAAAATAAGAAAAATAGTTTTTAACTTCACCTTTATTTTTTACTATTTCTAAGGCTCTTCATTTCTTTGTGTAGATCCAAATGTTTTTCTGCCTGAAGAAATTCTTTAACATTATAGCATAGATGTGCTACTAATACATTCCGATTTTTTGTCTGAAGTTTTCTATTTTGCTTTTAAATTTGAAAGATATCTTTGGTGGGTAAGGAATTCTAACTTGATACATTTTTTCTTTCAATACATTAACAATATCACTCTAATTTTTTTTCTAGTCAGCATAATTTCTGACAGAAAGTCAATAGTTCTTATCTTTATCCTGTTTATGTGATGTGCCTTTTTTCCACAGGTGCCCTCAAAAATTACTCTTTAATTTTAATTTCCATAAGTATGTAAATACATTTAATTTTAGGGTGTGTGTGTGTACTATAGATCCTACTTGGAATTTTAAGTATGTGTTTCTTACAGATATCACATATATGTAATTGTTTTTTTGGAAAAATAATCTCTGCTGTTACCTCTTCAACTATTCTTCTACTGTATCCTCTTTTTCTTCACTTTTCAGGATTCTAAGTGTATATATACATAGAGTTTGATACTGTCTCACAACATTTTTTAAACATTCTTTTACTCTCTCTTTTTTCATTTTGAGTACTTTTCTTTGGACTAAATTCATGGTCACTAATTCTTGCCTCATCTGTGTTACATCTAATGATGAGCTTGACAGTTTTCTCCTAACATTTTCATTCATTTCTTTCTTCTAAGTTTTCTTACTCTGTTAAAATTCTTTACCTGGCACTTTTCCACTCTATTCTTCAACAGATTCATCAGAATCATTTCAATGTCTATGTCCAATACTTCTAAAATCTAAATAATCTCTGATTTTTGTTCTGTTGACTACTTTGTCTCATGACTTATCTTGCATTTTAAATATGTCTCCTAAATTTTTATTGTATAACATATATCTCATGTACAACAGGAGAAACTGGGTAATAGTATTTTATAAGCAATGGACTCATGTCATCTCAATTCATGTGGGAAATTGAGTTAATATTCGAGGTAGAGCTAAATTTGGATTTCAGTTGCTGTTACTGTTGCAAAGGTTGCTTTCAGTGTACTGCAGGTTTCAAATTCATGTGATGCTGCCTTGTACATCTGATGAGTTTGCCAGAGGACTTTTTTCAATGTTTGAGCCCATTCTAAGCTTTCTGTTATCTCATTGGGGTTTGCTGTCTGTACTCTAGAATACCAGATAAGGACTATACAAGAAAGGAAAACTATAATTCAAACCAATACCTGAAAGTAGGTGAAAACAATCCTTCAGGCAGTATTGCCAAATTGAATACAACTATTAAAAATATAATATGTAATAACAGATTGATCTTATCCTGTGCATACAAGTTTCGTTTACTACCAGTAAATCTATTATGGAACTACAGTGTATTAAATGATTAAACTGAAATACCATTTAATCTTTTCATTAGAAGCAGAAAGTACATACTCTAAAGTGCAATGCTGATTAATCATAAAAGCTCTTAATAAACCAAGAGTAGCAGAAAACTTCCCTACACTGAATTATGGATACCTACTTCAAAATCTAGTGTAATTATCATATTTAATGTTGAAATGTCAGAAGCATTTTTAAAATCAAGAGCACTAGAATATACCAACTCTCTCCCATTTAATTTTTATTGAATGGTGATTCTAGACAACGCAGTAAGACAGTGAAATGTAGTAAACATCTAAGAATTGGAAAGAAAGAATAAAAAATGTCATATTTCATTGATGACACAACTATCTTCATAGAATACCCCAAATAATCTGGTGCTAGGACAATTAATTTTCTATTGTATTTTTTCTCCTGTCACACAGAAAAATAAATTCAGGGAAAATACTAGAAGTTTAGATATAAAAAATAAAGACAAAACATTAGGAAGGTCACAGAGAACATATTTATCATTTTGGAGGAGGGAGGAATATTTTAAGCAAAATTAAAGATGCTTGATAAAAAATGTATATAAATAAAATTGCATGAAATAACATACTTCAAAAAACTTGAAGCAAATATGTTCAGTGAATTTAGCCAAAAATAATATTGTAACAGATAACTGCTGATAATTAATTAAAAAACCCTAAATAATGGAATTGCAGGTATTTTGTTGCAGAAGAAACTTAAATGGACATAAAAATCTTTGGTCTACTTCATAAGTAATAGATAGAAAAAATAGAAGTTGAAAACCACGAGATGCCATTTTAAGCTACCTTTTATGTTACAAAATATTCATCATTTTGAGTTTGATATTTCCTAGTAGTAAATTTCAGGCTACCCTTTTTGGAGAAACAAAACAAACAATAAAAACAAACTTGAGTCTGTGTTTATCTCTTTGCATTCTAACAGATGACACATGATTTTTATTTGTCCTTTTTCAGTTGATTTTACTTTTATTACTTGATTAATGTAGTGTCTACTAGGTTTGACTCTGTGAAGTTACTACTTCGCTCCATTGCTATTAATAAGTAATTTATGGGTATATATTTCTGTGAGTATATAAATGTCTTATACCTTAACAAAATTTCACCCATTGAGTATTTTTTTCATGAAGTAATCATTACAAAGATGGCTTTCAAATAATGACTTCTCAACTCCATCATTCTTCTACATGTATTTTTTTTATTATATTGTATTGAGCTTTTTCTTCTACCCTGCTTATTTATTTATGTATTCATGTCTATCAGTTTAGGCTCATGGATTATTTTATTCTATGGATTATGATCTTTTAATTGTATCTATTTTAATTTAATGGCACTTCAATCTATCTCCTTTATCACTTGACAGTTCCTCATCTTTCTTTCAGCACATTCTTACTTTCTGATACAATAAGATATTCTAGGCTCATGTTGTACTTTTCTTGTCCAAACCTGGAATCAACATTTTTTGCAAGGAATCCCGGTCTTTTATGGGAGGATTGTAAATAGAATTTAGGATCTGAGTCTTAGGTATGTTTTATTATTACTGGGTGGCACTGCTGCTAAGCTCTTCAGAGAACAAAGCTAGGAAATAAATATATGTTTACTTACATACCTTTCACACCCATCCACCTACCCCCCCACACACATGTCTGTTTGTCTGCCTATCTACTTATCATCTATCTATCTATCATCTATCCCTCTGTACAAACACTGTGAGTTCATACTGATAGATACAATTCAAATCCAAAGCCACATGTGCTCTTCTAATCTTCTTCCCTTTCATATTTGTAGCTTTCTTCTACAACAGTAAGTAACCTGGCTCTGATTATTCTCAATATATTTACTTATTTGTTTGATGTTTCAGTCTCTTTGCCTAAAGTTTTCTAGTTATCCTTCTACTGGATGAAGATTTTCTTCTCGAGAAATGCTTAAGGATAGTCTTCTTTGAGTCTTTTTATATTTAAAACTGTTTTCTGTTCCCTAGATAATTGGTGCACGATTTCAAGAGGACACCTCATCCTTTGTTTACACATCCTTTCCTTAGGTGCCTTGAACATTCTGATCCATTCATCCATACACTTCACTTTGTATGTTGTGTTTAGGAAGGCTTCTTATCCTGGTGTAATTCTCTTTTCCGTGTAAATTATTTGAACTTTATTTTTTGGTGGGGGAGGGAGATGGAGGGCTGGAAACCCTGAGGATTATTCATCATTAAAGTCATCCTTTATTTCTTTATTATTAAAATTGAATAGTTTTAATAGCAATTGTCTGAGTCTCTTGTTGCAGGTAAATTATCCTACGTACTTGTAACCCCTATCAAGTCTTCCTTTATTTCCAGAAAATTTTTTAGATTATAGATGTAAACATTGTTCTTTTTCATTGTTTAATTTTTGTACTATAAGAATTTCATCTATAATTGTTTTTCTCTTTGCCTTTCATTTCAACCAATTTCTATTTGACACTTTTTACTCTTTTATTTTATATTTGCTTTCTTATTCTTTTTAATTCAATGCAATTCATTAAACTTTCATTGGAACTTATTCTTCACTGACCACCTTGTAACTTTCATTTCAGACACAGCTAACTTTGGTATTTTTCTTCCTGATTTCAATATTTCATTTTCCTGCTCTTTGTCCATTTCTTTAATCATTTTGAATTTAGGATTCATGGTGATTTTTTAATACTTGTTCAAGGACATTTACTTCATTTTGGAGTATTGTGTTTAATTTCCTTCTGATAAGTGTAGTGTTATTTGGGGAGGAGGCTTTCATTGACCTAAATATTTCTTTCCCTTTTTCTCTGTATAGTGCATAGGACTAGAATAAGAGTCAGCAAACTACAATCAATGGGCCAAATTAGGCCTGGCACCAGTGTGGTTAATAAAGTTATTGGAATAAAGTCACATCTATTATTTATGTCTTTTCTGTGGCTGGCTTCATACTATAACAGCAGTATTGAGTAGATGTGACATAAACTATATGCCCCACAAAGCTGAAAATATTATCTAGTCATTTAAAGAAAATGTTTGCCAACTTCTGGTATAGATGTAAACCCCTACATTTAAGAGTTGGTACTTTGGGGTAGTTTATAAGATTCTTAGTTCAAGAGTGCCCTCTTCTGTCAGTGTAAGTGCATGCAGCTCTTTTAATGGATGGTGTTTCCAATTTAGAAAGCTGCTATATTTGCCTTTTGGCTACATTTTTGTTGATTTCTAATAGCAGTTCTCTAAATAAATAAAATAAGCATGCCTTTATTTCTCATTTATCTATAGATATTGTTTATTAAGTCACCTCCAAAAGAGGAAATTAATATACTCAGTTATGCTTTCATGTCTCCATATCAACTAAATATGTATATTTTTATTTGTAAAAGCTAATAAATATTATACTAAGGCTTTTCCTGTAATTTTCTTTCTTAGCTTTAGTTTTACATTAGATTTATCCAGAGCTTGCCACAGACATCTCACTTATTATTTCTTCACTTATTGGTTGCCTGGATTTTGTCAGTAAGTTGTGTTTTTCCTCTCCAACCTAAGTTCATGGGCATTAGATTCCTTGAGTCCTTGTATAATTAAGATTTTCTCTCTTGCCTTTACAGTTTTAAGACTATTGAGCTGAGAATAGCCCTCTTAGATACACTATTTTTCTTTCAATATATTGTCCCATGTGGCTTTGAAAATTGTTATAGAGAGAATTTAGAATCCAGACTGAATTTCCCCTATTTTAAGTGAGCTTCTTTTCTTTGTGTTTACCTATAGATTCTATTCTTTATCCTTGAAATTCAATGATTTAAGCCAGGTTAGGTTATTTTTCTAAATCACTGTGCACGTCTATACTCTCAATGTATGAATTCATTTGTTAATTCATCTCAAGAAAACATTCCTTCATATATTGGAATCTTTGCTTTTCCATTAGTGGAGCTCTCTACTTTAGAAACCTCAACTCTCGAAATGTTTTATATTCTATGTCTGTTCTTCATATGCATTACATTATCTATTTAATAGCTCTAATCTTTCTTCTCCTTTTTCTTCTGGACTCACTATAATTTTCTTAGCTTTTTCCCCAATCTCAATGATTTAATTATCGCCATGTCTATTTTGTTTGTAATTTATGTATTATGTATTAGTTGTTTAATCCTGCTTCCTCAATCTTTGACTTTTTTTAACTCTTCCAAGTTCATTTTTGCGTCATCAGACTTCTTTTTTACAATGATCTTATCTCAGAATTTCATATTATAATGCAAAGTATGAGGTGAATTTTAGTATATTTCCCTAGCTATTCTTTTTTCTAAAATTGATTTTCCACCAATCCCTCATATGCTACATACTCTGCTTTTATTACCCCCCTATATTATGTTAGCATGGGCTACTTTACATTTAACTTCATATTTCTCTATGGAGCTTTCTGTGACGTTCCATTGGGCATGATATGGCAGAGCTGAATTTTCGTTGACCCTGCTACATGTGTTTTAAATGTGTGTATGTGTGCATTCAGAGAGGACTATTCAGAAATGTATTACAACTTTAAAGATTAATATTTAATTAATTAAATTACAAGTAAAATTATATTCAGTAAGCTTTTATTTATTTATTTATTTTTGCGGTACGCGGGCTTCTCACTGTTGTGGCCTCTCCTGTTGCGGAGCACAGGCTCCGGACGCGCAGGCTCAGCGGCCATGGCTCACGGGCCCAGCCGCTCCGCGGCATGTGGGATCTTCCCGGACCGGGGCACGAACCCGTGTCCCCCGCATCGGCAGGCGGACTCTCAACCACTGCGTCACCAGGGAAGCCCAAATGTAATTCTTAATACTTGCTTGACTCTATATTGTAACCTGAATTTAAAAGCTTACTGAATAGGGGGCTTCCCTAACATATACAGTGTTAACATACTAAATTCTTTTTTTCATTTCCTTACCGTATTTCAATTAACATAGAAATAAAACATTCCTAAGTAGCCAAATAACATAAGTCCAACAAATTAAAGACACATTATACACCGTTAGTTGTTCTATATTTCCATATTTTGTAGAAATTAGATTTCAGCTATTATCATAAAGTTACTTTAATTGAGTGTATATTTAAAATCAAAGTGATAATTCTTACACATGCTCCAAGTAAAATATTAAATACATCTTAGAATACCAAAATGTGTATATTCCCTAATATAAAATTTTAAAATTTAGTATCTCAAATATACATATGTATGTATATATTTCTAAATAACTCAGGAATTATTTTTGCTTGCAATATTGGTTGACTATAAATTTCATATAGAATATGTAGCCATTATACTGATATATTCCTTTTGATGATACTCATAAACCGTGCTAAATTAAATTTACAGTTTTAAGGTTTTCCAAGTTTCCCTTAATGATAAAATCTTGCAAAATTATAGTAGAATATCACAACCAGGATATTGTCATTGAGAAAGTCAAGATAGGAAATAATTTTTCAAAAAGAAGAGAAATTACAAGAAGAGAAAGACACAGACTTTTTCCATCAACACAGGATCCTTCATGTTGTACTTTTCTACCTACACTTATTTCTCTCCTACACCTACCTCTTCCCTAATCCCTGACAACTACAAATCTGTTCTACATTTCTCCAATTTTGTCACTTCAAAAATATTATATAAATGGAATCATACAGTATGCAACCGCATAATTTTGAGGAATGGCTTTTTTTCACTCAGCATAATTCTCTGGAGAGTCACAAAGATTTTTGTGTGTAACACTGGTTAATTCCCTTTTATTGCTGAGTAGTATTCCAAGAAATGACCTACTATAGCTGGTTTTACATCTCTGGTTTTTCCAATTTTGGGTTACTGTTAATAAAGCTACTACAAACATTCAATTACAGGTTTTCACTTCTCTTTGGTAGTGCCCAGAACTGTACTTGTTGGGTGATGTAATAGTTGCATGTTTAGTTTTTAAGAAATAGCCAGCCAGTTTTTCAGAGCACCTATACCATTTTAGATTCCAGCCAAACATGTATGTGATAAGGTCTTTCTCCATCATAACCTGCATTTGCTGATGTCCTTATTTAAGTGCACACTGATCACCCATGTGGTTTTAATTTACATTTTCCTAATATGATGTTTAATATATTCTTCTTGTGTTTCCTATCTGTATACCCTTTCTGGTGAAATTTTAAATAATGTCTTTTGCTCATTTTCTAATTTGTTTTTACTGTTAAGTTTAGAGAGTTCTTTAAATATTCTAGATACTAGTCTTTTGTTGGATATGCAGTCTGCAAATATTTTCTTCCAGCCAGTAGTTATTGAATCTGCTGAGAGGGTCTTTTGCAGGACAAAAGACTTAAATTTTAATGAAGTCAAATTTATCATTTTTGTCCTTTTACGATCAGGCTTTGGTTGTCAAGTATAAGAATCTTCCCTATTCCTAGCCTAGATTATAAATTTTTTCTCTTATATTTTCTTTTCTTTTTTTTAGTTATACATTTTTATATAAGCTCAAGATCCAAAACTTTTGAGTTAATTTTTTTATAAGAAGGGAAACTTAATTCAAGATTACTTTTCTTCCCACCCATGGATGTCCAATTGCTCCAGCACCATTTGTTAAAAATGTTATCTTTTCTGCATTCAATTTCTTTTGCTTATTTGTCAAAAATCATTGGGCATAATTGCCAGGGTTTATTTTTGCATACTCTATACTGTTTCATTTATCTTTGTTTCCAACCTTCCTCAAAACAACCTGGACAAGGTCTTAATTACCGTCACTCTATATTGAGCCTTGAAATTGGGCAGATTGATTTCTCCCACCTTATGCTTCTTTAGAAAAATTGTTTTAGCTATTCCAGTTCTTTTGTTATTCCATATACACTTTAAAGTAACCATGTTTGTATCTAAAAATATCTTGCTGGCATTCTGATAGGAATTGTGGCATATATATAACTATATATCTGTATTTCTCAATATGGAAAGAAATGATAGCTTTACTATATTGAGAATTCTCATTTATTCCCTCTCTCCCAGGCTCACAATTTCCCTTATTAACACCTTACATTAGTGTGATACACTTGTTACAACTGATAAATATGGATACATTATTATTATTATTATTTTATTTTTTTTTTTTTTTGCAGTACGCAGGCCTCTCACTATTGTGGCCTCTCCCGTTGCAGAGCACAGGCTCCGGACGCGCAGGCTCAGCAGCCACGGCTCAGGGGCCCAGCCGCTCCGCGGCATGTGGGATCTTCCCGGACCGGGGCACGAACCCGTGTCCCCTGCATCGGCAGGCGGACTCTCAACCACTGCGCCACCAGGGAAGCCCGGATATATTATTTTGAATGAAAGTCTATAATTTACATTAGGTATCATTTTTGTGTCTTATAGTTTTACTGATTTTGATAACTGCATATCATGTATCCTCCATTACTGTATAAAATAGAATAGTTTAACCACTCTAAAAATCCCTTGTGTTGCACCTATTCATTGCTACCAGTAGTGAACAAGTTCCTGTTGCCTGACATCCTCATCAGCATTATATATTGTAAGTGTTTAAGATCTTAACCATGAGAATATATTGTTTAATTGTTGGGCAAAACTTATTTTATCACTACTCTTTCAGAAAATATAGCATAGATGTGAAAATCAAGTTTGTTTCATAATGTTATTAACTTCACCTATCAAAGACCTATTCTGTTGTGGAATTTAAAAATGCACTATAGGGTTAGAAAGTACAAAAAAAATGAACTTAACCCTAAAATAACTGAGAAAAATGTTTTAACAAATCATTTAAATTTTCCTTGTATATCTACTGGTAGAATGTTTTTGGATATGATTATTGAGAAAATCTCAAAATGTTTGATGCAAAAGAAGTATATTTTAAGTTTTTCAGGGAGGCAAAGATTGTCTCCCAGAGAGTAGACATTTAAAGTAGAGGAGTTTCTATCATCACAACCAGGATAATATTACCCACCAATGAAAGATTATGTGAGGAGTGGGCAGGTACATAGGAACTGAGGAATGTGAGAGAAACATGGGACCACAACAAGAGGATCTAACTAAGGAAGATTCCAGTTAGAGAGGAAGCTCCATTTAGAAAGCTACATCTGTGACTCATATGTTTCTTTTATTAACCTTAATGCCTACTATATTGCTTGATAGAGTGATAATGATGATTGGTGTAACACTGTAAATTAACGGAGTCAGCAAGTGAGGCCAAAAAAACAGAACTGTTAGAGAGAGGATCAGTTGTCTCTCTAAGTAATTTTGGAATTGAATTAATAGATAAATAACAAGTGGAATGACAATTTTGAGATCAGGTTTCCTGTTAACATAATATTCTAGATTTCCAAACAGGGGTTTCTATTCTTGACATCAGCAGATCCCAAAAGATAAATCATCAATGCTAACTTGTTTGAGAAAAACAAAAGTTGGGAATTTGGCACTCCAGAAACAAGGACAAAGTGTCATTAGTTTCATTAGTTTTATAAGTTTCTTTTTTTTTTTTTTTTTTTTGCAGTACACGGGCCTCTCGCTGCTGTGGCCTCTGCCGTTGCGGAGCACAGGCTCCGGACGCACAGGCTCAGCGGCCATGGCTCACGGGCCCAGCCTCTCCGCGGCATGTGGGATCCTCCCGGACCGGGGCACAAACCCACGTCCCGTGCATTGGCAGGCGGACTCTCAACCATTGCGCCACCAGGGAAGCCCTATAAGTTTCTATTTTTAATGAATGTGGTAATAAACATTGGCATGTGGAAATAAAATAAATGACCTTTATTGAACTGTGAAGTCTAGGAAGACACATATTTTTGTACTTGAACATTTCAAATTTGAAATTTAATTTTAACTCTATATGGATTTCTAATTATTTGATAAGTAGTAAACCTGGACATCACATAGGACAAGAACTAGCCTGGTTAAAGCTTTATTTTGTACTATTTGTAAAATGCAAGATGTGGACTATTATCTTTTTTCCTCCAGTTTACTTATCTAAATATGTGGAGATTATATCAGATAACTGATTTTCTAAATGATTTCCATGGAATACCATATTCTTGCAAAAGTGCCTTAGGGGTTTTACTAAAAGGTACTGACCATAGACATGAGGATTTGAGTCCAAATCCCTCTCCAAACAGAGATACTAAGTTTTAGTTTGTTTTAGTTTGCTTTATATATTAGCTTTACACATAACAGCGCATCTGAAGAAAGGTTAGGCCATTACTAATAGCTGTACACCACTGAACCTCACTGAGTAAGACAGGGCTAACATGTTATGAGGATTAGCATGAAAGGAGGATTGAAGTCCTGGAGAGTACACTGATATATCAGTATAATATACATGGAAAACACATAAGCTAGACTACAAGTGGAGCACATCCCCCATGGTAATGGAATGTGACAGTGGAAAAATGTGTTTAGGTATGAGTATCTCATATTACAATAAACTTTCCTGGCAGACATGTTTTTAATAAAATTATCAGTTTAAAGAGAGCCAGCTTTAGGATTTAATGCTCTTATAGCCTTAATGACTTAAGACTGTTTCCAACACGAAAAGAAAATGCATTAGGAAAATTTGCCTCTACATTTGTAATATGAAAAGTCTTTTCTATAAATGTGAACTCTCCAGTGGGAACTCAATAGTGTGATGATTTGGCATACATGATGTGCAATTTGAAAACACAAGGCCTTTGATTCCTAACCTTTCAAATCTCTCTTAGAAATTCTACAGGTTTTTGAGTCTATTAGTGTCTCATTTTTTCTCCTGGATTTTTTTCATAATTTAGCTTCAGATGGCATAGAAAACAGAAGCATGAAAATCCAGACAGCAATGTTTTTTGATTATAATAAAAAAATTCTGATTAGGAAAAAATACTTTGCAGTTAGTAGAACTAAGTTTGAATCTTGGGTTTACCATAAATACCTTATGAATTTTGTCAGATCTCTTAAAACCACTGAGATTCATGTAAGAATTGGAAAGACAATATTGTTCTCCCATAGCTTGCTGTGGACACTGGTATAAATGATGTATATTGATCTTAATATTTTCCTCAGCTTGACTGAACTTTACACATGCTTCTTCCTGACTCTTAGCTGATGACCTCCCTCTCACCCTCTTACAGAATCCAGATAGCTTAACCATAGAGGTTCCTCCTCCCTTTCCTTAGCATATTTACTTTAGAGAATGTGTGACTGAAAATTCTTTCTCTGCCCCTTCGTGATGTAAATGTTTTTAAAAACCTCTGATAGTTTTATAACTCAGAACTGTCTTTCTCAAGGACTTGGGAGTCATCCATTTGAAAGATTATCAGCAAGTAACATAGCAGCTTTATTTCCCAGTCTTTGTGGGAGGGCAGGAGGCTAAAGTTCAAAGTGGCCCTTGCTCTGAATTGTAAAACAACTTCCTATAGTGAAGATAAGAGAAAGTTTACTTTTTCTTTGGGTAAGTCTAATTATGAATCAGAGATGGCCTATGGTCCCTCACCCCATCCTAGCTTTTAAAATCTCTCTGGATTTTTTATCTCAGTGGAGTTGAGCTCAGACTGAGTTTTAGTATCTCTCCCCTATTGCAATAGCTTTGGATAAAGTCTTTCTTACCTGTTGAAATTTGCCCAGTGATGTTTTTGCTTTGACAATATCTACAACATTGCCTGTTCTCTTTCCTGTCTCTTTAAAAAATTCAATTTTCCTTGCCTGTGCAAGGAAGTATAAAGTTATAACACAAGTTCATTACGTACACTGTTATAAAGATATAGACTTTGTAGAAGTTTGTCAGTATCCACTGTTACTACTTTGGAAATAAACCAATAAAAATCCAGAAATTCAAATCCATAAAACCATTGTTTAAGGAGGACATAGTTTTTGGTAACTAATATGAATTTTAAACTTTCATCATGAGAATATAACCCAAAAGGCAGAAATCTGAGATAATGCGTTGCCAAGAGTTGATATACATTTGATCTTTGTTTGAATACCTGATTTTCAATAGTTTATTACTTCTTGGAAGTCAATTTCCAAAGCATAAATTATTCATATCATTATCCTCCTCTTCCACATCATCATCATCTTCATGTAACAGAATATTCACTTATTATTATTATTTTTTTTTACTTTTTTTGCGGTACGCGGGCCTCTCTCACTGCTGTGGCCTCTCCCATTGTGGAACACAGGCTCCGGACGCGCAGGCTCAGCGGCCATGGCTCACGGACCCAGCTGCTCCGTGGCATGTGGGATCTTCCCGGACCAGGGCACAAACCCGCATCCCCTGCATTGGCAGGTGGATTCTCAACCACTGTGCCACCAGGGAAGCCCAGAATATTCACTTATTAGTGTAACAACTCTATTTTTAAAGTATATGCCTTATTCAGTCTGACTTAGGAAATGAATTACGTCAGTGAACAGTATTTTGGCATGTGTGTGAAAAGCTTAATTGACAAGTTTACTCACATATAACAGGATAACATGAGTTGGTGTATATGGGTTGGCAGCCATCTGTAGTTCAATGTTTTTAAAAAGTTTTAAGAGTGAATGGGAAGAGATGAGGCTATACTGACCAGGATATTCACAGAGGAGCCTGCAAGTAAGAAGGTACTGACAAAAGAAGTTCCACTAGAAGAAAAGACAGACATAAAAGCAGACCTGAGGAACACATCAGGAATTTAACCAGAGTAGACAAAGGAACTAGAATCTAAGAATTTACATACAGGCAGGGAAAATTTGCATGTGGTAAAATCTAAGATTTTTGTTTTCCTGAATGAGTATGACCCAGCAAAAATCCCGTTTCATTCTGGCATCTGAAGGTACCTGTATTCCATTACTACCATGTAACCAAATGTATAAAGGCATAGTGTGTAAGTTTTCAGAAACACACACTAGGTATTTATAAGAATGCCTCTTCAGAAGAGAGACCTATGTGAGTCATACCCCTCTTACACAATGGTAATCTAATGTAAAGGCAGAAGTAACATATTTTTGCAGACAAGCAAAACTTCTGAATATTACCATATAATTCAAACCTTCTTTGAAAGAACTGTTTAAAGTTATACTTTCAGAAAGTAGTCAGAAATATTCAAATGAACCTCAATTCAAAGACACTGAAAGTTTTCCACTGAATATTAATTACTTTTGTTTAGCTGGAAAGCACTGCTTCAATGAAGCATATACTGTCATTAAACGTAAATCGATAGATTAAATAGGTTGAATTAAAATAATATCTTTTAAATTTGCAATATCTGTTTATTATATATCTTAAGCTGTACTTCATCATTCCTATCTAGTAATATCTCTCATTTTCATCTTATTTTTTTTAATAGATCTTTATTGGAGTATAATTGCTTCACAATACTGTGTTAGTTTCTGTTGTACAACAAAGTGAGCCAGCCATACGCATACATATATCTCCGTATCTCCTCCCTCTTGAGCCTCCCTCCCACCCTCCCTATCACACCCCTCTAGGTCATTGCAAAGCACCGAGCTGATCTCCCTGTGCTATGCGGCTGCTTCCCACTAGCCAACTATTTTACATTTGGTAGTGTGTATATGTCAGTGCTACTCTCACTTCGCCCCAGCCTCCCCCACCCCATCTCATGTCCTCAAGTCCATTCTCTATGTCTACGTCTTTATTCCTGCCCTGTCACTAGGTTCATCAGTACCATTTTTTTTTAGATTCCACATATATGCGTTAGCATATGGTATTTGTTTTTCTCTTTCTGACTTACTTCACTCTGTATGACAGACTCTAGGTCCATCCACCTCACTACAAATAACTCAATTTCATTTCTTTTTATGGCTGAGTAATATTCCATTGTATATATGTGCCACATCTTCTTTATCCATTCATCTGTCGATGGACACTTAGGTTGCTTCCATGTCCTGGCTATTGTAAATAGTGCTGCAATGAACATTGTGGTACATGTCTCTCTCTCTTTTTAACATCTTTATTGGAGTATAATTGCTTCACAATGGTGTGTTAGTTTCCACTCCACAACAAAGTGAATTATGGTTTTCTCAGGGTATATGCCCAGTAGTGGGATTGCAGGGTCATATGGTAGTTCTATTTTTAGTTTTTTAAGGAACCTTCATACTGTTCTCCATAGTGGCTGTATCAATTTACATTCCCACCAACAGTGAATCTTGAAAACAAAAATAAACCTCCTGACTGAACTTCTCCCTCCATACACTGCCCCTTTGCTTTGCTCTTTACGAAGCAAAACTCCCTTTCAGAGTTTTAATTTTTACTCACTTTCCCACTCCTCTTGTTCTCTTATACGTTTTAAGAATATTTTACCATCTATGGCAAAAAGTTTATCCAAATCCTTTGCTCATTTTTAATAGGGTTATTTGTTTTATCATTCAGTTTTAAGAGTTCCCATATTCTGGATACAAGTTCATTATCAAGATTTGAAAATATATCCTATTCTGTAGTCTTTTATTCTTTTTTAAGCCCAGTTTAATGGAAGAATTTCCTTCTAACCGGCTCCTGCCAAAGTTACTGATTACCTTACACGTTGCTAAATCAGTAGTCAATTCTCAGTTTACTTTTGATGAAGTCCCCTAGATTCAGTCTCTCATTTTCTTCTCTAACTACACACATTTTCTTAATAATCTAGTCTGACCTAATGACTGTAACTGACATTTATATTTTTCTGTCTTTCAAGTTTTCATCTCTAACTGGCATTATTCTCTTATTTCCAGAGGGAAAAGGGAGAATCTCAGAGGAAGATTTAACTTTTGGAGGAACGGCTAAAGTTGTATCCCAGAGGAGGAGAGAGAGGGCCAGAAAGTTTATCTAAAGAAATAGTAGCTGAGAACTTCCCAAATCTGGGGAGAGAAATGGACATTCAGATTCACAAAGACCAAAATATCTCAAGTAAGATCAACCCAAAGAGTGTGCATCAAGATACATTATTATCAACTGGTCAAAATTCAAAGACAAAGAGAATTTTGAAAGCAGTAAAAATGATTCATTACATAAACGGGAGACCCCACCAGACTTCCAGTGGATTTCTCAGCAGAAATATTGCAGGCCAGACGGTAGTAGGAATATATATTCAAAATACTGAAAGAAAGAAAAAAAAAACCTGCCAAAAAGAATATTATATCCAGTGACACTGTTTTTCAAAAATGCAGGAGAGAGATTTTCCCAGACCAAAAAAAAAAAAAAAAAAAAAAAAAAAGCTGAAGAAGCTCATTACTACTAGACCTCTCTACAAAAGTGTTAAAGGGTGCTATTCAAGTGAAATAAAAGGTTGTGAAAGAAAACCACAAAAGTATGTGAATGCATAAAACTCGCTGGTAAAGGTAAAGATATAGACAGATACGGAATACTGGAATACTGCAATGGTGGTGTGTAAATCACTTCCAATTACTTCCTAACATCTCCATTTGACATCTGATTTTCATCAAAACTAATATCTTAATATTTCTACCAAAAGTAGCTTTCCTGACAACTTCCTTATCTCAGTTGATGATAACTCTGTCCCTTCAGTTGCTGAAGTCAACAAAATATGGGGTGATTTCCATGTTTCTGTTTTACACCTTACATCTAATCTATAAGCAAATCTACAAGCCTTTATTTTCCATATATATTCAATTCAAGCACTTCAAACTCCTCTACCTCCTTAATCCTGATTACAGCCACCATCATTTCATAACTCGATTACTGAAACACACTTCTGCCCGGTTCCCCTAATTATAATCTTGCCTCCTTATTTTCTATTATGAACGTTGAATCACATTTTATATATATATGTATGTGTGTATGTATGTATGTGTATATATATGCCAAAGGCTGTCACTCATTTAAAACTTCTTCGATGGCTTCCTATTTCATCCAGTATAAAAGCCAATTACCTCTCTTACTCATCCCCTTCTACTCTACACACTGAGACTACTCTATTCAGACACACTGGAATTTTACATTTTCTTGAGCACAGCAGTCACATGCTCACCATAAAGACTCTGTGCTGGCTGTTTCTCTTTCCAAATCTTTCTTTCACTAGATGCCTATTTCACTTCTATAGTCAAGTCTTTTTTCTGATATCTCTTTCACTGGAGACAGCCATATTTACAAATGCAATCACACTTCTTCTCACCCTCAAAACACTTCAATCCCCATTATACTGCAAGAATTTTTATCTTTTCTGTACGTCAAATGACTTTGTGATATATGTAATTTATTTTTGTTTACTGGCAATATATGCTTCTCTGCTCAGTTAGAATAACACAGGGCCAGGACATTTTGTCTGTTTTGTTTACTGATGCATCCCAACACTTAAAACTGTCTGATACACAGCAGACATTCAACAACAACAACAAGTTTGTTAAATGAATACTCAGGTTCAAACTGGTTTATTTGTATATATGCTATGACACTTTAAGTTCTAGTTATTTTTACCCCTTGTTCTGAGCACTATGTAAAAATTCTTCTGTTTCAGATGAGAAGGACATAGGGTACTTAGAGAAAATTTTAAAAGAGAAAAAACCTGATTAAATACTTCAAAAATAGTACCCAATACACAAAATTAAAGTAACTATAATTACTCATCAAGGATGTGGAATAATGACTTAAAATCAATATTTCAGGCTAGGAAGGAAATTAGAGAAGTATAAAATGATCTTTTACCTCCAAAGTTACATTTCTAGTTCTTTTCAATTGTAGTTATATTAGGTATGTATTAAGTACTTCTCAGTAATTTGTACTTATTTCAGTTTTGATACACTAACACAGAAATATAATTAAGCAAATTTAACCTGCACAAAAATTTATACTCATTTTTTAAAATGTCAACAGAATATTCTTTCGTTTTTCAAACTCTGTGACAGCTAGCCTCACCTGTGCTACTACAATTACCACTACAGCAAGTAACAACAGCAAAACAAATAGCATAAGACACAAAGCACTGTATCCCATTTATTTCACATGACCTTCAGAATAAACTAGAGGTTTGTTAAAGTAGATGTTATTACTGATGTGACAGTTTATAGAAAAAAGAAACAGTACATGTTGTTTAAAGGCCTACGATGAGTTCATGTGGTTAGGGTGTGCTGAAATTAAGACACAAACAACTCCTTTGTATTTGCCAAACTGCACACTGGCTTGCACTATTCGTTAAGGTGCAAATATTCTTTACAGTTCCATTTTTTCTTTTCTGTAGGGGTCAAGAACATAAGCCTTTCTTTTTTTTTTTTTTGTGGTACGCGGTCCTCTCACTGCTGCGGCCTCTCCCGTTGCAGAGCACAGGCTCCGGACACGCAGGCTCAGCGGCCATGGCTCACGGGCCCAGTCACTCTGCGGCACGTGGGATCCCCCTGGACCGGGGCACGAACCCACGTCCCCCGCATCGGCAGGCGGACTCCCAACCACTGCGCCACCAGGGAAGCCCAAGCCTTTATTTTCTAAAACACGTTGTGAGCACAACTTGAGTGTTAAGAAGGAAGACAAGTCTGATTGTGCTGTTGATATCTACTTTGATGTCGATTTTAAAATGTATAATCCATGTAATATCACATTAGTTCCTGACTTTAGGTTTTGAAAATAATCTACGTCTGTAAATTCTAACCTACAGCATATCCTCGATTTGTCAGCTCCCATCCATCTCCACTCCCACAGGAAAAACACAAGTGACAAATAACTCTTCCAAGGCCTCCTCCATGAGTCTCCTAACTGCCTTCACTTTTTCCATTGTAAACCTCTACTAACTGACAAAATGCAATTCTTTTTTTAAAAAAAGCAACTAAAAATAAACAAGAAAATTAAGACATGAATTAAATTGTATCTCTAGTGATTGAAGATTTATATTACAATCAATGTCTAGTCAATAACTTACATAAGGATTTAGCTCTTTTTAAAGCTGTCTAAATTTAGAATTACTGTGTCAAACAAGAAGTTATTTTAAATATCATCTTAGAGTCTTTTATGATCTTCCAATGTCTTAAGTAGCTCCAAACAAACCTCCCTTGAATTTTATCACTCCTCTTTTTATATAAAGAGACAGACTGCCTTTGACAGCTTCAGGTGAGTGTAAATGAAGTAATTTATAAGATACTTAATATTCCTTAGCATTACATTTTAAGAATATAGCCTTGGGCTTCCCTGGTGGCGCAGTGGTTGAGAGTCCGCCTGCCGATGCAGGGGACACGGGTTCGTGCCCCGGTCCGGGAAGATCCCACATGCCGCGGAGCGGCTGGGCCCGTGAGCCATGACCGTTGAGCCTGCACGTCCGGAACCTGTGCTCCGCAACGGGAGAGGTCACAACAGTGAGAGGCCTGCATACTGCAAAAAAAAAAAAAAAAAAAAAAAAAAAAAAAAGAATATAGCCTTAAAAATTCAATCTGTAAACCATGCAAACTTCCTTGTCATATTGAATAAAATCCCTATAACTTTAGCATGTAGTACAGTAAGTCAATGCATAATTTATATTATATTGTGAGAAGCTAGCATATTCAATGAAATGATCAAGATAATTGCATAAATGTATTTCTTATAATGTAAGTAGTAAATTTTATAGTACTTATAGGAGTCTGTTTACAAATTGTAATGAACTCCAAAATAAATTAAATAATGTTCATTCTTCTCATTTTTCATCTTCAAAGCAAAAGTTTGCTAAGAGGGTAAATATACATTTAGGCAGAAAACACACTTTCAACTTGAAGAAAAGTGATAAACAGATAAAATAAATTTCAGAAATAAACGTGGGTTTTGTCATTGGAGGAATCCAAGATCTCTATTTTACATTTTTATAACCAATACTAATTTTACAATAAGAAGTCATTATTATCTATATAATAATAATCATTGAATCCTGGAAAGAGTTCTTTTAACCTCCAAAATGCTTATATAAATATAACTCTTGTAATATGAATTTAATTTTTCTGTACAACACTGCTTATTTTAAAATATAATTTTCTTCTTTAGGATTATTTGCCTTAACACCTATTTTTTTTGTGTGTGTGTATATACATATACATTATTCTACATATATAAAAATATATATAAGGTATAAAGAATAAAGTATCTATTCATTTTATTTATCGTATACACACATACACATATATATGTAAAATATATCACTCTACCTAAAAAAGTGAAGGCCATCTTGAAAGGGAATAAGACTACAAGCAGAGATGCAAGTTAAGAGGCTGCTTTACTAACCTAATGCAGTAGAAATGAAATTCTGGACTTAATAACTATTCTGGGGGGAAAATAAACAAATCCTGGTAAAGAAAGGATTAAGAAAGTGAGGAATGAAAGGGTGAAGAATGTGCTCCCATATTTCTGGCTAAGTCAGATTGTTGGATTATAAATAGTGACTGAAACATGTTAAGGTAGAGAAATTATGAAGAAAGTTCAGCAAAGACACTGAGACATCAGATGGCATAACTAATGCACTGCTTTATATTTTACCCACAAACACAAAATATATGTAGAACTCACACTATACTAATGAAGATAACATTCAAAACAACTAATTATTTGAAATCATATAGAAAAATGAACACATTTAAAAACATTACTTAAAAATTATTGACAACACTGTAGTATACTTTAAAGTTTGCTAAAAACTTAGGTATTATGTTAAGTGTTCTTACCACAAAAAAATAATAATAAAGTGCACAGGAGGAAATTGTTGGAGGTGATGGATTTTTTTTTGCTTTGGATATGTTTATGGTATAGATTGTGGTGATAGTTTCACGAATATATACTTATCTCCAAACTCATCAAGTTATACGTTAAATATGGACAGCTTTCTTTATGCAATCATACCTCAATAAATTGGTTTAAAATAATTAGTGAGAGACTGCACAGTATTGGCTGGGCATATAGTGCTAGCTGTGCTCTTGTGTGATATTTAATTAAATTCTCAAATGGTAATTAATTTGAATTCTAAATTATCAACATTATTTTTCACATTTATGATAGCATTATAGAAAATGTTTTATCAGGATGGCAGATTGAAGAAATTCATATCCTTCCTATTAAAAATACATTTATGTTAGATATTAGATAATATGCAAAGTGTTTAGGGTCTACAATGGTTTTAATGACCATATCATTTTTTAAAATTTCTTTTAAAATCAGAAAAAAGAGAAAATAAATTTTAAATTAAAGAAAATATTTTAATATATAATATTAATACATTAATCTTTATATCAACATGATCTGAAAATATGATTTTTAATATTTTTATGGAGAAAGGGATGCCCAAAGGCCAAGCCTAGAAAGTAGTAATGTGGCCTGATCCAACTGACATAACTAGATCCCAAACAGCATACATTTAACTGCAAAAATGTAAATAAGTACTACTTAATGAAACTAAAAATTTGTAAAATCTTGAGACAAAAAGAAATAGAAGATATTGAGACTAGGGCCACCACGTTATCTGGGGCCCAGAGTGCTCTTCTAAGGTGAAGAGAGCTGAACATTGAAAGAAGACACACACATACATACAGAGAGAGAGAGAGAGAGAGAGAGAGAGAGGGATTAACACACAGGGAGAAGAAATGTCATCTCTATAAAGCCCCAGAAAAAATTAAAAACACCAAACACAAATCTTAGATTCAGAAGTAGTAGGAGTGGTATATAATCATGGAATAATCATTATGGTTAATTAGTAAATAAACAAACCAAACAAAAAAGCAGCACACCAGAAGATCTGGTCCCTTCCCAAATGCAGTGAAGATCGAAGATACAGGAACTCTGCATCCTGTACATCAACTTAAGGACTATTTTCTGTAACCCATGATGGCCTTAGACAACGAAGCAGTGCAGAGTCCAAAATTGATATGGAGCTCCAATAAGATAGTGAGAGAAATTAAAAATAAGACACAAAGTTACTGACAAAACTTCCTTCCTTTCCTTATTCATTTATTTAACAAATATTTTTTAAATGCCTACTATTTTCCAGGCTATTCTCTAAGTACTGGCGATTTAGCAATGAACACAACAGAGTTCCCATCTGCATGGGGCTTATATTCTCTTAGGGGTCACAAATAATAACTAAACAAACAAGAAATTACTCATTATGTAAGCAGTGATGTATGTTATGGGTCAAAATGTAGCAGCATACCAAAAATAGATTAGCAAAATATAGGAGTTTTTTTTTTTTTTTTTTTTTCTATAGGGTGTTCATGAAGGCTTCCTGAGACAATTACACATGTATATATTAGGGAAAAATTCCAAATAAAGTAAAGAGAAAAAGCAAGTGCCTGAAGCAGGAATAGGCTCACTGTGTTAAAACTACAGACAGAAAGATTAGAGTAGCCAGAGCTGGGAGAACCGTGGGTGAGGCAGAATGTTTTCCAGGACACAAAACAGTATTTTAAACACACTGAAAAGACTTTTACTTTTGTATTTACTAAAATTAGAAGTCATTGGATGGTTTTCAGGAGAGGAGTAAAATGTTTGCAGTTAACTTTTAAAGTTTTGCTCTGCCTGCTTAGGAGAATAGACAGTAAGTAAGCAACAGTAGTATTATGGAGAATAGTCAGGAGACTGTTCTAAGAACCCAGGCAAGAAATGAGGATGGTGAATTAGTTTTTTACTGCTGTGTAACAAGTTACCATGAACTTAGTAGCTGAAAACATCATAAATTTATTATCCCACAGTTTCTCTAGGTCAGGAGTCCAGGCCCAGGTTAGCAGGGTACACTGATCAGGGTCGCATCAAGCTGAAATCAAAAGTCATCCAGGACTAGGATTCCTCTAAGGTTCAACATCCTCTCCTAGTTACTGGTTATTGACAGAATTCATCTCTTTGCCATCCTGTGACTCACGTCCACATGCAACTCCTAGAGACCACCCTCAGGTCCTTGCCACATGGCTCCCTTTCCCAACAACATTGATGATTTCAACATGAGAGATGTGGAAGAATATGGGGTAACAGTGAAAGCAGGAGAGATATATTGATTTTCTAGAATGTTTCTTCTAGAAAATAATGAAAAAGTAATCGTTTAATATGTACCAAGGGCAACTATTAGATAGATTAACATATGAAATATAAATTTTAAACCACTAATGGAGAAAAATTAGACAAAATTCACAAAAGGTAGAGCAAATTGACAAGATTGCTCAGAAAAGAGAAAATGTAAAAGGAAATCTTTAAAATTAAATAAAAAATGCATGACGAAAATATTGCAAGTTTGAAAGAAATAGCACGCAAAAAAGTGAATATCTCCTATCCTCCTTCCAATATTCAGAGGTTTTTGGATTACATAAAAACTGATGAGCAATTTATTCTAGTTGAATGAGAATTAAGAATTAAGAAATAGGACTTACTATAAAATAGAAACCAGGATGGATAGCTCAAAAGATAAAACATCCCAACATATATTTCTGGAAAATCTGTTAATGTGAAAAAAAATAAATAAGGAAAATGGCACTGCATCACTGAAGGAGCTACATTAGGGGAGAGAACCAGTCTTTCTAAGGGGACTATGGAGTTTAAAAAGCCAAGTAAGACATGAAAGTGAGAAAGTGGGGCTCAGGCAGGTAATGGGTATCTACTGCAGTCGTGTCTTGCCATCACCCTTCTTCTGCACCCCACAGTAGGTGAGCCTGCATTGCAATCTGGTTGATCTCCCAACTTCTCAGTTTGCCTTCCTTTTATTCCCTCACAGGTGCTTTTCTTCAATAAATTCCTTTGAATGTCTATTCCTGTCTTGGCCTTGACTTCGCAGAGGATAATCCCGAAGGTGGTGACAATTAAAAAAGAACCAGAAGGAATGCCATATTCCAAAAGTGTAAGAGGTAAGGATATTTTGAGTAGAGGAAACAGCATGTGCAAATGACATCCTGGCTAAAAGAGGAAGGCAGAAGTAAGAGGAAACAAGGTCTTCTGGTCAATAAGGACAGTTTAGATTTTTTTTTTCCTAAATGCAATAAGTCTTTGAAAGTACAGTAAGTCCCTCATGGTTTGACAAGATCATCACACCGAAGGAAAGAATGGACTAATTAACTCTTAAAGTATAGTACAGTGATGCAATTTTAATTTTTGGTAATATTTAGATATAGAATGAATGATCCATTAAGTGCAAAGTCCATACGTTTTAGCAAGTTTCTAAGTTCTTACAAACAACCTCCAGTTAAATACTGCTGCCAGGAACAGTAACTACTTCCAAAGGTACTGTGAGGAAAATGTCCTTGTTATTTGAGAAGCATCATGATGATTTTATTCTAATTTAATATTAACATTAACCTAATTTAATAAAGTCATACGTAATCAACAATTTAGAATTTGACTATATTTAATGGCATGAAGGAGTCAAATCAGTCTGAATGTACCCAGTGGGAAAGTTATGTACACAACATTCAATCATTAAAACAGCGATGTTGTGGACTCCATTCAAGTGAGTCTCAGACACAAAGAGACAGGATATATAGATATGTGATATGTAAGCAAGAAATGTTTTTAAATATTTAGAAGCAGAATTAAAGAAATAAATGTAACAATTCAGGAGATTATGTCTATGATACTTGAGACTCTGGATCTGGTTAAGATCCAAAAAAATCAAAACAACATCATAAATATTCTCCCAACGAATGACTTCTTAGATGAAAAATATAAATAGAAGGTAACACAACAGCTTATGTTTTCCAGGGACATTATTAGGCTTTATCTTTTGAGATATTTTTCACTTTCCACTTTCCTGAAGGCATGCCACAAACTGTACAACTTGAAGAGTCCAAGTTATAACCATCTGGGTTCTGGCTTCATAACTAGTTTCCCTACTTCTATTCTTGCTCCCTTGAAATCCATTCCTCATAGAAAATCAAAGAAAATTTATTTTTAAAATCTAAACCATATTAAATTCTGCTTGACAGGTTCCAAAAATGTCCCATTACACTTAAAAGAAAATAGAAGCACTTTACCTGTTTGTAAAACCAACATGATGTGGCTCCTGCCTAACTAACCAATCTACTGTTTTACTGGTTGTCTTTAATCACTCTACTCCAGATATATCGACTTTCTTTCTCCTGCTCAGAAGGATCACACTCTATTCTCATGACACTGTTTTCCTTTACCAGAATGCTCCCCTTAAAATCATTCAGGTCTCTGCTCAAAATGCCATATCCTGATATGGGCCTTATATATCAGTTACCTATTGCAAGATGCTGTATAATAAATCATTCAGTACTCAGGGGCTTAAAAAGTATTTATTTAGCTCATGTGTTTATAGATCACTTAAGTACATGAGACTCAGCTGAGTGGTTTTTCATTGCTTGTTTGGGCTCAGTCACATACTTGTATTGATAAGCTAAGTTTCATCTAGGCCTATAGGGATGACTAGGCCTATAGGGTTGTCCTTCATCTTCCAGGCTAGTCTAATCATACTTTCAGGGTGTGAGCTGAGGTTGAAAAACAGAAGTGAAAGCTTTTGCCTATGTCCCATATGCTGAGATCCCATTAGCCAAAAAGTCACATGGCCAAACTCAGAATCAAACTGTGATAGAATTAGACTCCACCAACCTAGGGAGTTGACCTGCAACACAACATATCAAAAGACATGGATATACGGCGAAATGAAGACTGCATCCCATCAATGAAGTTAATCTACGATAGTCTGACCTCTGGACACAATTATTCACATTACATTTACATGTAAAATACACTCATTCCTTACTAAGACCTACAACACAACATATCAAAAGACATGGATACACGGCGAAATGAAGACTGCATCCCACCAATGAAATAGTATGCCCTCTGGCCACAATTATTCACATTACATTTACATGCAAAATACGCTCATTCCTTACCAAGACCAACAACATTCCATTTGATCAGATCAACATAAAGTCCAAATGAGTCTCATCTTAATCTGGGGAACTATGAACCCAAAAGACATCTCTCCCCAACAAGCCCAAAGTATGCAGTGATGAAAGAGAGGCAGAATAACCACAACGAACACTTTCATTCTAAATAGATATGAATAATAAGAGGTACAGAGCCTGTCCTTAGCAGTTTTTAAATCCTGCCAGGTTAGAGTTGTCTAAGCGCCTGCTCTGGGCATGGGAAGTACCCCTTCAACAGACATTTGCTCTACTCCACAGCAGTAGGCTTCTCAGTCCATTTTCCTCCACTTCTCTTGACTTCACCTCCTTGGACATTGTTTGTTTTCCTCTACACTCCCTGGGTACTATCGGAAAATACTGCAGAATTTTCTCAGCCTGTTTCCTAATAAAAATTTGGAGGCCCAGAGATTTGCTTTATAATAATTTAAGCAAACTCAGTCCTGTTTGGCTTAGACTGTGAAAACTTTTTTCAATATTATTTCGGAAAAACGTTGTTTTATTACCCACTGATTATAATCAAACTCATACAATGAAAGCCATACTCATAATTACCTTCTTGCTCTACCTCCCTCTCTGGATTTATTTTCTACTATGTTGAGGTGAGGCTTCTGTGTGCTATGAACTAAAGCTTCTGAGAAGTTCTGAGGGAGCTGAAAGTGTCTAGAAGGCATTGCCTTACATTTTGAAAAGGTCATGACAAAGGGTTTCACAACACTATGGTTGTGGGATCTGTATTTTGTGGCCCGTATTTTATTTAGTGTATTATACTAGCCCAGGGTATTATTATCTTTCTAAGCTATCAAGTTCTGGCCCCTCTTATAAACTGCACCAGATGTTTTTCTTTTTGAGCACTTCTCTTTCTTGTACTATCTTATACTATTCAGTTAAAAGGAATCGGCTTCTGATAGCTGATCTGGAGAACTTCTTGTCCAAATCCAAAAATTTATTATGTACATTTTTCATCTGTTAAGTTATAGAAGGATATAATTTTATGAAATAGCTCATCACTACCTAGTACAGGTACTACTATCTGTGTGTTTTTACAATGCCAAACTTCTGTCACCAGATATATGAGTTTTTCCCCATATCAACCAATTATTCAACTCTCCAGACACCAACTGGGTGTCCTACAAGTTAATTCAATTCTGACACTAACTATCTGGACTTTGCGCACATCCCATAGTTTAAGGGCTTAGTCTGACAAGATCGCTCCCACTTCAGACAACAATATCAAGTCGGGCCACTCATACTTCTCATACCAACTGTAACAACTTGTTAGCATTCGCCTACTTTATTTCCTTAGTACGCACTGCAATTCTGAACTTACCTGGTTTTGGTTCTGGAGTTTTTTTTATTGAAACTTCAGATCCAGGTGTTTCTTTATTTTCCTGGCTGGTATGTACTAATGAAAAACAGTATAAGAGAATTTCTGGAAGTTTGTTATTGCTCCCTGTATTGCCATTGTTGCCTGTTCCCTGGGTGTGTTCACTTTGTTAGAATTAGTTGTACGCTGCTGACTTTTGTACTTTTCCATAAGTATGCAGTACTTCTGGAAAAATGTTAACTACAGTTTCAATCTACAATCTCCCAGTAAGTTACCATTTCACACCTACAGTTTGCAAAAATTAAAAATGTGATATAGAGGACATCACCATCATGGCCAAATTAGGAACCTCCAGCCTCTGCCCCCCAGCATAGACCAACAATTAGACAGCTATCCACAAACAAAAATAACTCTGGGAGAGCACAGGAGTCCACTGAAGAAACTTCAGCAATACAATGGAAAAAAAAAAACCTGAGAATAACCACATGAAAAAGGAAGGAAGACCAACTTCATCTTACCTGCATCATCCCATGCCTGCGGTCAACACTGCACAGCGCCAAGAAAGAACTTCTCAGCTCAAGAGAGTTCCTCTCTCAGGAACGGGAAGGCAGGATGAGTGGAGAGCTTCCATAGCCTTTTGGGACACTGCGTGAAGGACCCACTTCGGTCTCACCCTATCCAGAGACCTGCAATGATAAGACACAGAGACAGCTGTGAAAAAGGTAGAAAGGCAAGGGATACCACTAGCAGCCACACAGTGGGAGTGATGGCTGTTCTCCTGGGGTCCCTGCATAGGACCCCAGCAGCTTTCCCCACTGAAGAAACCAAGGGCCAGGGCAGCCCATAGAGATTCCACTGCTGAGGTTTTATCCCCACATGTCTTCCGGTTAGTAGACAGGAGCCACCTGAATCCCTCCCTGCTCCCTTTCCAATGTCCCTATCCCCTTCCAGAGCTGGAATCCATACCAGAAGCTAGCCCTAGCCTCTGTGACTGCATGAGTGCAAGATAACAGCCTAGACCTCTGAAGTTGACCTCCCCCTCACTGTGTGCACATTTGGGGTAGCCCTTCAGCTATAGAAGAGGTCAGTGAAACTGGGAGTTACTTTTTTGAAAAGATAAACAAAATTGGAAAGCCTTTAGCTAGACTTACCAAGAGAAAAAGAGAGAGCTATACAGTATATCCAAAGGAAATGAAATGAGTGTCCTGAAGAGTTATATGTACTCCCATGTTCACTGCAGCAATATTCATAATAGCCAAGACACAGAAACAACCTAGGCTGTTCAAGGGTCAACTGAATAATAATAATAATAATCTGAATAATAATTTTCATACCTTCTTGAATGTATTACTAATTTCTAGGAAAAAATACTAAGAGTAAACTATATATACAATAATATCATTTAAAAGTGGTAGCTGTAACAGAAGAAAAAACATATTGCTATATAAAAATGTGCTTCCTACTACTACTACTAGTACTACTACTAAACTGTTTTCATATCTGTCTCTACCCAAAATAGAGAACTATGCAAAACATTTTCATATAGTTCAAAAAAGTCAAATTCAGAAAACAACTTCTGCCAGGCATGTGAGGAATCTGTCCCAGCTTGGGCAGTCAGACAAACTGTCCCAGGCCACCAAAGTGCTATTTGGCACACTACAGCATTAGTGGGGCCCGTATATCCTAAAACATTTAATGAAGCTTTCCAAATTGCCTAAGTCTCATCCAACTCAAGCACTGGATAAAAGAAGATTGGCTGCATTTCTGTTTGTGAGTTTCTTCCAAAGAATATTTTTCAACTGATACCAACATTCTTCTTGAAGGAAGAAAGTAAGGGCATACGCAGATCCTGTTGTTGAAAGAACTGGGAAAAAAATTCACATCTGATTCAAGTCCAATGACATGACAATTACTGCCTGCCTTAACAAGTACTGCTCATGTAGTGGTTTGGCTCAATAATTTCAAAAAATCATTAATTAAATTAAACAGATGTTAAAGACTTCTACAGTTAAAACAATGTGACTAAGATGACTGTTTATATTACATATTACACCAAAGCAATATAGTCCTCCAAATTATGATGTTTGGTAAATAATGCAGCATTTAATTAGCTTTGTTAGCTGTATCAGTGTATATTTAAAATCCACTTTAACTTAGATAATACAGTGGAACACTGCTCATCTTAAAACTCCATGTATATTTTATATAAGTGTCAGTATTCTATAAATTTTGCTTTAATTTATTAACATTATTTATTCTTCCCAGGTACTGTGTTTTTTTTAAATTAATTAATTAATTTATTTATTTTTGGTTGTGTTGGGTCTTTGTTGCTGCGAGTGGGCTTTCTCTAGTTGTGGCGAGCGGGGGCTACTCTTCCTTGCGGTGCACGGGATTCTCATGTGGTGGCTTCTCTGGTGTGGAGCACGGGATCTAGGCACGCAGGCTTCAGTAGTTGCAGCACGCTGGCTCAGTAGTTGTGGCTCATGGGCTCTAGAGTACAGGCTCAGTAGTTGTGGCGCACAGTCTTAGTTGCTCCGCGGCATGTAGGATCGTCCCAGAGCAGGGCTCAAACCCGTGTCCCCTGCATTGGCAGGTGGATTCCTAACCATTGCGCCACCAGGGAAGCCCGCCAGGTACTGTTTCTTTAAATATCAATTTATGACCTAAGCAATTCACTCATGTGTCAGAACTGCTGCATGCATAGTGATGTAGCACTGGCCATAGCAGCAGGTCAGAGTGTGGTATCCATAGCCACACTTCTCATGACCATGTCTTTTGCCTTTACGATGGTGCTTTTAGGTCTGCTGGTTAATCCCAGAATCATTGTGCCTAGGCTCTCATGGCTTCAGTAATTAAATATTTCTTGATATGGCCATGCAGCTTTGCAGCATAATGAATTTTGGAGACAAAACTGCTGCCCAGGATTCAATGCAACAGCAAACAGTATCCACAGCTATGCAAAATGTATAGGTGAAGTATTTTTGATAAACCAGAGCATCAGTGTCTTACTTTGGGACCTGTGGAGGAAGCATGTAACCTTACCTTCCTTGCAATTGCCTACCTAAAATTTTTTTTTCTCCAAAAATTTTCTTAAACCCCTTTAATTTGCCATGATTTATCCACACATAAATAGGGAGCACCTTGATTTATATTAATTTTTTTAGGGAGGAAGGAATTGACACCTAGGGTACATTAACACATATGTAAGAGTGCCAGATTTGGGCACACAGTACACCTCACTTCAGGTCCTGAGTGTGAAGCAGATGCAAAGCCTGAGGAATTGCACATAGCATGTATTGACTCCTCTCTGGCCTTCAGGGGTGGAAGGAGAACTTGTGAAAGGCAATGTGGAGGGCACCTATGATGTACGTTATTGAGACTGAATTGAGAATATGAATAAGTATGTTTTCAAAGGTAGATAATGTTTGTTAATTATAGAATAGTGATTGTCAAGTTAAAATACCAACTTGCTCTTTTCCAAATATCTTGTTCTCAGGTAAACAGGTTCTTCTATTCTATATAAATGTAATTATTGCTAAAGTAACAATAATAATACAATTTATTTAATAATTATAATTCTTGTTTCTTTAGTTTGATTATATTCAAAATTTTCTAAATTTCTGACTCCAGGCTTATTTTTAAGCCATCTAGGACAGATTCAAAACGCAGTAATTTTTATGCCTGTTGTGTAAGGTTTTTTTTAAAAAGTGTTTTTCATCTTGCATATAACTAACCTTTTTCATATAACTGGCAAAATACGATTTCAAGAACATGTGCATATGTTATTGGTTTCCACTTTAAATAGCAGTAATATATGGTAAAATATGTCATAAAAAGCCATTTGAAAGGTTTAAATTTAAATGTTTGCATGTATTTTAAAGAGATGCAGAAATTTAAGAAAAACTGCTCTAAAAGCATTTAAGTACTCTCTCAGGAAAAGTGTGAACTACCTCAAGAAGTATTTACATTTTACAGTATGAAAGAGGCCACTTGAAAGCCTTACTCAAGAGTCTATCATTTGCTTGGTCTTTTCCGAGGAGATGTTCCAGGCAGGCATATACATATTTGACATATACAGAAATAAATATTAGACATTTGTTTTTTGTGCCATTACTGAGCACAGTATTAAATGTGCTCATCATTACTGATAAAAATACTGTAATTACTAGACGTGTTCCAAAATTAATACTACATTATTAAATGAGATTTATGAATTAAAAAAAAAAAAACTCACTGAAAAACAGTTTTTTTTTTTTTTTGGTTTGGTTGGAAATGATACATTTAAATTAATTTTTGTAAAAGTTGTGAGAATAGTTTGAAAAACTCTCTCACACCTTTTACCCAAACTAAATGTTCACCTTTGCCCAATTGGCTTTATTGTCCTCTCTCTCCCACATGTGTGTGTACATGTGCGTAGGTAGCCTCTGGGACTCAGTTTACTTATCTGGAATTTTACCCTGTCAGATTCTGTACTGATGATGATTTCCTATTATTCTCTCAGTTCTTCAATTGTTTAATCCAGTATATTTAATTATTTTCAGTTGAAGGGTTGGTCCAAATTATTTTGCTTACATTATTGGAAATATAATTTTATAAGAATATTCTTTATTTTCCTTGGCATAACTGATCAACCCATTTACAAACAACTGTGCAATTAAGTAAATATAAAGAAAATCACAATCCAAATGATATTTAAGAGAATGGTAGTATCGTAGTATTGGTTGATAAGAGTAATTATGTCAGGTTCATAACACCGGGACAAATAAAATCTGAAATAGAAAGGAAAAAACAGGGCTTCCCTGGTGGCACAGTGGTTAAGCATCCACCTGCCAGGGCTTCCCTGGTGGCGCAGTGGTTGAGAGTCGGCCTGCCGATGCAGGGGACACGGGTTTGTGCCCCCGTCCGGGAAGATCCCACATGCTGTGGCGCGGCTGGGCCCCTGAGCCATGGCCACTGAGCCTGCGCGTCCGGAGCCTGTGCCCCGCAACGGGAGAGGCCACAACAGTGAGAGGCCCGCATACCGCAAAAAAAAAAAAAAAAAAAAAAAAAAGAGAGAATCCACCTGCCAATGCAGGGGACACGGGTTCGAACCCTGGTCGGGGAAGATCCCACATGCCACAGAGCAACTAAGCCCATGTGCCATAACTACTGAGCCTGCACTCTAGAGCCCGCGAGCCACAACAAGAGAAGCCACCGCAATGAGAAGCCCGCGCACCGCAACGAAGAGTAGCCCCTGCTCACTGCAACTGGAGGAAGCCTGCGTGCAGCAGCGAAGACCCAACGCAGCCAAAAATAAATAAATTTATTTTAAAAAAAGAAAAAACCAAAATATCTGATAAAAGTATTAAATGGTAAGACAACAGATCACCTTTCCATAGTTATCTGAATTACCTGAAAAACAAGTTTATACTTTCCTCTTGTAATCACATTTTCCAGCAGATTTAATTATAGTGGGTTACCTTTCTTTTTCTCACAACTAAAGCTCTAGTCCAAAAAGCTACTAGAAAATTAGTCACAAAATTCCACCTTTTTCAAAAATTTAAGTTCATTCTCAATATGTTGGTGGATTATAAAATGATTATTAATTTTCTTAATAGCTACAGCTGTATTAATTTCTCTTAAGATCAAAACTAGGAAAGAAGAAAACACTTTTTGGCTCAAGAAACATTGTTCTAAGAAGCACACAGGCCCCTCAGTTGTATGGAAATTGTAGATTGACTGTTCTCATTTCCTGTTGAAAAAATGTTTTCAAATATCACAAATGTATTTAAATATGCATTACTTTCATTTTCTCAAAAGTCCCTTTGATCTTAGTATGTGAGATAATTACATATTTTCATAACACAGAAACCAATAATAATCACTTAATATGGCCAAATTCTGAAATCTCATAGCACCAGCAGTTTTTTTTCTTGCAGACTAAGTCAAGATGTGACTCCTGGTTAATTCCTGAAGACCTCAATAAATTAGAAGCACTTTCTAGTATGAAAGGAGAGCTTAGTTACACACAGTTAATTAATGTCACTAATGCAGTTACTTTTTCCACCAGATGTTGAATCTTACATTAATTTGGTAGAGTTTAAATGTTCCCTATGTGAATTAACTTTTTTAACCTCACATTTAATTTTTCCACTGCAATAGATGCCATTTAATGGCATCGTGCATGTAATTGGTGTAATCTAGAGCTAATTTGTTTTCTTATAATTTCTGAATGGGACATTTGTTAATTGAATTCTAGTAACTTTCCTTCCCATCACCCCTTCCCATCAGGCCTCTATTTGTATCAAGGCAATTGTGCTAAAGCTGACACACACCCAGATCTAGAGCAAGGTGAAGCCAATCATTTCATGTTCCCCTTTTGCCACACCTTTTGGTTCAATGGTGGGCATGTGATATGAATCAGAGAAGTACTCTGAGTCTCAGGATTTGTTTTGTGTATGCTACGAGAAAGGTACTCTCATTTTGTCAAGCATGAAGGGTGAGCTATTAACAGAAATATGAGAATCATGAATTTTTAGGATACAGCAGTAATTAACAGGTGGAGATTAGAAAAGGAAAAAAGTGTTCCTTCTATAACACCACTGATTTACTAATCAAAAGCAGCCTGCAGTCAGACTTTACTTCTCTAATTTTCAGTTGCATAAACAAGTTAACAATATTTTTTATTAAGAAAATACACATATATGAAAGTATCTAAAAATAAATTTATGGCACAATAAATAGTCACCTATGGAAATACTATCCAGGTCGAGAAATATAATGTGATCAACACCCTCAAAGCTCATGGATGCCCTCTGTCAATCTCTATCCTTTACTTTCTATACAGAAGCAAATGATATACTGGGTTTTTATATGAGTGAGTGGTTTTGCTTATTTCTGAACTGTAAATGCCTAAAGGCATACACTTTGCATTCATTTGTATTTAGCTTCTTTCTCTCAAAATTATGCTTATAAGATTTATCCATATTTAGCATTAATTCATTCATTTTCACTGCTGTATTCCATTTCTGACTGTAACAAACTTATGGCCCTTTATTACTATATATGTCACATATATATTATCTCCTTGTGATTTTGTGTCTATTTTTTCATTCTCTTAATTCTTCTCATGAAAAACAGTGTTCATAGTTTTCTGTTTTTTTTTTTTTTTTTTGCGGTATGTGGGCCTCTCACTGTTGTGGCCTCTACCATTGCGGAGCACAGGCTCCGGACACGCAGGCTCAGCGGCCATATCTCACAGGCCCAGCCACCCCGCGGCATGTGGGATCTTCCCGGACTGGGGCACGAACCCGTGTCCCCTGCATTGGCAGGCGGACTCTCAACTACTCCACCACCAGGGAAGCCCCACTGTGTTCATAGTTTTAAGGGAGTCTAATTTATCATTTTTTTTAATGGTTAGCTTTTTGGGTCTTGTGTAAGTAAACTTGTTTCTATGCTGAAGTCGTATCTAACAATCATATAACAAAGATGATATCTAACAATCATCTCTAAAGAGGTTCATTGCTTTATTTTTCTTATTTCATTCTCAGTCTTGCTAAAATTAATGTTTCCATATGTGGTGGGGTAGGAGTCATTGTTTTTGTTGTTTGCTTGCTTGCTTACTTTCACCTATATGTATATCCAACTGATTTAGCAACATTCACTGAAAAGTATCTCTCTTTTTGCTCTGATGTCCACCTTTGTTATTACATCCAATGTCTTCATATGCATGGGTCCATTTGTACTCAGTTTTATTCCATCCTTCATCTTGTCTCTTTTGAGCCAATATGACACTAACCTTTATTAACTTTAACAACCACAACTTATTATTATAAGTCTCAATAACCACTAGCGTAAACTTCCCAATTTTTCTTTTTTCCAAGTAACTTGACTATTAATAAACTTGTAAATTTCAACAAAATATTGCTGGATTTCTTCACATTCTATTAGTTTGTCAAGGCAGTACCAGAATCTCCTACAGTTTGCTGTGTAGGTAAAGCAGACACTCACATTCAGCCTCAGCACAGAGGAATCTCTACGTAAGCACCTGTCATTTATCATGAATTTGGGGCAGTCACCTTTTCTTCACCCTGAGCTTCCTAATTATTGCTATAGTAACCCAGAGATTATAATAAAGAAATTTATAATCCATTCACATTTGGTTTCTCAGAATTGATTTTATATTGAGAAACAGAACTTGCATCCTTAGAATGTGGCAGAGCTGGCAAATAAATGCCAAAGTATAGAGTTAACACTTGTGAGCAACTGTCCAGAGAGGAAATTGGGACCAGCTCTTGTCAGAAACTGGTGAACAAATGTTTCTGTGTCCCCTTTAGGCCGAGGTACTTATGAAGGGCATCTGCTTTCCACATACTTTCTTTTCCTCTCCACTGGCTGGATGCAGTGACACATGGGCCAAGAGAATTCTGGAGCCACCATCTGGCAGGAGGCCTCCTCCCACCCAGGAGCACCTACCCAGAACCAAATCCAGATAACGGAATTTTATTGCTTATGAAATTAATTTTACTGTTCCATTCACTGACTCCCTGAGATGGATGTTTTGTTGACTAATTTTAGCCTTTCTGTTTCCTTTGTTAACACAAGCATTTAAGACCACAGATATTAGATTATTTTGCCCTTTTTCAAAGGTTATAGTATGTAATATTTTCATAACTTTTTAGTTTTAAACATTTTCTAATTCCCATTATGATTTTCTATTTGACTTTTGGGTTACGAAAATGGATAACCTACACTGTGTACCATTTCTTGTTATATTTTTTAACATATAATTTAATTGCATTATGGTAAGGGAGTATGTTTTATAGCATATAAATCCTAAACTTTGCTCAAATAATTTTCACAAATGTTTCATGTATTCTTCTTTAATTGTTGGTTTCAGAGTTTTGCATATATTAAGAGGTCAAAAAATTTAATTCTACTCTTCACATTTGCTGTATACCTCTGTTGTTTTTTAATTAGATTGACCTGATTAGTTAGAGATGTAATAAGATTTCTCATTGTGGCAATGCATTTGTCTATGGCTTTACATATAAAATAAGACTATGCTTTTATTTTTTTTCAAGTATACAATATATTGATATTAACTGTAGTCAAATGCTGTGCCTTAGATCTCTAGAACATATTTACCTGATAACTGAAAATCTGTACCCTTTTACCAACATCTCCCTATTTACCACATGTATGGCCCCTGGGAACCAACATTCTACTCTATATTTCTCTAAGGCTGACTTTTCTATAGATTCAATATATAAGTGATAACATGCAATATTTGTCTTTCTGTGTCTGGCTTATTTCACTTAACATAATGTCCTCCAAACTCATACAAACTGTTGCAAATGCAAGATTTCCTTCTTTTATAAGAAATAAGTTCTGGGGATCTAATGTACATCATGGTGAGTATAGTCAATATCATTGTATTATATACTGAAATTTGCTAAGAGAGTAGACCATAAGTGTTCTCATACACACAAAAATACCTATGTGAGGTGATAGATGGTGAATTATCTTGTGTTCATTGTTTCACAATGTATTCATATGTTAAATAATCACATTGAATATCTTAAAAAAACAAAACACTATGCTTTTAGTCATAGGTTTTTTTCCTTATGAACTGAATAATAATTAATTCACTAATTATTTAGGTTAGTTATTTTGTTTATGTCTTTTCTTTTTTTTTGGATGACTGACTTGATAATGATTTCTTCCAAACGTGATTTGTATTTGCTTCTTTCAAGAACTCACCAGTGTAAGGTTATATTAAAAAACATACTTGGGAGATTGGAACCAAGATGGCGGAGTAGAAGGACGTGCTCTCACTCCCTCTTGCGAGAGCACCAGAATCACAACTACCTGCTGGACAATCATTGACAGGAGGACACTGGAACTCACCAGAAAAGATACCCAGGTCCAAGGACAAAGGAGAAGCCACACTGAGACGGTAGGAGGAGCGCAATCACAGTAAAATCAAGTCCCATAACTGCTGGGTGGGTGACTCACAGACTGGAGAACACTTATACCACAGAAGTCCACCCACTGGAGTGAAGGTTCTGGGCCCCACGTCAGGCTTCTCAAACTGGGGGTCTAGCAACGGGAGGAGGAATTCCTAGAGAATCAGACTTTGAAGGCTACTGGGATTTGATTGCAGGACTTCGACAGGACTTGGAGAAACAGAGACTCCACTCTTGAGGGCACACACAAAGTGATGTGTGCATCGGGACCCAGGGGAAAGAGCAGTGACCCCAGGGGACACTGAACTAGACCTACCTGCTAGCGTTGGAGGGTCTCCTGCAGAGGTGGGGTGTGGCTGTGGCTGACCATGGGGACAAGGACACTGGCAGCAGAAGTTCTGGGAAGTACTCCTTGGTTTGAGCCCCCCCAGAGTCCACCATTAGCCCCACCAAAGCCCAGGTAGGTTCCAGTGTTGGGTTGCCTCAGGCCAAAAACCAACAGAGAGGGAACCCAGCCCCACTCATCAGCAGTCAAGCAGATTAAAGTTTTACTGAGCTCTGCCCACCAGAGCAACAATCAGCTCTACCCACCACCAGTCCCTCCCATCAGGAAACTTGCACAAGCCTCTTAGATAGCCTCATCCACCAGAGGGCAGGCAGCAGAAGCAAGAAGAACTACAGTCCTGCAGCCTGTGGAACAAAAACCACATTCACAGAAGATAGACAAGATAAAAAGGCAGAGGGCTATGTCCCAGATGAAGGAACAAGATAAAATCCCAGAAAAACAACTAAATGAAGTGGAGATAGGCAACCTTCCAGAAAAAGAATTCCGAATAATGATAGTGAAGATGATCCAGGACCTCGGAAAAAGAATGGAGGCAAAGATAGAGAAGATGCAAGAAATGTTTAACAAAGACCTAGAAGAATTAAAGAACAAATAAACAGAGATGAACAATAACTGAAATGAAAACTACACTAGAAGGAAAAAGTAGCAGAATAACTGAGGGAGAAGAATGGATAAGTGACCTGGAAGACAAAACGGTGGAATTCACTGCTGAGGAACAAAATAAAGAAAAAAGAATGAAAAGAAATGAAGACAGCCTAAGAGACCTTTGGGACAACATTAAATGCAAAAACATTTGCATTATAGGGGTCCCAGAAGGAGAAGAGAGAGCGAAAGGACCAGAGAAAATATTTGAAGAGATTATAGTTGAAAACTTCCCTAACATGGGAAAGGAAATAGCCACCCAAGTCCAGGAAGCACAGAGAGTCCCATACAGGATAAACCCAAAGAGAAACACACTGAGATACGTAGTAATCAAATTAGCAAAAATTAAAGACAAAGAAATATTATTATAAGCAGCCAGGGAAAAACAACAAATAACATATAAGCGAACTCCCATAAGGTTAACAGCTGATTTCTCAGCAGAAATTCTACAAGCCAGAAAGGAGTGACATGATATAATTAAAGTGATGAAAGAGAAGAAACTATAACCAAGATTACTCTACCCAGCAAGGATCTCATTCAGATTCGATGGAAAAATCAAAAGCTTCACAGACAAGCAAAAGCTAAGAGAATTCAGCACCACCAAACCAGCTCTACAACAAATGCTAAAGGAAATTCTATAAGTGGGAAACACAAGAGAAGAAAAGGACCTACAAAAACAAACCCAAAACAATTAAGAAAATTGTCATAGGAACACACATATTGATAATTACCCTAAATGTGAATGGACTAAATGCTCCAACCAAAAGACACAGGCTTGCTGAATGGATAGACAAACAAGACCCATATATATGTTGTCTACAAGAGACCCATTGCAGATCTAGGGACACATTCAGACTGAAAGTGAGGGGATGGAAAAACATATTCCATGCAAATGGAAATCAAAAGAAAGCTGGAGTAGCAAAACTCATCAGATAAAATAGACGTTAAAATAAAGAACGTTACAGGAGACAAGGAAGGACACTACATAATGATCAGGGGATCAATCCAAGAAGAAGATATAACAATTATAAGTATATATGCACTGAACATAGGAGCACCTCAATACATAAGGCAACTGCTAACAGCTATAAAAGAGGAAATCAACAGTAACACGATAATAGTGGGGGACTTTAACACCTCACTTACACCAATGGACAGATCATCCAAAATGAAAATAAATAAGGACACAGAAGCTTTAAATGACACAATAAACCAGATTGATTTAATTGATATTTATAGGACATTCCATCCAAAAACAGCACATTACACTTTCTTCTCAAGTGCGCATGGAACATTCTCCTGGATAGATCACAACTTGGTTCACAAATCTAGCCTCAGTAAATTTAAGAAAACTGAAATCATATCAAGCATCTTTTCTGACAACAACGCTTTGAGATTAGAAATGAATTACAGGGGAAAAAATATAAAAAACACAAACACATGGAGGCTAAACAATATGTGACTAAATAACCAAGGGATAACTGAAGAAATCAAAGGGGAAAGAAAAAAAACCTAGAGACAAATGACAATGAAAACATGATGATTCAAAACTTATGGGATGCAGCAAAAGCAGTTCTAAGAGGGACGTTTACAGCTATACAAGCCTACCTCAAGAAACAAGAAAAATCTGAAATAAACAATCTAAACTTACACCTAAATGAAATAGGGAAAGAAGAACAAACAAAACCCAAAGTTAGCAGTAGGAGAGAAATCATAAAGATCAGAGCAGAAATAAATGAAATAGAAACAAAGAAAACAATAGCAAAGATCAGTAAAACTAAAAGCTGCTTCTTTGAGAAGATAAACAAAATTGATAAATCATTAGCCAGACTCATCAAGAGAAAGAGGGAGAGGACTCAAATCAATAAAATCAGAAATGAAAAAGTAGAAGTTACAACAGACATCGCAGGAATACAAAGTATCCTAAGAGATTACTACAAGCACTGTATGCCAATAAAATGGACAACCTGGAAGAAATGGACAAATTCTTAGAAAGGAATAACCTCCCAAGACTGAAACAGGAAAGAACAGATAATATGAAGAGACCAATCACAAGTAATGAAATTGAAACTGTGATTAAAAATCTTCCAAAAAACAAAAGTCCAGGAGCAGATGGCTTCACAGGTGAATTCTATCTAACATTTACAGAAGAGCTAACACCCATCCTTCTCAAACTCTTCCAAAAAATTGCAGAGGAAGGAACATTCCCAAACTCATTCTATGAGGCCACCATCACCCTGATACCAAGACCAGAAAAAGATACTACAAAAACAGAAAATTGCAGACCAATATCACTGATGAATATAGATGCAAAAATCCTCAACAAAATACGAGCAAACAGAAGCCAACAACACATTATAAGGATCATACACCATGATCAAGTGGGGTTTATCCCAGGGATGCAAGGATTCTTCAATATATGAAAATCAATCAATGTGATACACCATATTAACAAATTGAAGAAGAAAAACCATATGATCATCTCAATAGATACAGAAAAAGTTTTTGACAAAATTCAACACCGATGTACGATAAAAACTCTCCAGAAAGTGGGCCTAGAGGGAAACTACCTCAACATAATAAAGGCCATATATGACAAACCCACAGCAAACATCATTCTCAATGGTGAAAAACTGAACGCATTTCCTCTAAGATCAGGAAGAAGACAAGGATTATACACTCTCACCACTATTATTCAACATAGTTTTGGAAGTCCTAGCCACGGCAATCAGAGAAGAAAAAGAAATAAAAGGAATACAAATTGTAAAAGAAGTAAAACTGTCACTGTTTGCAGATGACATGATACTGTACATAGAGAATCCCTAATATGCCACCAGAAAACTCCTAGAGCTAATCAATGAATTTGGTAAAGTCGCAGGATACAAAATTAATGCACAGACATCTCTTGCATTCCTATACACTAATGATGAAATATCTGAAAGAGAGATTAAGGAAACACTCCCATTTACCACTGCAACAAAAAGGATAAAATACCTGGGAATAAACCTACCTGGGGAGACAAAAGGCCTGTATGCAGAAAACTATAAGACACTGATGAAAGAAATTAAAGATGAGACAAGCAGATGGAGAGATAGACCATGTTCTTGGATTGGAAGAATCAATAATGTGACAATGACTCTACTACCCAAAGCAATCTACAGATTCAATGCAATTCCTATCAAATTACCAATGGCCTTTTTTACAGAACTAGAACAAAAAATCTTAAAATTTGTATGGAGACACAAAAGACCCCAAATAGCCAAAGCAGTCTTGAGGGAAAAAGATGGAGCTGGAGGAATCAGACTCCCTGACTTAAGACTATACTATAAAGCTACAGCAATCAAGACAATATGGTACTGGCACAAAAACAGGAACATAGATCAATGGAACAAGATAGAAAGCTCAGAGATAAACCCATGCACCTATGGTCAACTAATCTATGACAAAGGAGGGGCAAGGATATACAATGGAGAAAAGACAGTCTCTTCATTTAGTGGTGCTAGGAAAACTGGACAGTTACATGTAAAAGAATGAAATTAGAACACTCCCTAACACCATACAGAAAAATAAACTCAAAATGGATTAGACACCTAAATGTAAGACCGGACACTATAAAACTCTTAGAGGAAAACATAGGAAGAATACTCTTTGACGTAAATCACAGCAAGATCTTTTTTGATCCACCTCCTAGAGTAATGGAAATAAAAACTAAAATAAAGAAATGGGACCTAATGAAACTTCAAAGCTTTTACACAGCAAAGGAAACTACAAACAAGATGAAAAGACAACCCTCAGAATGGGAGAAAATATTTGCAAACGAATCAATGGACAAAGGATTAATATCCAAAATATATAAACAGGTCATGCAGCTCAATATTAAAAAAACAAACAACCCATTCCAAAAATGGGCAGAAGACCTAAATAGACATTTCTCCAAAGAAGACATACAGATGGACAAGAAGTACATGAAAAGCTGCTCAACATCACTAATTATTAGAGAAATGCAAATCAAAACAACAACGAGGTACCACCCCACACCAGTTAGAATGGGCGTCATCAGAAAATCTACAAACAACAAATGCTGGAGAGGGTGTGGAGAAAAGGAACCCTCTTGCACTGTTGGTGGGAATGTAAATTGATACAGCCACTATGGAGAACAGTATGGAGGTTCCTTAAAAAACTAAAAATAGAACTACCATATAACCCAGCAATCCCACTACTGAGCATATACCCAGAGAAAACCATAATTCAAAAAGACACATGCACCCCAATGTTCATTGCAGCACTATTTACAATAGCCAGGTCATGGAAGCAACCTAAATGCTCATCGACAGACGAATGGATAAAGAAGATGTGGTACATTTATACAATGGAATATTACTCAGCCATCAAAAGGAACGAAGTTGGGTCATTTGTTGAGACGTGGATGGATCTAAAGACTGTCATACAGAATGAAGTAAGTCAGAAAGAAAAAAACAAATATTGTATATTAATGCATGTATGTGGAACCTAGAAAAATGGTGCAGATGAACCGGTTTGCAGGGCAGAAGTTGAGACACAGACGTAGAGAAGAAACATATGGACACCAAGCAGGGAAAGCCGTGAGGGTGTGGGGATGGTGGTGTGATGAACTGGGCAATTGGGATTGACATGTATACAGTGATATGTATAAAATTGATGACTAATAAGAACCTGCTGTGTGTGTGTGTGTGTATATATATATATATATATATATATATATATATAAAATTCAAGTCAAAAAAAAAACTAAGCAAAAAAAAAAAAACATACTTGGACTCTTTTTTTTTAGACCACATAAATTATAGGGATTTAGTGTAAGAACAGAGGTTTGTGTTGAAAATTTCTTGTGAGCGATTTTTTTTCATTTCCTTTTTCATTTCACAGTTAGTGCCAAAGATAGAATTCTAGTGATCCACTGAAGGTTGGGGGAGCAGAGATGAGGGGTTTGCATAAGGAGTTAATTCAAATTTATTAAGGAGGCATTCCCTGGAGTCCTTGAGTTTCAGGGTTTCCTCTTAGTTTTCCCACTGTGTATGGGTCCTGAGCTTTGTCTGCTAGCCCCCAAGGTTTGAGATACTGTGAAAAACTATTCATGAGTTCATTAAATTTGACAGATGCCTTCAAGGTGAATGTCAGCCTCATGGCTTATTTTGTATCTCTGAGTTATAGCCTTCATTTAGATTTTGGCCTTGGTATTCCTTACTGTTTTGCCAGTTCACAGATGCATTTTAAAAAGTCCTTTCTTAATATTTAATTTGGATTTATATTTGCTTTCAGTAGCAATTTTAACCACAGTGCTAGAAATAGGAATACTACATCTGATATATCATAGTTTTGTGCAGATTATATCCTATCTTTTATCCATTTCATCTACCACAGCATCTGACTAATGACAAAAAATGTAATTTTTGCTAATGTTTTATTGGTATTTAGAATACCTTAATTTTACTGCATAATGACCATGTATATCATTAGCATGCTAGTCTCTGGAATATGACATAATTATCCTTATGGAAATATCAACCTGGTGAGAAAAACCTACCTTCTGTGCAGGCAAATATAATAAAAGAAATATTGGTTCATATCGATTTTAGATAGTGATTTAACTAGTGCATTAGCCATTTTAAAACTTCTGCCTTCTTTCAGGAAATATTTTAATGTAACCTATATATTGTATAAAGTACAAGATTAAAAATACACAAAAATAAGCATAGTAGAAATTCTAGTAAAATAAATTTCAAATCTTTATCATGGTCTATGAGCCCTATGTTCTCTCTCCCAGGCCATCTTTAAAACTGTATCCCCCTGAATGCTCTGCTGTCTTCAACCTGCAGATCCTGGCACCAGTCATGTTCTTTCCTAGCACAGAGACTTTGCACATACTGTCTCCACTACCTGAGAGCTTTCCACCCAGCTCTTCACATTGGCTCATTACACATTTTCTACTCAAACACCAACCCCCCCCCACCAGAGATGTCTTTCCAGATTATTCTCATTAAGGCAGGTATTTTTATCTGTTATCATTTTTCATCCTAGCCTAAGTAGCAATTAAGAGTAGCTGTAATTATGTTTTTTCAGTGCTTAGTCATTGTATGTCTCTCTCAAACAAGTGTTTTAATTTGTATCACTCTAATACCATACACTAGTGATGAACATAAAGGGTGCTCAATAAATACTAGTTGCAAATGAGCGCTGAATGCAACACTGTACTACGTTCACAAAATGACCTTCTCCTTGACACCTAACATGAAGAACAGAGAAACACATATAAAATAGAAATCTGTATCTACAGTAAATGGAAAAGGTTTAAATAAATATTATAAACACCCTAAATAACAGAGGATAATTTCTACTTGCCACAAAAACAAAAAAGATCATACCAGGGGCTTTAAAAAAATACTTCTTAGTTTGTGATAAGAGTGTGGTGTGGCCAGGACTAATTGAAGGAAATTCCAAAGGGCCTCACTTCAATTGCCTAGTTTAAAGGGAAAAAAACCCCAAAGGACTTGATGGCCAAATGACAGGAGACTTAACATATCTTGGAAGAGAGGCAGCTACTGCAGATGGGGAGGAAATACTGGCTCAAACATTAACCCCTGGCCAACCAGATCTTTTATTTTCTCTCGCTCTGATTCTATTTTCTAAACAGTGAAGTTGAAATATTGAGATGTCATTGACGGACTGAAAAAGAGAAGGTTGTGAAGAGAAGAGCATACTACAATCTATTAAATACATTATAATTGTTCTTCATGCTTACTTGCCTTATTATGAAAGTGACTATCTCCCAAACTTGGGAAGCCCTTATCCTAGTGCAGGACATAATTACAACCTAAGGGAGCTGGAATGAAATACAGAAGTTGAAAACAATCAGGATGAGGAAGGAAGGAAGGGAGGAAGGAAGGGAGGAAGGAAGGAAGGGAGGGAGGGAGGAAGGAAGGGAGGGAGGGAGGGAGGGAGGGAGGAAGGAAGGAAGGGAGGGAGGGAGGGAGGGAGGAAGGCAGGAAGAAAAGAAAGAAAATGGATTAATGAGCTCCTTTATCACATGTACAAAACAATCAACTTCAAATACTAAGGGTTAAATCTATGCGAAACAAGGAAAGAAAAAAAAAAAGATATACCTACCTTACTGGGGGGTAAATAGCAGGCCTGGGAGAAAATAGTAGTGTCATAACAATCAAAGTAAAGATTTTACAAGAATTGAAGTTACATTACCCACAAAGATATATCAAAATATGATTTGGTCTACTTCAGGTGCTGAACGAGATAGTATAGACTTATTTTTCCCTGCTCTTCCCCCTCTTAATACAACTAAATACTTTGGAAAGTATTAAACTGACAATGATAAAAGGATTCTGAAAGCTGGCAGGCTGGTTGGGAACCCAGGACATGAGAAAGTACAACATCGTGAGTTCCCTAGGTTTTCTTTTTATTTCCGATATATCTCTGGACCAGGTGATGGAGAAGCCTGTAATATCAAACCACCAACAGGCATAGCAAAACAATAATAAAACAAGCAAACCAACAAGAAAAGACTGTCTTCCCTGGTTAAGAGACCTAGAAAGCATAAGCCCAACAAAGACCTGTAGAGAGCCCCAACACTGACTCACCACCTGGCTGCTGCTGACGACCTAATCCACTGGTGGCAGTGGTAGCTGCAAAGACCGAATGCATTCCAGCTCTTCTCAAAATTCAGGGCATCCCTGGGCAATCTGACTTGCTGCAGCAGAGCTCACAGTGAAGACCTGGCTTTCCCAGGCCAAGTTTCATAACCCAGACCCAGTGGGTGGATCAATCTATCAGCAGCTCAAGCAACAAAGTCCTAGTGGGCCATCCCAGACCTGGCTCAACAACTGGGGTACCAGCAGGCAGACCAATTTGCTGACAGCAGCAGCAGCAGCAAAGTCCTACCACTTCCTGCCCTCTACACAGTGGCATAAGGACACACAGACCCAATGGCTTTGTCCACGTCCCTCCAAAAGTTGCTCAGTGACAGCAGGAGGCTCATGGAAGTTCCTTCCATCTCTGCAGATGGCACCAGTAGGACTAAGTAGGAGACCCTAGAGCACCAGACAAATGAAGAAGAGAATAGCACTGCAAGGGGAGGAAACTAAACAATCATACAAACTCTATCCCATAAAACTGGCCAGAACCTATATGCTGAACCTAAACAAGGCAATTGCGTGCTAAAATAGATGATTCAGATAGGACCAAGATTCCCCTAACATCAAAACCAAAATGTCCAAACTGAAAACACTTGTCACATGAAGAGTCAGGAAAACTTCAGTTTGAATGAGAAAGACAGTAAACTGACACTAGTACCCAAAAGAAGATGATGTGAGTATTATTTGGTAAGGATTTAGAATCAGCTACCATATAAATCCCTCACAATTAATTGCACATTTTCTTGAACCTAAGTAAAAAGAAAATTGCACCAAAGGGAAAGAAGTTAGAAAGAGAAGAGTTTCTACTTTCAGGAAAATGGAGTACTTGCACTTTTTTTCTACTTCTAGGGTGAACCAGCTAGGGCTCATGTGACCAGAAGAACAACATGGTAGTAAGTTCCAGAGTTTTCTTACTGCCTCTTACATCTCAGAATGGATGCCAGAGGACCCAGCAATCTGGAAATGCTAAGAGGTGAGGCAGCAAAAGACCCCCACAAATGCCTGTCCTCTATAGTCAGAAAACTAGAAGGAAAGCCTAGAAAGAAAACTTTCAGAAAAGCACATTCAAACCCCACGGAATAAAACTGTAGCCCCACCTCCATCCATGCCAGCAAAGGCTGAGCACCAAGTCCAAATGTCCACCCTCAAAAGGCTTAATGAGGGCTTCCCTGGTGGCGCAGTGGTTGAGAGTCCGCCTGCCGATGCAGGGGACACGAGTTCGTGCCCTGGTCCGGGAAGATCCCACATGCTGCAGAGTGGCTGGGCCCGTGAGCCATGGCCGCTGAGCCTGCGCGTCCGGAGCCTGTGCTCCGCAATGGGAGAGGCCACAACAGTGAGAGGCCCGTGTACCGCAAAAAAAAAAAAAAAAAAAAAAAGGCTTAATGAGGCTCCAAACCCATCCTACTAGAACCAAGTCAGAAGAAAGCAAACTAAGGCAAAATTTTAACTTTCAGAGTCTTGCCACATGATACCCAAAATGTCAGGTTTCAATTAAAAATCATTCAACCTTCCAAGAACCAGGGAGACCTCAAACTGAATGAAAACAGTCAATCAAGAGATGTCAACAAAATGATGACAGAAATGTTAGAATTATGACACATATTTTAAAGCAGTCATCATAAACCTGCTTCAGTGATCATGCCAAATGAGAAAATAAAGACTCTCAGCAAAGAAACAGAAAATATAGAGAAGAAACCAATGGAAATTTTAGCCTTGAAAAATACAATAACCAAAAAAAAAATTTTTAAACCCTTAATGGATAGACACAGAAGCTGAATGGAAGGGCAGAGAAATCAGTGAAATTAAACATAGAAAAAATAAAAATTACTTAATCTGAACAACAAAGAGAAAATAGGATGTAAAAATGAATAGAACATTAGGAATGATGAGAATACAAAAAATATTAAATATCGTGTCATCAGAGTTGAAAAGAAGGATGGCTTAAAGCACTTTAAGAAATAATAGAATAACTCCCCAAACTTAGCTGAAACCCCATAAATCTATATCCCCAAAATTTCAGTGAACTCCCCAACCAAATGAACCTATAGAAATACAAAACAAGACACATTATAGTCAAATTTCTGAAAACTAAAAACAATCGGAATATGTGGAGAGCCGTGAGAGAGAAGAAAACATTGTACCTATAGGGAAAAAAAAAAATGGTAAAGGATTTCTCATAAGAAGTATTTCTGAAGGTCAGAAGGAAGTGGCAGAACATTTTTCAAGTGCTGGGGAAAGCAAACAAATAAACAAAATACCCCTCTAAACCCAGAATCCATACTGAGTGAAAATATCCTTCAGGAATGAAGAAAGAATCAACATATTCACAGATGAAGGAAAACTAAGAGAATTTATAATTTACCTACTTTCAAACAGAATGATTTGATTATTCCTCCAGATTAAATTACTGGGGTGGGGGAGAAAAATGTAAACCAAAAATACATATATATATTCAAACACAATAAAGTAACCTATATTAAATGTAAATATGACATACATACACATGCTTTTAGTCACTGTACAGAAATGATCCAGCCATGCTAAATTCAACTAATTATTGATATTTATAAAATAGTAACTTTCAAATATTTTATTTTGATATAATTATTTTCTATAGAAAAAAATAACTATTTCAACATGCTGACATAAATTATATTATTCTCTGCTGATTTTAGAAAGACTTTAATTCTACAAAAATCCTCAAATTTCCCAGGAGGGGCTATGCCTGACAATTTGTATTGATATAAACTCCATTTAACTTGACCTGAATCTTAAATTCAGAAAATAAAAAGAGCTAATCTAATGTTTCAATAAAAGCAAGCGTCATGAAAGTGGATTAATTCTGATGATTAAAGTATTTTATTTATCAATTGGCTGAGAGAATTGAATAGTCAACAGAATGCAGGCAATTTAAAGCTCAGTCAACTCTAAAAATGAGGGACCAATTTTAGGAATAATTGTGGTATTCAGTGTTAATGCTCATTCAGTCCTTGATCTCCCTGCTGAGGATGTGAAGCAGTTGCTGACCACTGTGATATGGTGGCTTATTATTATTATGTTTAGAATTACTCAATGACTTGCCATTGAATTGGTTGTAGTGACTTCTTTCTTAGAGCTTAATTGTCAAAAATGAATTACTAAAAGATTAATATTTAAACCACGAACCTCAAATAAAGACCATTATCTATACAACATTATTTGTATTTATTTATGCTACCTACTTTTGCATTACCTGTTTGTCCTATTTATAGTGCATTTTTATGTCTTTCTGTGTTTTTTTCTTATTGCAGGGAATATTTCCTAATTATTTTTTTTTCCCTTCTCTACAAATATGGAACTTTTTTTTTTTTTGCGGTATGCGGGCCTCTCACTGTTGTGGCCTCTCCCGTTGTGGAGCACAGGCTCCGGATACGCAGGCTCAGCGGCCATGGCTCACGGGCCCAGCCGCTCCATGGCACGTGGGATCCTCCTGGACCGGGGCACGAACCCATGTCCCCTGCATCGGCAGGCGGACTCTCAACCACTGCGCCACCAGGGAAGCCCTGGAATGTTTTTATACTTCAGTGATAACCCTATAAATTTTAGCTTTCATATTTAATCTATCAAAATATAAGATACAGGTCAGAGCCCAGATCAAGATAGCAGAGTAGGAAGATTCAGAGATCCCATGGACACACCAGAACTACAGCTACATGTAGAACAACTAACTTGGAGAAGAACCGGAAGACTATCAGAACAGATTTTCTACAATTAAGGATATAAAGAAAAAAAATGGTCATGAAGAACCTAGGGGTAGGATGGAATAAAGATGCAGACCTACTAGAGAACAGACCTGAGGACACGGGGAGGGGGAAGGGTAAGCTGGGACAAAGTAAGAGAGTGGCATGGATATATATACACTACCAAATGTAAAACAGATAGCTAGTGGGAAGCAGCCACATAGCACAGGGAGATCAGCTCGGTGCTCTGTGACCACCCAGAGGGGTAGGATAGGGAGGGTGGGAGGGAGATGCAAGAGGGAGGAGATATGGGGATATATGTATATGTACAGCTGACTCACATTGTTATACAGCAGAAACTAACACACCATTGTAAAGCAATTATACTCCAATAAAGATGTTAAAAAAAAAAAGGATATAAAGAAAAGGCCACATTGAGATGGACAGAAGCACAGATACAACCTAGTCAGAACCCACATCCCTGGTATGATGACCCACAAGCAAGAGCGGTATCACAACCACAGAAGTCCCCGTAAGGAGCAAGGGGTCTGAGCCCCACACGGAGCTCCCTAGCTTGATGGGTTTACACCAGGGAGACAAGCCCCCACAACATCTGGCTTTGAAAGCAGGGGCTTTCCATCCAGGAGAGCTGGAGGTCTGTGAGAAACTGAGACTCTGCCCTTGAAGGACTCATGCACAAACTCACCAGCTCCAAGTACATATGCAGAGGCAGCATCTTGAAAAGTGCCTGAGTTATATGAGAAGTCCATTGACTAATTTTAAGTTTCATGCTAGAGGGGTAGGAATCTGGTGGAACTTTTTCTAGGGATAGAAGCACTGGTGGGGGTCATTTAAAAAAAATTCTTCCACCTAGCTGGCTAAGTGCTAATGGACACCAGTTCTGTCACTCTCCATCACCTTAGGTAACACTGTGCCCTGCCTCAGTATTCCCTTGAGGACCTGCTCTGCCTAGCCTAGCCTGCCCACCCTAGCTGGCCGTGTCATCCTACCCAGCAGGCAGTCCTGGCTGGCATCCACTCCCCTACAAACCAGCTTCAGCCTCCAGGGGGCCAGCCTCACGTCCCAGTGTGCTTCAACCACAACAGGAGGGCACATGCAACCCACAAAAAAGATACCCCTGGAGCACCTGGAACTGGTGACTGGGGGTATTGCACCACTGGGCCCCACAGGACACCTTCTACATAAGGCCACTCCTTTAAGACCAGGAGATGTAGCTGATATACCTAATACATAGAAACAAACACACAGAGAGTTAGACAAAATGAAGAGATAAAGGAATACCTTCAAAATGAAAAAAAAAAAAAGACAAAACCTCAGAAGAAAGAACTGAAGAAAAAGGAGATAATAAGCAATTTACCATATAAAGAGTTCAAAGTAATAGTCATAAAGATGCTCATCAAACTCTGAAAATAATGGAGTAACTCTGTGGGAACTTACAAAAAGACAGAAAATATAAAAAAGAAGTAATCAAAACAAAAGAATACAGAAACTGAAATAAGAAATACATTAGAGGGAATCAATAAGAAATTAGAGGATACAGAAGAATGGATCAATGACCTGGAAGACAGGGGAGTGGAAATCACCCAATCAGAAAAGCAAAAAGCAAAAAGAACAAGAAAAATGAGTATCGTTTAAAAGACCTCTGGGACAACATCAAGCATACTAAGATTTAAATTACAGGGGTCTCAGAAGGAAAACAAAAAGAGAAAAGGACACAAAACCTATTTGAAGAAACAATGGTTGAAAATTTCCTTAACTTGGTGAAGGAGACATATATCCAAGTCCAGTAAGCACAGAGAGTCCCAAGCAAGATGAAGCCAAAGAGACCCATAACAAGACACTTTATAATTAAAATGCTAAAAGTCAACGATAAAGAGAGAATATTAAAAGCAGCAAGAGAAAACAACTAGTTACGAACAAGGGTACTACCATAATATTATCTGCTGATTTTCAGCAGAAAGTTTACAGTCCAGAAGGGACTGGCAGGATACATTCAAAGTGCTAAAAGAAAAAATATAAACAAAAACAAAAAACCTTACAACCAAGAATACTCTAACCAGCAAGGTTATAATTCAGAATGAAGGAGAGATAAACAATTTCCCAGACAAGCAAAGCTAAAGGAGTTCAGGATGACTATATTGATCTTACAAGAAATGTTAAAGGAACTTCTTTAATGCAAGAGAAAAGGTCATAACTAGAAACAAACAAACAAAAGTAATCATAAAAGAAAAAAAATCTCACTGGTAGGGAAAAACATATAGTAAAGGTAGCAGGTCACCACCCATAAAGCTAGTATGAAGGTCAAAAGACAAGAGTAGTGAAATCACCTATATCTAAAGTAATTAGAAAAGTGGTACACAAAATAAAAAGATGCAAAATATGTCAAAAACATAAAATGTGGGAGGGAGAGTAAAAATGTAGATATTTTAGGGCTTACTGGTGGCGCAGTGGTTGAGAGTCTGCCTGCCGATGCAGGGGACACGGGTTCGTGCCCCGGTTGGGGAAGATTCCACATGCCGCAGAGCGGCTGGGCCCGTAAGCCATGGCCACTCAGCCTGAGCGTCTGGAGCCTGTGTTCCGCAACGGGAGAGGCCACAACAGTGAGAGGCCCGCGTACCGCAAAAAAAAAAAAAAAAAAAAAAAAAAAAGTAGATATTTTAGAAGGTACTCTAACTTATTAGATGACTTCATATATAGTGTAAGAACTTAAAATATTTCATTTCTATTTTTGCCCTCTTGATAGTTTTACTAATGCTGTCAGTCATTTTAATTTTAAATAGAAATTTTCTTTTAATGAGTTTTAGATTATAAGAAAAAAATTTACATATTTAATTATGTACTTTCCATTTTCATCACTCCACATTCCTTTGTGTAGATACATATTCCATACAATATAATTTTCCTTCTGCCTGATGGATTTTGGTAAACGCTTCTTGCAGTGTAGATCTCTTGTGATCAATTCTTTTAGCTTTTCTATATCTGAAAACATCTTATGGATCCATGGGTTGATGTAAATATCTGTTTATTACTAAGCACTCACATGAATAGTTTCCTAACATTGAAGAGATTAGGAAATACAAATGCCACAGTTAAGCCTGCACATACAAAATAAATAGCTAAGGACTTGAATACTCCTTGGTAGAGCTATGGCCATGTATACGGGTCTATACAAGAATGAAGTGTGAAAAGAGAAAACATCTGAATCATAGGAAATCTAATCACCTATGAGTTAAATTTGATTATAGAAATAAAGTTCATTTTTTGTATACATGAATACAACAGTTTGAAGAAAATTATTATAGAACAATTTATCTACATACTTTCTTTAATTATATTGACAACATTAGCAAATATTAGACAACTGAAATTACTATGAGGCAGCACTATGTTGTGAAGCATGTATAAATTAGAAGGCATGTATAGGACATACACATATTAAATTTGTAAATATTTGCTTCCATGTAGAAGTTTTTAGCATATTACTTTATGTTTCTATATGTGAAATAATTCCTTTTTTATAGTAGACTTTTAACAATTTCTGAGGACCAGTTACATAATAATCAAGGGGAAACAGAAGTGAACAAGACTTTCTCATTACACATAATGCAGTCCAGCAGAAAACACAAGAAAATACACAGATTAATAAAGTGTATACCCTGATACTGCACTGTGAAAAAAGGAAATAAGCAGACAGGAAGATACGCAACAAGAAATAATAGTTAAACTCAGATCCCATGGATCACTGGGGAAAAACATGGTAGGAAGGACACGAACTTCTGGTAAAGGAAACAGCTTAAGACACAGACCTAACTGAGAGATGACAAGCCATATTTGAGGAATTAAAATAAATTTTCTTAGACTCAAATAAAAGAACTACAATTTTCAGAATTTTTGTGTGTATAGCACAATACTGTTATTTATTTGCAATAACTGAAAATTTTAAGTTGAATACACCTCTACCATACCAGTCTATTGGTTAAGGTTAAATACTGTTTCATATGCTCTGATCATGACCTCTTACATACTCACAGCAAAAAATGTTTTAGGTTACTATACAGTAAATGCAGTATTTCTTTGTCTTGGATGGGACACTGGGTGCTGACTATAACCTATACCATGCCCCTTCTGCATACTTTACAGAAAAACAAAAAACCAAAAAAACATTTCCTTCCTCACAGTCACACCCACAATAGTATATATCTTTCATGAATGAAACATAAGTTGTACATGTTGGTTTACGTTTGGTGCCAAATTATCCAGTTTTTGTTTAAACAATGTTTAAAAACACCAGCACAGATTGGGAGAAAGAGCATTGAAGGGAGAGGCTATGTAAGAGCTTGAGTTTGGAATTTGGAACAAATTTTAGAAAATTGTTTTTTGGCATAAGAGCAATAAGAAGCTATAGAATGCCTTCAAAAAAAAGGAAGCCTATATGTATTCTATTTATTCAAAGGTACTTTAGGATATTATTTTCAGGCTTTTATCTTATTTTGCTTTCAAATTCCAGATTTGCTGTACACATTAATTATAGAAAATATTTACTTCAAAAAGAAGATTTTCTAGTATCTTTTTTAGTTAGCTGATAATAAATTAGAAGGTTAATTAACTCTGCTTTATACGATATTTTATTTTTCTCATGTTGTTGAGCCAGTTATTCTTTGGTGTTTGCTGGGACAAATACTGGAGCTGAAAATCTCAGAGCAGAATATGTCATAAGGGGCTCTTCTTTTCACACTCTAAAGAAATACAGATGCATTCTTAGCCACATGTACCAACATACATCACTACTGATTGTTATAATATTAAGAAGCACTATAGCAACAACAGCAATAATAATAAGCAATAATCATATAGTACTCCCTACATGTAAGGCATAGTCCTAATTGCTTCACATATTTTCAATGTATCCTCATGAAAATGCTCTCAGGGTAATATTATTAGTATCTCCACTCTACAGTCCAGTAACTGGAGGCACAAAGAGGTTAAGTAGTAACTTAATCAAGACCACAGAGGTTATAAGTGGTGAAGACGGGATTCCAAGCCTGTTAGTTTAGCTTCAAAATCCACTTTATTACCTGTAATACAAAGAACCTGTAATAGATTTTACATCCTCTGATACGGGCAGCCACTCATATTTACTTCTTTTCCAAAAAAGAACAGAAATAATGTTGAGGGAAAGAAAAATCAAGAGATGATGGTGAAAAAAAGGAATGTGAGTAAAGAAAAAAGCTAATACTTCACACCACAAGTTACCAGATATGTAAACATGAACAAGTTACTTAATATCTGAGCATTTTCCTTTTTCTTCAATGATAATGCCTACCTTGAAAACCTTATATGCATCTTGAAATAATACCATCAAATATATAGTATGGCATCTGACACATTTTAGGTATGTGATAGGTCTCATGTGATAAGTCAACAGATAGTTTGTATGCCTATACGAGAGTAAACTGTCTCTATGAAAACTGTCTTTTCAAATAAAAGTACACCAAGGACACATGACAAAATCCACACATTTTTACATGGAAAAAAAAAGTATGTGTCTTTTTTTTGTTTATATTGTTGTTTCAAACTATTCTATCAGTGCAAGTTAGTGGACTGTAATGTAGTGCAGTGTGTAGTGCTACTTGCTGACCCAGGCTGATTGCTGGCCCATTAATTTGTGAATTTTATATAAACTCCGCTGATCAATCAAGTTTGGCAGGTTGTGTTTCTCTAAGGGTTAACAGGCGTGGTATGCATTTCCAGCCAGAAAGTCAAATTTAAGCTATGTACCAAGCAAAGATGGCATTCAATACTATTAGTACCTTTTCAGCCTACCCTTTATTAATATTTAATTTTGATGTCAAATAGACTAATTTAACGATATTAACTCATTCTAGGAATGGTTTCTTACTTTCCTTCTATCAAAGGCCCATGTGGATTGAGAGAGTTATGAGACCCAATAAAGATACCTCGTTTATTTGGCCAATGCTATGGCATATTTACAAAACAGGCTAATGAATATATGTCATATATCTAGAGAATGACCATCCTTGTATTCCTCTTATAATTAATCAGCTTATGATGTTAAGACTTCTTATAGATATTTTCCTATATTCTGAGAGGTGAGGTGAAACAAAATATTATTCAAAAATTGTTTTTATTCCATCTTGCACAAATATAGCCTACTCAGGGGAAGGTTAGAGAAAACTCTAGAAGAAAGACCAATTGCTTTCTCATTTGCCCATCATAACATATAGAATTAAAAACTACAGCAGTCTTTTCTCCATTGCATATTCTTGCCTCCTTTATCAAAAATAAGGTGACCATATGTGCATGGGTTTATCTCTGGGCTTTCTCTCCTGTTCCATTGGTCTATATTTCTGTTTTTGTGCCAGTACCATACTGTCTTGATTACTGTAGCTTTGTAGTATAGTCTGAAGTCAAGGAGAAACAATAAATGCTAGAGAGGGTGTGGAGAAAAGGGAACCCTCTTGCACTGTTGGTGGGAATGTAAACTGATACAGCCACTATGGAGAACAGTATGGAGGTTCCCTAAAAAACTAAAAATAGAACTACCATACCACCCAGCAATCCCACTACTGGGCATATACTCTGAGAAAACCATAATTCAAAAAGAGTCATGTACCACAATGTTCACTGAAGCTCTATTTACAATAGCCAGGACATGGAAGAAACCTAAGTGTCCATCGACAGATGAATGAATAAAGAAGATGTGGCACATATATACAATGGAATATTACTCAGCCATAAAAAGAAATGAAATTGAGTTATTTGTAGTGAGGTGGATGGACCTAGAGTCTGTCATACAGAGTGAAGTAAGTCAGAAAAAGAAAAACTAATACTGTATGCTAACACATATATATGGAATCTAAAAAAAAAAAAAAAGGTTCTGAAGAACCTAGGGGCAGGATGGGAATAAAGACGCAGACCTACTAGAGAATGGACTTGAGGACACGGGGAGGGGGAAGGGCAAGCTGGGACAAAGTGAGAGAGTGGCATGGACATATATACACTACCAAATGTAAAATAGATAGCTAGTGGGAAGCAGCTACATAGCACAGGGAGATCAGCTTGGTGCTTTGTGACCACTTAGAGGGGTGGGATAGGGAGGGTGGGAGGGAAGGAGATGCAAGAGGGAAGAGATATGAGGATATATGTATATGTACAGCTGATTCACTTTGTCATACAGCAGAAACTAACACACCATTGTAAAGCAATTATACTCTAATAAAGATGTTAAAAAACAACAAAAAAAACTACAGCAGTACCAATCTAAATGCAATAACTGATACTAGAAAAGCAATTAGATCTCTCTCATTAGTTACATTCATCTCTTCATAATTAGATACTGTTCTGCTGTATCTTAGATCAACAATCTGCTTTCATGAAGTCAACTTCTAGACCAAAATCATCCTCCAGATTCTGATTAATTTCCCTGGAACCAACAGGCAGGTTTAAATTCATGATGACAATGTTCATTTACAATGGGAAGCCTGTACTCCAAAGTGTCAACGGTTAAGAGTTCTCAGTGAAGTCCTGCATTTGGGACATCTGAAACTGCCTTTATTTTCCTTTTAGAGAACTCCATATCTGGCTCTTAGTTTATAATGAGAACCTATCAGAAGCTACAAGGGAAGAACAGAAACCATCTGTTTGTAACAAGACCAAATGATTCGATTAGTTTATTACAATAACCAGGAATATTATAATCAACAGTGAGTCATACACATAATACTTATATAAAGGTTTAGTCAATTATTATCCTAAGTATCAGAACATACTATAAAGTAAAAGGCATTTACAACTCTATGGGGCCATGTTGTAAAGTGTGTGTTAAAACTGCCACTTTTTACAAGGTATCTTAAACTCCCCAAGTAAAACATTTTAGAACTTAATTTATTGAATGTTATTGCACTGTCTTTTCACCTGAACAGGAATATGTGGCTGTCCATCTTGGAAAATACATACTGCTAAGCTACATTCATTAAATACAATTTACCTGAATATAATTAAACCTTTTTGACATGACAGTTTTATTTTACATATTATGGGCTTAATAAAGTGCACATCTCCCACAGTAATGTTGGTCTATTTAAAACTATGGAGCACATCAAATATATATAACTATTTTTCCATACACTATTACTACTGAGTGTTGTGTCAGAGTGGGTTACAATGTGAATGAGTAAATATCTGTTGGTACTCAATGCTATCTAGGGAACTGCAACAATGATTTGCGTATAAAAGACAGCTTGATATTTGTATTATGCTGGATTTGGTGTCCACGTTAGAACCCCATTTAGAGAAGACACTATTGAAAATGTCTTAGAGGGTACTGGGTTTTATATCATATTTAACAATAATTAACTGATGTGCAAAGATGATGTTCAACTATAGGATTACAATCGTTATCTATAGTGATAAAATCTAAACTGAAACAGCATCTAGAAGAAATTCTCATATTTTTAAAAGAAATATCTACTAAAATGATTTGATAGTATAGCAGAAAGAGCACAAAATAGTTAACAAACTCTCCAGTCAGTGATAAGAAACTTCTACCACCCAGACAGAATATATATTCTACTTATATATATATAGACATACACACACATATGTATATGTGTCTGAATTATTCATTCATATATCTTTGAAAGAGCAGATTATACTCATTTATATATATGCATATATATATTTAGTATATGGCAGATTTCATATTCTAAGGGCATTTGATTTCACTTTTATTAGTTATAAGCTTTATTTTATAATGATGTATGCCTTTATATGTATGTAACTAATCGATTCAAACTCTTAATGGAGCTATTGACTACACTGATATTGTAGAAAAATTTAGTATTGCACAGGTATTTTATATCACAGTGAAATAACCTTCCTAATCAGCGCCTTACAAAAAGCCATCACGTTTTTTATAGACAAGGATATAAAAGTACAATCTAAACAGAAAATACATTAATTTCCTTAGGAGGTTTGCAAGTAATCAGGGGTTATTCATTTTTCAACTTAATTTACTAAAAGTTCGAATTTTAAAGTTAAAAATGATCTTGGGAATTATATTTAAGGTGCCATTATAGATAATCTCACTCATTGTTGATATTAAGAATATGTCAGATGACATTTTAAAATTTGTCCAATTAGTGTTAAGGGAGGTGACTAATCCCAAAAGATTTACAGCATTTCCCAAAATTCATAACATTTTTAAAATTAACATCACTCATTATAACATAATTTAATAAACATATATGCTTATATTTTCATGACTGTAAATATCTTGTGAAAATAATGATAAATTGGCACATACAGTCATTTCCTAATTTAAAAAGTTTAAATAGTTATGCTTTTTATTAGAAAATAACTCTAAGTCTTGTATGAGTTAAAATGTTTCATTTCCAAGATAGTTCTTATAATGAGAATAAAGGCATAAAGCTTTTGACTCAAATTAATAAGCTTATGATTCTCTCCCCTTTAGATTCACTGTGACCAACATTAATATATAAAACTTGGATCTTTAAAATATTTTCCTTATTTTCTACCATATATCAAGTGTCAATTAGCACATGTTAAGAATAGTATATAAAATATGTATTATAACATAAATAAAAGGTATTATGACAAATAAATATACATTAGTTGCTAGCCTCACATTTATTTTGTATTTTTTCTTATCTTCTAATTATTCATTAACACAAACTACTTTTTTCTTTTCTTTCTTTTTTTTTTTTTTTTGAGAAATAAATTACTTTTAAAGAGCAGTTCACTTACCAATATTAGAGATTTAATTTCCCTGGGAATTTTGATTTTTTAAATTAGTGCTTATTAAACTCCATGAGCAATCAAAATAGGGCTTTTTAAAATGTTACAGTTAGTTAGATACAGTTAGTTACAGTTAGTTAGATAACAGTTAGTTATCTAACTTACTAATTTCTTCTAGATGTAGGCAAAGGAGTAGCAACAATTTTCTCAAATCTTGCAGATCCTCAGGCAAACTAGTGACTTTCAGGGTAAGAAGTTTATCAGATGGTGTTTCTCTTTATTACACACATGGCAGAATTTTATCACTTGAACAGTCAAATACGGCTTGAGCCAGGGCCCCAGCCAACATATATATGTTGTCGGCACATCAAGTTTTCTGCTCATTTAGACTTGGTTGGTCATGGGTGTATTTCTATGGAACTTCTATACATATATTATGTGAGGAAAAAATGAAAAATAAAGAGAACTACACCTAATAGCTTTTAGGTTTCTGGATAGTAAGAAAAAGGTCATCTGGAAAAAAGAGTAAATAACATCAAGCCAGAATTGATCATTTCCATTCTATCCATATTTCATCCTCATTCATACAAGTGTTATATAAGCTAGCCACATGCCTCCTTAGAATGCAAAGATCTCTGCATATCAAACCATGAAACCCCGGTTGCAACCCTCCAAATATTTGCATATATTCCTTTTTTAAAAAAATTTGCATGTATTTCTTTTTTCTTGATAGCCATTTTTGCTGTTTGAATCACATCTCTCTATACTGCACGTACTACATATTTTTATGATTTAACTTCCCCTGAGTGTCTTATATAAACTGGATCGATGAACCAAAGATTGGGTGCATTACTGTCAAGTACATTTCTCACCAAACTCTAAATTAATGATGGAAAAGATTATGTTATTTAGAGAAAGACACAGTTATGCAGATTTAATATTAGTTTATAAATAATGATTTTAAGTACAATTATTTAAGTGAACACATAATGACAATAAATTAAATTTCTATTATAGCAAATGTTAAAATAAAACTTTTGAAATTAGTCTGGTGGCACCTTATCTGAAATTGGAAAGTAATAACACCATTTTTCTCCTTCCAACCCATATACACAATATCCCAATTTGAGTTTTTAGAACGTACACTGATACAACTGAGTAAGTTTTAGTTTACTTCAAACAGTTTGTTAGCTATGATGCTACAAACAAGTTCTTGACTACATCTGCACTTTTTAAACAAGTACACATTTCTATTGAAAGCAATGTGACATAATGAAAACAAGAGACTGGCAAAACTTCTTACTTGAAAGCCCATACCTTTGAGTATTAATTATCATGTGAACTTAGATGTATAGATTAATTCTATTAAAGGAGCAAATGTTACTGAATTTATGAATGCAAAGTCATACAGAAGGAAGTCCTTGCTGAAATTTTCCATGCACCAGAATAAATTTATTTACTTTCAAGATTAAGAGGAACTTACCTTTAAGGATCTAGAAATAAGTGGTGCCCTATAAAAAAGGAAGAAAGGCAAAGGAAATGAATTTAAAGACTGAGAGATACTCAGAAAAAGTAAGTATCAAATGATGCAGTTACACAGAAAGAGAGAGAGACAGAGACAGGGAGAGAAACCAAGAGACCATGGATTTGTCTATCTCCTTAAATAAAAGTTCTAATGTATGAAGGAGTTTATGGAGGATATACCTTGAAAGCCAATCTGAAAGAGACAAAAGACTGGAAGTATAAAAAATTACTTGTTATTAGCACTTTAAAATTTATAAAGTTATTCTTAATATTCACACGTTGGTTTCCACATTTGAACATTTTTGACAACTGAATAACCACTGAAAACAACTATATAAATTTTACCATAACTATGTGATATAACACATACATTTAGAAAAAATTAATGATCGTAACACCCAACTACATTGACTGAGTTGAAACTAATAATAGAACACATGTTATAAACTCTTTACCAAGGTAAGTATTTCATCCCAAAGTAGCTATGAAATACATTCAAGAACCTGTAAAAGCCTTAGCATGCCTAATGGCTAGAGAGAAATATCTGGTCATCAGAAGTGAACTAACGGGTATTTTATTTCAGAATCTAACATGCTCGAAGCAAAATTCTTGCCAGCTTTGTCCTCTTTAAGTTTAATGGCTACTTGTAACTGGAAGCAAGCACTGCTGATTAGTGAAACTCAACAAAATTAACACCTAGCCTTTCAACCTCCTGTATTATTAGTATTATTTTACTTCCATATCTAGCTAACTGCCTGGTAGAAAAAAATATTGCAAAGACATTTCTTGAAAAGAAGATTTAGTCTCTAAATACTTAAGGAAGTTTCTCTACTTTCAAAAAAAGGTTCTTCTTTTCTTTACACAATAAATAAATGCTATTTCAATCAGGACAAAATAGAGAACTGATTTGAAATAGTCAACAGGGATGATAGTTTATATGCACAATTTCATTGCAATTGTTCTCCTATGAAATACATGTAAAATTTTAAAACAAATACTTCCACATGCATACAAGTGCTTGCTGATGAGAAAACAATGTATAAAAATTGCATTAGGGGATGAATTTCTTCAAGTTTTACAAAGTTGTCCATATATTACCAGCATGTTAATGGGTAGAAAGTATTTAAAAAGCCAAAGCCTCAGCTACTGCAGCAGAGAGAATGTTTATTAGTTTTATTTTTAAAAGATCAAGGTATTGTTTTCTATCCAGTAGAGATATGTTTTCATTACTGAAGATAATCAGTAACCCTCTGCATATTTTCAATGTAACAAGTGTAACATATTCTATAGGCTAAACCTAGATCACAAAGCAAACAATAAGAGTAGAAGGAAGAGGTGGAAAAGAAGGAAGAGGAGGAGAAACAAAAATGAAGAGAACACTTAAAAAGTAAGAATTGATAAAGAACATTGATTATCAGAATCATGAGTTTTTAAATCAGCATAATTCTTTACATCATTGTGAAGTTTGTACCTAAAACACATTTCATTTACTGCATAATCATTAACAACATATTTCCTACAACTATTAATAGGAACTCTGAAAAAAAAATTAGAGTATCCCTTTATGCAATGATTTATACAAGAGCAAATGAGTTGCTCAGTATAGAAAAAAGACAATTTATACACTGAAATTTTACTATATATATGTAAAACTTTATAACATAATTATGACTAAAATAACTATATAGAAAACTATAGTTGTTATTCTACTACAGGACTCTAGTAATTCTCAAACAAAGAGTGAAAACAAATGCTTTTTAAGAATTTATTTTAATTAATAGATATATGGAGTGTTTAGGTTTGAAACAATGGTGATATTCAGAATTTTTACCTCAAACAAGTCATACTACCTACGCTTCACCATGCAATTACAAATGCTCTTGAAAGTAATTAAAGCATGAAAAAGTTCAGCAAAGAATAGAAGTTATGAAAAACCAAATAAAACTACAGAAGTAAAAACCACAATAACCAAATAATTTAAACCTCACTGTACAGACCCAATAGTATGTTGGAAACAGTAGGAAAGAATCAGTAAACCCAAAGCAGACCCAAAAAAATGATCCAACCTGAGTAAGAAAGAGAAAACAGAGAGGAAAAAAACACAGTCTTAAAAAGAGTATATAAGGTAATATAAAATGCCTAACATTTATATCATCAGAGTCCTAGGAGGAAAAGAAAAAGTGTGGGGCTTAGAATAGTCAAAGACGTAATGGCTAAAAAGTTCACAAATACTATAAAGTCATGAGACAACATGGCAAATAGAGCAAACCCCAAAAAGGAAAAGATCCAAAATCCACACAATGGAAAAAAAAAAAAAGAAAAAACTCCAAATATTTAGAAATAAATCAGTCACACATATTGGAAATTGTGTCAAGATGTTTGCTAATAAGTCCAATGACAGAAAGTCACTGATTACACATTAGTAAGCTACTCTAAAGGGAAGAAAAGAAATAAAAACAAAAGAGTATTCTAAGATAGCAAATTGTTTTACATTTGCAATAGCGACAAAAGATTCCTCCCACAATTCTATTTAAAGATATGCCAGAAAAATATACTTAGGTACAGGTGACTTTATTGTTGGATTATTATGTTTTCAAGATCTTTAGAGAATTGTTTTGTTCTTGAACATATATTGGTCTAATTCAATTCATGATATTTCCGAATATGTATCTGTCTATGCTTCAAGGCTTGGGAATAGTGTTAGTTATTATTGCAATAAAAGCAATATTCATGTTCGGATAAAATTTCTGATTTAAATTCCTTTGACACAGATGGGGATTTGTTGGAAGAGGATTTTTATTTTACTTCCCTTTCAATTATATATATCAAATAGTGTAATAGAATCTCACGTTAAAATATTGGGAAATTGTTCAACTTCAAATATCTTGCTATTTAGGTTCAATATTTGTTACAAGGGCAAAATAGCTTGATAAATCACTTTTTAGAATAAAGGAATTTGTCATCATTTTTGTAGGCTTTTTAGCTTCATATTTATTATTTAGAGGAGCTTGACCATCCCTAGTTGAAGGAATCAAAACTCTTTCAATTAATTTAAAGATGAAAAAAATTCGTGAAATGCTATAGCTGATTTTAGACAATTCTCATGCTAACTATGATACGTCTTTATATTTTTTCTATAAATGTCTTAGGAAAAGGAGTATATAGCACTTCCTCAATCTTCAGCTATGACATTATGTTCCTACTTTTATTTTTGCTTTATCTACTCCTTATAACTAAATTTTCTCAATGTAATTCTCAATATTGAAAAGAAAACCAAGATTTAAAAGCTATCAGCTTTATTGATCTTATATAATAATTACATATATCATCACTGGAAGATACTAATACCATGCTGAAGAATATTTCAAAATATCTGTCTACTATCGTCTAAAAATAAATTTGTTATAGTCAATTTTGAGTGATTATTGAATTCACCATAATTTATATTAACAATAAATTTGTATTTAAATATTTGTCAAATTGTATTTTTCAAATATATTTAATATGTTCTTGATGCTAATGCAATATAATTATTTATATGTAGATGAAAATATCAGTGATAAATTATTCCTAAGTACACGTTTCTTAACTATTTTCTAGACAAGTTTCTAGTCAGATTACATAGATTACACATTGCCACTTCAGCATTTACATGAAGAAAGAGGCAGTTTTACACTATCAATGGCTATAAAATGACCTGTTATATTTATAGGTAACACTCCTGTTTAATGGAGTATGGGCAGGAGACTCTGCCAATTTGTCAAATAAACCCATTTTGTGATGACATGTGGGGTACTGACCCAAGGGAAAAATAGATTATTGTGGGTTAAGCCATAGGCCTTAGAGTCAATACAGGCTCATCACCAGCTCTGAGGTCTTGAGTAAATCACACAAAACTTTCAACCTCAATTTCATAATGATTTTTAAAAAGGGTAACAGTGGGCTTCCCTGGTGGCGCAGCGGTTGAGAGTCCGCCTGCCGATGCAGGGGGCATGGGTTCGTGCCCCGGTCCAGGAAGATCCCACATGCCACGGAGCGGCTGGGCCCATGAGCCATGGCCGCTGAGCCTGCACGTCCGGAGCCTGTGCTCTGCAACGGGAGAGGCCACAACAGTGAGAGGCCCAGGTATCGGGAAAAAAAAAAAAAAAAAAAAAAAGGGTAACAGTACTTACCTAATGATGGTATAATAATATACAAAACAATTTTTATAATGTGTTGTTTTTATCTAGTGCCTGACATATAAAATGCAATTAATAATAGGTAGGTACAAACAGCACCACCAGACACAACAGATTAAAATAACATCTAATTTTGTGGGTGATGGGATTAAAATGATAAAGTTTTTTTTTAAGTGGAGGTATATGAACCATTAATTCCTCAAACTGGCATCAATCAGCATCACTGTGGGATTTGCAAAATACAGGATTCATAATCCTGAAATTTACAATTTTAAGAAGCTCTCTGGTTTATGCTGACATGAAAATATTTGGGGGACTTTTTGAAATGGAGGATCATTAAAAAGTTTCTTTCTTACAGTGACATGAGTTGGATTGCCTACTAAATTTTCTCAATGATCTCATATTATTTATTCTGGAAAATTAGAGAATAAATACTTTAACTTTTCCTTAAGAAAAGGTTTACACTTAACTTTCACTTACTCAGTTTCATAACTTAGTTTAGGTTTAACAAAGAGGGGAAGACGGAATGGATGGTGTGCTGAGCATTTAAAGTGCTTTAACTGCATCAACTAGACCTTTTTATGTCAGGGAGCCTAAGGACCAAATTGATGTCTACAAAGTTTGCACACTAGTAATAAGTATGACAGTTAATAAGCATGACAAGAATATGGAGTTACACTGGAAAAGGAAAGGGAAGCCTCAAATTTTAGCCTTTGAGTGATTTTCACATGCAGACATCTGGGAACACTGTAGCATGTAGCTCTCTAGGAGATTAAATAAAGACTGAAGAAGGCAATTGCTTTCCAGAAAATTTTATCTTACTTTTAGAGAAGGACTGACAAATGCAAAATTGGAGATTCATCTTGTGATTCCAACAGTCTAGTAATATGGTTTCCATCTTTGGCTATGTGTTAAAATTACATGTGGTGCTTTAAAAAAATTACCTGGTCCCAGATGGCTTCACAGGTAAATTCTATCAAACATTGAGAGAAGAGCTAACACCTATCCTTCTCAAACTCTTTCGAAAAATTGCAGAGGAAGGAGCACTCCCAAACTCATTCTATGAGGCCACCACCAGCCTGATACCCAAACCAGACAAAGATGTCACAAAGAAAGAAAACTACAGGCCAATATCACTGATGAACATAGACGCAAAAATCCTCAACAAAATACTAGCAAACAGAATCCAACAACATATTAAAAGGATCATACACCATGATCAAGTGGGATTTATCCCAAGGATGCAAGGATTCTTCAATACATGTAAATCAATCAATGTGATACAAAATATAAACAAACTGAAGAATAAAAACCATATGATCATCTCAGTAGATGCAGAAAAAGATTCTGACAAAATTCAACACCCATTCATAATAAAAACTCTCCAGAAAGTGGGCACAGAGGGAACCTACCTCAACATAATAAAGGCTATGGGCTTCCCTGGTGGCACAGTGGTTGACAGTCTGCCTGCCGATGCAGGGGACACGGGTTCGTGCCCTGGTCTGGGAAGATCCCACATGCTGCGGAGCAGCTGGGCCCATGAGCCATGGCCGCTGAGCCTGCGTGTCCGGAGCCTGTGCTCCGCAATGGGAGAGGCCACAACAGTGAGAGGCCCGCGTACCGCAAAAAACAAAATAAATAAATGCCATATATGACAAACCCACAGCAAACATCATTCTCGATGGTGAAAAACTGAAAGCATTTCCTCTAAGATCAGGAAAAAGACAAGGATGCCCACTCTTGCCACTGTTATTCAACATAGTTTTGGAAATCCTAGCCACAGCAATCAGAGAAGAAAAAGAAATAAAAGGAATACAAATTGGAAAAGAAGTAAAACTGTCGCCGTTTGCAAATGACATGATACTATACATAGATAATCCTAAAGATGCTACCATAAAACTACTAGAGCTAATCAGTGAATTTGATAAAGTTGCAGGATACAAAATTAATGCATAGAAATCTCTTGCATTCATATACACTAACAACAAAAGATCAGAAGGAGAAATTAAGGAAATAATCCCATTCACCATTGCAACAAAAAGATAAAAAAACCTAGGAATAAACCTACCTAAGGAGGTGAAAGACCTGTACTCTGAAAACTATGACACTGATAAAAGAAATCAAGATGACACAAACAGATGGAGTGATATACCATGTTTTTGGATTGGAAGACTCAAACTCTGAGAATGACTATACTACCCAAAGCAATCAACAGATTCAATGCATTCCCTATCAAATTACCAATGGCAGTTTTTACAGAACTAGAACAAAAAATCTTAAAATTTGTATGGACAAAAGACCCTGAATAACCAAAGCAATTTTGAGGGAAAAAAAATGGAGCTGGAGGAATCGGACTCCCTGACCTCAGACTATACTACAAAGCTACAGTAATCAAGATAATATGGTACTGGCACAAAAACAGAAATATAGATCAATGGAACAGGATAGAAAGCCCAGAGATAAACCGACACATCCATGGTCAACTAATCTATGACAAAGGATGCAAGAATATATAATGGAGAAAAGACAGCCTCTTCAACAAGTGGTTCTGGGAAAACTGGACAGCTACATGTAAAAGAATGAAATTAGAATACTCCCTAACACCATACAGAAAAATAAACTCAAAATGGATTAAAGACCTAAATGTAAGACTGAACACTATAAAACTCTCAGAGGAAAACATGGGAAGAACACTCTTTGACATAAATCACAGCAAGATCCTTTTTGACCCACCTCCTAGAGTAATGGAAATAAAAAATAAATAAATGGGACCTAATGAAACTTAAAAGCTTTTACAAAGCAAAGGAAACTATAAACAAGATGAAAAGACAACCCTCAGAATGGGAGAAAATATTTGCAAACGAATCAACAGACAAAGGATTAATCTCCAAAATACACAGACAGCTCATGCAGCTCAATATTAAAAAAACAAACAACCCAATAAAAAAATGGGCAGAAGACCTAAATAGACATTTCTACAAAGAAGACATACACATGGCCAAGAGGCACATGATCAGTGGCTGCAAGGAATTTGAACTCTATTCAATACTCTGTAGTAACCTATATTGGAAAAGAGTCTAAAAAAGAGTGGATATATGTATAACTGATTCACTTTTCTATACAGCAGAAACACAACACTGTAAATCAACTATACTCCAATAAAAACTAATCCAAAAAAAAAAAGACTAGGCTCTGAAAACAGAGCTTTTGATGTCCATTCCACTATGCAGCTTACTTGTATGATCTTACACAAAGGTCAGGAAAATTGAATGCTCACATGAAACACTGGGGTGTGGATACTCATAAACTAGGGGAATTGAGTCTCTGGTTTTAAATGCGGAGGGTAGCAATCCTGGATGATGAGACTTCCTACCGCCACAGACCTCTTCATCTGGGAACTCTCTGCAATTTCCGTAAGTTTATTTGCTATTAACAAGATTTTGTTAGACTCCTCCCTTTTGTTTTATATAAACAAATATTGCTTTTTAAATAAAAATTCTCTTTTCCATCTCTGCACATATGTATTTTAAGTTCTTGGTTAGATTAGTATATAAAATGAATTTCCTATAGAAAGATCAGAGATTAACTCTCTGACTGATGACTATATTGGTTATCTTTTTAGCACTGGATTTCTTCATGAGCTTTGGCATTTGAGGCTGAAAGTTCATTTTGATGGGAAGTATTTTCTTTGATAGGTGAGAGATTGTTTCTTCCTTTCCTTTGTTTTTTCTCTTTTCCTCTTGGTTCAATTCTCACTGTCTAGTGATTTTTTTTCTGTGCCCACTGAAGCATCAGCTTTTTTTTTTTTTTTAACTTCTTTTTTTTTGAAGCATCAGCTTTTAAATCTCCCTTTAGCATTATTTCCCAGGAGTGGTATTGAGGATGTGTCACATCTCGTCATGGAATTAAGTGGGTTTGTGACTCATCCCTGAAAGCCATATCGTATTGTTACCTATCTCCTGCTTTCCCTTGCTTGAGATAAAGACACATCCCATTTGGCATGTGAACAGATGGATACATTCTTTCCTGCATCCCTCACCTTTCATGAGCTCTTCCAGATGTCTATCTTAACTAAGTCTACCTGGCATCACATAACCATATGTGTTAAAAAACTTTTGCTTAATCCTTTTATACCTTAGGAACCACACTCCCACCCTTCATTTGTTATTCTGAATTTGGAAAACGTCAAACACATGGCTTCAACCCAGCTCATTGTTAAGTATTTCTGTTCCATTTCTGGCTCCCAGATACATTCCTCTTTTATTACTATGCCTTTTTCAGTTTTCATAAAATTTATACTTTACTCCTTTGAGTTCAAAAATATGTAAGTTTTCAAGCATGAACTAGTGCACTAACTTGACAAATTAATCTATATAATGGTTTCCAGAATTATTTTTCTATTTCTTATGTTTTCTATAGAGAGAAGCCTTTTTGGAGAGCTAACATATTCCTTCCTCTCTTCTGTCTGCTTGGGATAGGTTATTCTGACACCAAAGAGGAGCTTGCTGTAAAGAAGCAAATACAAATATTTTCTTAGCTTAGTGTCATCATTTTCATATGACAATGTATACAGAATAGGACTATAGACAATGTATACAGAGTACTACAAGAAAGAAAATTACAGAGCAGTATGTCTCATGAATATGCATGCAACAATCCTCAACTAAATATAAGTCAAATACAACAACATATAAAAAGAATTATATACCACAACCACAGGAGATTTATTCTAAGTATGTAAGTTTGTCCAACATTCAAAATCAATTAATGTAACCCTTCCCATTCACAGGCTAAAGAAGAAAAGTCATATGATCATGTCAATAGATGCAAGAAAACCTTTTATAAAACCCAACATGCATTTATGATAAAAACTCAGCAAACTATGAATAGAGGGGAATTTCCTCAACTTGATATAGAACATCTACAAAAATCCTACAATTCACATTATACTTAATTGTGAGACATTAGAAGCTTTCCCTCTAAGATCAGTAACAAAACAAAGACATCCATTTTCACCGCTCCAATTCAACGTCATACTGGAACTCCTAGTCAGTGCAATCAGATTTTTTAAAAAGAAATAAAAAGTATACAGATTGGGAAGGAAGAAATAAAATCTCTCTTTGTAGATGACATACTTGCCTATGTAGAAAATCTCAAAAAATCAACAACAAAAATTCCTACAAGTAGTGACTGTAACAAGACTGCAGAATAAAAGTTTAATATACTGAAGCCAATTGCTTTCCTACATACCAGGAATGAACAATCGGAATTTGATATTAAAGCCACAAAGCCATTTATAGCAGCACTAAAAAACTGCCAAAACACATTGGTATAAATCCAGTAAAATATTCACAACATATATATGAAAAAAACTATAAAATTCTGTTGACAGATATCAAAGAAGACCCAAATAAATGTAGAGATATCCCCTGTTCATGGTTAATAAGAGTCAGTATTGTCAAGTGGTCAGTTCTTCCCAAACTGATCCACAGATTCAATGCAATCCCCATAAAACTGTCAGCAAGTTACTTTGTGGATATTGATAAAGTAATTCTAAAGTTTATATGGAAAGCCAAAAGACCCAGAATATCAGACACAATAGTGAAGAGGGAGAAAAAAGTCAGGACTGACATTACTTTATCTCAAGACTTACTATAAAGCTGTAATAATCAAGACAGTGTTGCATTGGCAAAAGAGCAGACAAAAAGGTCAATGGAAAAGAATAGAAAGCCCAGAAAGAGACCTACACAAATATAGTGAACTAAGATTTGACAAAGGATAAAAGCAACTGAATGGAAAATAGGTTATTTTTTCAACAAATGGCAATGAAACAACTGAAAATCCATGTGCAAAAAAGTGAATATAATCATGTAACTAATAAATTATCAGCAGGTGCCTACTGAATATGAAAAAAAAGTATTTAGACATTTACTTGACACCTTCATAAAATTAACTAAAAATGTATCATAGAACTATACATAAAATACAAATCTATAAAATTTCTCTAAGATACCATAGGAGGATGTCTAAGTGACTTTGGATTTAGCAATGAATTTTAGACACAAAACTGAAAGATACAACCCACGAAAGACAAAATTGATAGGATAGAGCTTATTAAAGTTAAAACTTGCTACAAGAAAGACTGTTAAGAGAGAGAAAACAAAAGAGAAACCATGGACTGGGAGAAATATTTGCAAAACACATACCTGATAAAAGACCTGTATCCTTTATAAAGTTATTGTTTTTAAAATAAACGAAGAATCCTTAAAACTCAACAATAAGAAAACCAAACGAAAACCAAAACAAGACAAAAGACTGAACACAACTCTCATCAAAAAGGATGATGGGAAATAGCATGCAAAAAGGTGCTCAACAACATGTGTCTTTAGCAAATGGCAAATTAAAACATGATAGTGCTACAGACCTATCAGAATGGCTAAAATCTAAAACAAACACCACCAAATGCTCACGAGGATGTGGAGCAACAGGAACTCTCGTTCATTCCCTTCTGGGAATGCAAAATGGTACAGCTGCTTTGGTACATAGTTACAGCAGTTTCTTACAAAGCTATAGCTAAACACTGTCATACAATAGGATTCAGCAATCATACTCACAGATATTTATCCAAATGATTGAAAACTTATATCCACCCAAACATTTGTACATGAATGTCTATAGCAACTTTATTCATAATGGCCCAAAACTAAAAGCAACCAAGATGTCCTTCAATAGTGAATGGTTAAATTTTGGTACTTTCACACAATGGAATCTCATTAAACCATGAAAAGAAATAAGTTATTGAGCCAGGAAAAGATATAAAGGAACCGTAAATGTATGAATTCTAAGCTAAGGAAGGAAGCTAGTCTGAAAAGTGTACGTATCATATGATTCTAATTATGGACAATCTGGAAAGGCAAAACTATACAGATAGTAAAAATATCAGTGGTTGCCACGGGTTCAGTGGGAGGGAGGTAAGAATGAATAGATGGAACACAGGGCAGTTTTAAGATAGTGAAAGTATTCTGTCTGATACTGCAACGATGGATACATGACATTATTCCTTTGTCCAATACAATAATGGCACCACACTAACAATGCAGGCTGTTAATAAGAGGGGTAATTGTGGAGGTGCGGGAAGGGTGGTAAAGGAAGAAGAGGTATATGGAAACTCTCTGTACTTTCTGCTCAATTTAAACTTGAAACTGCTCTAAAAGAAAATGGTCTATTAATAAAGAAAAATCCTATCAAAACCCAGACACAATCACAAGTTGAACATCTGAATCAGGATATTACAAATTAGTATGATATTCACCTGTAAAACTTGATTTAAATTTATTACATAAATGTTAAAATTGCTTAATATGCCTTTTCTCCAACAAAATACCTGCTTCAGAAAATTACATAATAAATGTACTTATAAATGGCTAATTTAGATATAAGAGGAAAAAAACACATCTTATTAATAGAAAACCATTTTCCCCTGCCCTGATTAAAATAATTATTTGAGGATTACTGGTTTAACTGCTTGCCATCTTTTAGTTTCTCCAGGAGTGCCCATGCCTAGGTCTAATTCACTCTGTAGTTGGATGTGCAAATTCTTTTAAAATTCAGAGACACAAATTCTATCCAATTTTTCATCTTCCATGACAGAGAATAGCTTGAACAGTGTGATGAGCAGTCTTCCTTCCATATGTTGTTTTTTTTTTTTAAATTAATTAATTAATTTATTTTTGGCTGTGTTGGGTCTTCATTGTTGCATGCAGGCTTCCTTTAGTTGTGGTGAATGGGGGCTTCTCTTGCTGTGCGCGGGCTTCAGTAGTTGTGGCTCACGGGCTTCAGTAGTTGTGGTGCACGGGCTTAGTTGCTCCACAGCATCTTCCTGGACCAGGGTTCAAACCCATGTCCCCTGCATTGACAGGCGGATTCTTAACCACTGTGCCACCAGGGAAGCCCCATATGTTCTGTTTAAATCTTGCCAATTTCAATGTTGTAAAAGGTGCGAATAAAAATCTATATGATTCTGGAGTAAAGGGAAATTACTTTCACATTTGGTGGTCAATAAAATGGTGTAATAAAAAGTTTAATTTAAAATGAGTCTTAAATAAAATTATTTGTAAAATAGGCAAAAAGGGAGCAGAGAAGTCATAGCAGATGCAAGGAGTTCAGTGGAGGCAAACCAAAAGGCAATAATTAGAAAATTATGCTGTGGAAGTTTACAAAGATTGATCACTTTGCAGAATGGTGAATTATTCAGATTGGGGAAAAGCTATGTATAAGGAAAAGCTATGCTTAGAGTTTCTTTTAAAAATGAGAGTCAAAGTAGGTAACAATGTTATCTTCTACATGATGAAGCAAAAATAAAGAGTAGGTATAGACAATAAGGGTGGGGTGGCAATTAAAATACTTAAGACATAATTTGAGGGGTTGGTAGTTTGGGTCTTGAAGATAAAGATTCATATGTTTTTGTTTTTAAACAAATTCCATTTGAGAAGACTGCAGGGGGACAAACTAGAAATGCCCAGCAGTTGGTGGATTCTAGAAATCAAAAGAAACCTCAGATTGCTGATAAAATTTGGGAAATTTACAAAGAAATGTTATATTTGAGTGAATGAGATCATCAGAGTTTGTACTGAATTAAACAATGGCTAAATGCTGATAGATTGGAGATGAAAATGTGGATATTCTTCTTGCTTAGTGAAATAAAATGAACTGATATAGCTCTGACAGCCTGATGCTGCATACCTGAAACCCTAAACCAAACAGACTGAATTGCTCTGAAAAATTTAGTTAGGTTATGGGCTTATTAACAAATGTATGGCTCAGTTCTTTTTTTTGTTTTTATTTTTGAATCTTAAATCACACCTTGTTAGTTGGTATGTTTTAATTTATCGTTTGAGTATACAGGGTTTCATTGATGAATGTGTCATACAGATGATATACTAGCAACATTACAATCAGAATTACATTTGAAAGTTAATTCACGTGTATCTGTGATTCAGTCTGTAATAATTGCTCTAAGTTATTACTAGTCTAAAAAAAATTTCCATTAGAAACTTTGTATATATATTTTTTAAATTTGCTTAAAATCTTTTGAAATTCTCTATGTCTGTGTTATTCCAAACTTGGCATAAAATATTATCTCTAATTACTTGGTCAGCCAAAGTACATTACCCCTATAAAATATGAATAACCCAATATTTTGTAAAATAACATTTATTAAACAGAAAGAGACTGTTCAACCATGACATGTTTTCTTTAATTATTTAGGTACTTAATTTTTTAAAGTGAAGAACTTTCCAATCTGGTTCACATCAATTAATGTATCAATTACTACACAGATCTAAGAGTCCCAAGGCTTTGTTTTGTTTGTATGCTTTGGCTTCCATTTGGCAGTTGCATTTGGTACACCATAAAATCTATGATGAATATTCAATGCCAGTTCAAATTAGGTAAATTCAAACTGCACTTGCATAATTATGATCACTTTGTTAGTAATTTTGCCAACTTTTGTCCCATAAAATGCTATCTGTAGCCTATCCAGAAATTAAAATTATATATACTACATATGTACGTATATACATACGTATATATAAGTATATATATTGTATATCTGTGTAAGACAAACTAACATTTCTATCCTGAGAAAAATAATACTTTTACAACTCCAAGGTTTAACTTACATGTTTGGTGCTGAGATGTTTGTACAAAGCAGTGTCAACTTAACTTACATCATAAATTTCACTCAAAAGTTTTCTATATTTGATGATTTATCATGTAATGCAAACATCCTTGCTCATATGTCATATACTCAATGAGATTTACTTTGACTACCCTATTTAAAATTACCTTCCATACCCTCATACAATGGTCTATTACTTTTCACATAGCTCTTATTACTTTTTATTATCCATCCAATGTAATTTATAGTGCCAGAAAAGCAGATTTTTTTGGCCTATTTTGTTCAAGTCCAAGAGCCTAGAACAGTGACTGGCATATAACAGACACATAAAAGTATTTTTGAATAAATGGATGAATGAATGGCTAAACTAAATTTGCTCACACTTACTCAAAGACTTTCATGTGTATATCAATTCCTAAAGACAAATAAACTACATTTCAATTCACTTAAAAACATGTATCTCTTCAAAAGATAAAATAAATCAAGGCATTATTACACATATAATTATTGTAAGAATAATTATATTTGGTAATGTAATTTTGCTAAAATTAATGTTTTTCAAAAAGAAAGAGCATCCTGATTGGTGGTAGGTATCAATGGACATGATCATTCCTGGTACCCAGGAAACTCACCACCCAATTGTTCCTTGGATCCTGAGGTCCCTTGCCAGTGAAGTACATAGTTATGTCTGTTGTTCTAGAACATTTCAGATATTTTACAAGCTTTATGAAACTTTTTCATGAAGTACTGATGGGTTTGGGTATACTATATTATGAAACTCTATAATATACATACTTGTATAAGAAAAACTAGGTTTTAGCCTGGATATCTATGGCAAAAGATAACTGATTACAATGAATGTTCATAATTCTCTGTACACAGAGTACATGACTCTCTATAACATATCTCTATGCTTAATAATACATATTCAGTGTTTCAGGTCTGGAAATTAAGTACTAGAGGCATCTCTGATTACTGCTAGAGAATATTCCAGCGTTTTCTTTTGATTTGGAAACAATATACTTTATCTCTAAAGTCCTTAATGCAATTGATCAGTTCAAACTGAGTTTTTACTGGTATATCTATTTTTTAAAAAATCTTATTTCATTTATTTTTATACAGCAGGTTCTTATTAGCTATCTATTTTATATATATCAGTGTACATATGTCAATCCCAATCTCCCAATTCATCCCACTACCACCACCACCTCCTGCCACTTTCCCCCCTTGGTGTCCATACGGTTGTTCCTTACATCTGTACCTCTATTTCTGCCCTGCAAACCGGTTCATCTGTACCATTTTTCTAGGTTCAACATATATGTGTTAATATACAATATTTGCTTTTCTCTTTCTGACTTACTCTGTATGACAGTCTCTAGATCCGTCCACGTCTCTAGAAATGACCCAATTTCGTTCCTTTTCATGGCTGAATAATATTCCATTGTATATATGTACCACATCTTTATCCATTAGTCTGTTGATGGGCATTTAGGTTGCTTCCATGTCCTGGCTATAGTAAATACTGCTACGATGAACATTGGGGTGCCTGTGTCTTTTTGAATTATGGTTTTCTCTGGGTAAATGCCCAGTAGTGGGATTACTGGGTCATATGGTAATTCTATTTTTAGTTTTTAAAGGAACCTCCATACTGTTCTCCATAGTGGCTGTATCAATTGACATTCCCACTAGCAGTGCAAGAGGGTTTCCTTTTCTCCACACTCTGTCCAGCACTTGTTTGTAGATTTTCTAATGATGCCCATTCTAACTGGTGTGAGGTGATACCTCATTGTAGTTTTGACTTGCATTTCTCTAATAATTAGTGATGTTGAGCAGCTTTTCATGTGCTTCTTGGCCATCTGTATGTCTTTAGAGTAATGTCTACTTAGGTCTTCTGCCCATTTTTTGATTGGGTTGTTTCTTTTTTTAATATTGAGCTGCATGAGCTGTTTATATATTATGGAGATTAAACCTCTGTCTGCTTATTCGTTTGCAAATATTTTCTCCCATTCCGAGGATTGTCTTTTCATCTTGTTTGTAGTTTCCTGAGCTGTGCAAAAAAAGCCTTTTAAGTTCATTAGGTCCCATTTCTTTATTTTTGTTTTTATTTCCATTACTCTAGGTGGGGGATCAAAACAGATCTTGCTGTGATTTATATCAAACAGTGTTCTTCCTATGTTTTCCTCTAAGAGTTTTATAGTGTCCAGTCTTACATTTAGGTGTCTAACCATTTTGAGTTTATTTTTCTGTATGGTGTTAGGAAGTGTTCTAATTTCATTCTTTTACATGTAGCTGTCCAGTTTTCCCAGCGCCACTTATTGAAGAGACTGTCTTTTCTCCATTGTATATTCTTGCCTCCTTTGTCATAAATTAGTTGACCATTGGTGCATGGGTTTATCTCTGGCCTTTCTATCCTGTTCTGTTGATCTATATCTCTGTTTTTGTGCCAGTACCGTATTGTCTTCATTACTCTAGCTTTGTAGTATAGTCTGAAGTCAGGGAGTCTGATTCCTCCAACTCCGTTTTTGTCCCTCAAGACTGCTTTGGATATTCAGGGTCTTTTGTGTCTCCATACAAATTTTAAGATTTCTTTGTTCTGGTTCTGTAAAAAATGCCACTGGTAATTTGATAGGGATTGCACTGAATCTGCAGATTGGGTAGTATAGTCATTTTCACAGTATTGATTCTTCCAATCCAAGAACATGGTACATCTCTACATCTGTTTGTGTCATCTTTGATTTCTTTCATCAGTGTCTTACAGTTTTCTGAGTACAGGTCTTTTACCTCCTTATGTAGGTTTATTCCCATGTATTTTATTCTTTTTGTTGCAATGGTGAATGGGATTGTTTCCTTAATATCTCTTTCAGATTTTTCATCATTAGTGTATAAGAATGCAAGAGATTTCTATGCATTAATGTTGTATCCTGCAACTTTACCAAATTCATTGATTAGCTCTAGTAGTTTTCTGATGGCATCTTTAGGATTCTCTACGTATAGTAGCATATCATCTGCAAACAGTGACAGTTTTACTACTTTTTTCCAATTTGTATTCTTTTATTTCTTTTTCTCTCATTGCCATGGCTAGGACTTCCAAAACTATGTTGAATAATAGTGGTGAGGGTGGACATCCTTGTCTTGTTCCTGATCTTAGAGGAAATGCTTTCACTTTTACACTATTGAGAATGATGTTTGCTTGTCATATATGGCCTTTATTATGTTGAGGTAAGTTCCCTCTATGCCCACTTTCTGGAGAGTTCTTTTTATCATAAATTGGTGTGGAAGTTTGTTAAAAGCTTTTTCTGCATCTATTGTGATGATCATATGGTTTTTATTCTTCAATTTGTTAATACAGTGTATCACTTTGATTGATTTGTGTATACTGAAGAATCCTTGCATCCCTGAGATAAATCCCACTTGATCATGGTGTATGTCCTTGTAATGTGTTGTTGGATTCTTTTTGCTAGTATTTTGTTGAGGATTTTTGTGTCTATATTCAAATATATATGCACCCAACAGAGGAGCACCTCAGTACATAAGGCAACTGCTAACAGCTATAAAAGAGGAAATCGACAGTAATACAGTAATAGTGGGGGACTTTAACACCTCACTTATACCAATGGACAGATCATCCAGACAGAAAATTAATAAGGAAACACAAGCTCTAAATGACACAATAGACCAGATAGATTTAATTGATATTTATAGGACATTCTACCCCAAAACAGCAGATTACATTTTCTTCTCAAGTGCACATGGAACATTCTCCAGGGTAGATCACATCTTGGGTCACAAATCAAGCCTTGGTAAATTTAAGAAAACTGAAATCATATCAAGCATCTTTTCTGACTACAACACTATGAGATTTGAAATCAAATACAGGGAAAAAACGTAAAAAACACAAACACATGGAGGCTAAACAATACATTACTAAATAACCAAGAGATTACTGAAGAAATCAAAGAGGAAATCAAAAAATACCTAGAGATAAATGACAATGAAAATACAATGATCCAAAACCTATGGGACGTATCAAAATCAGTTCTAAGAGGGAAGTTTATAGAAATACAATCCTACTTCAAGAAACAAGAAAAATCTCAAATAAACAATCTAACCCTACACCTAAAGGGACTAGAGAGAGAAGAACAAACAAAACCCAAAGTTAGTAGAAGGAAGAAATCATAAAGATCAGAGCAGAAACAAATGAAATAGAAACAAAGAAAGCAATAACATAGACCAATAAAACTAAAAGCTAGTTCTTTGAGAAAATAAAGAAAATTGATAAACCTTTAGCAAAACTCATCAAGGAAAAGAGGGAGAAGACTCAAATCAATAAAATTAAAAATGAAAAAGGAGAAGTTACAACAGACACCACAGAAATAGAAAGCATCATAAAATACTACTACAAGCAACTGTATGCCAATAAAATGGGCAACCTGGAAGAAATGGACAAATTCTTAGAAAGGTATAACCTTCCAAGAATGAACCAGGAAGAAACAGAAAATACGAACAGACCAATCACAAGTAATGAAATCGAAACTGTGATTAAAAATCTTCCAACAAAGAAAAGTCCAGGAGCAGATGGCTTCACAGGTGAATTCTATCAAACATTTAGAGAAGAGCTAACACCCATCCTTCTCAAACTCTTCCAAAAATTGCAGAGGAAGGAACACTCCCAAACTCATTCTATGAGTCCACCATCACACTGATACCAAAACCAGACAAAGATACTACAAAAAATTACAAACCAATATCAATGATAAATATAGATGCAAAAATCCTCAACAAAATACTAGCAAACAGAATCCAACAACACGTTACTGATATGTCTTGTTTAAATATGTCTCTAAGATGAATCAGACTTCCCCATGAATTTCTCTCAAGGCTACTGCTAATTGTAGTTAAGCTAATTTCTAAGTTGAGCTAGGTTTTAGAAAAGATCAACGTGTATGTATTTCTGTGTACATGTAGTGTAATTCTACTAGAATTGCAGATGTAAGAAATATTAGCACTGAGCAGAAGTCTCTAAACAAATACTAAATCCACTTCAAATGCTTCTCACAAGTCATGCTGGGAGGCTCCACGGGGATTCAAGGAAACTCAGGCATTTTTACAGGAATGAATTTTATAATCACATTAACAGTGGGGGACTGCTGGTATCTTTATTTACAAGAACAAATAACTGTTGCACCTGTCTAACCGTTTGGGGTTGTGACAGATAAGGGATCTTGCTGATACATTTTCTCTCCCACTGCTCCAGCATGAGAATTCTGAAAATGTGGCTTCTCCACTGTCACCAGTAGCTTCTATCACAGTGGCAGTAGCAACAAAGGAGGAAAAAATTCCTTTTTCTGAAATTGTTCCAACTTGTGCAGGTAAAAAAGCCTTTGATTGAATCATCCTTACAAGACAGGGAAGATGAAGCATATACTCAAAGCTAGAAAAGTTTTAGCTACTACAGGTTAACAACACTAAAAGTAAGCTCTGTTGGAATATGTGTAAATGGTGTTTAAGGTGTTTTATAGTAATTGATACCAAAATCATATAAACATACGATGGATGATAAATTATCTCCCTGTATATCCCAATAAAGGAATGAAGCTACTTCTTATGGCTATTTCATATAATTAAAAATCATACAGAAACATTCCTGTTGCTTGAAGACTGTGACCAAATTGTTCTCATAAGTGCATATAAATTCACTGTGTGAGAGTAGCCTAGGACTACTGTGATTCAGTTAGTACTAGGGAATGAGGTACTGTATGTTGTTATGTAAGTCCACAGGTGCGTCTTGCAATGACATCCATGTTAACTAATTAAGAATGTTTTTGAGAATTTTTATGTACCTAAATGATTCTGTTACTTACATGTGCAAGCAAAATCTACAAACTGTCATTCACATTCATCACTTTCAGTTTTTAAATTAAATTTTGTTTTAGAAAGTTTAAAGAGTATAAAATAATATATCTATTATGAGGCAAACCATGTATATATCTTTATACTGTTATTGGTAGTAAATGTTAATTCAATTAATGTATGTTTCCTTGGTGCCAGGCACTGTGTTTAGCACTGAGAATACAGACACAAATGATAAAAGCATGATTCCTGCACTCATGGAGCTTACTTTAAAATGGAAAAGAGAAATAATACATCCTTGATACATGCATGTAAATTACTGAAGATTATGACAAATCCTATGAAGGGAATGATCAGGCATGAGTGAGAGAAAGTATGGAGAGTATTTTTTATATAGGTCAGAAATGTCCTTTCTGAAGAAGTGAGGTCTCTGTTAAGATCTGAAGAGTAGGTAATGCAATGGACTGAAGGTGTGTGTCCCCCCCCAAATTCACATGTAATTCCCAATGTGTGTCCCCCCCAAATTCATATGTAATCCCCAATGTGATGGTATTAGGAGGTAGGGACTTTGAAAGGTAATTAGGTCATGAAGGTGGAGCCCTGGATAGGATTAGTGCCTTATTAAGGGGACCCCAGAGAGTCCTCGTACTTTTTTCTGCCATGTGAGATCAATCCACAAGAAGGATAGCAATTCTAAAGGTACATGTACCAAAAAAACAGAACTGCAAAATGTGTGAATGAAAAACCATAGAACAAAAGAGAAATGGACTAATCCACAATTATGGTTGAAGACATTAACTCCTCTCCCTCAACAACTGAGATAACTACCAAGAAAATCAGGAATTTTATAGGAACAGATCAATAATATCAGCCAACACAATCTAACTGACATTTATAGAATATTCTACGCAAGAAGAATATTTTTTTTTCAATATTCAAGTAACATTCACCAAGATGGGCCAAATATTGGGCCATAAATAACACTCCACAAATTCATAAAATTTGAAATCATACGGAATGTGTTCTCCAGCCACAATAAAATCAAACTAGAAATAAATAACAGAAACATAACAGGAAAATCTCCAAACACTTGGAAACAAAACAACACATTTCTAATCTAGGAAAAAAAAGGAAATTTCAAGAGAAAGTTTTAAAAATATATCGAATTGAATGAAAATGGCATACATATTTCAACATTTGTGGGACACAGGTAATGCAGTGCTGACAGAGAAATTTGTAACACTAATACATGCATAAGGAAAAGTCTCAAATTAATAATCTAAACTTCTACCTCAAAACCCTAAAAAAATAAGAACAAATTAAAAGCATTGTAGATACAAGACTTTTGTCATACATGTTACCTTTAAATATATTCTCCCAGTTCACTTAGTGTACTATTTTATTAATTTATTTATTTATTTTTGCTGTGTTGGGTCTTCGTTTCTGTGCGAGGGCTTTCTCTAGTTGTGGCAAGCGGGGGCCACTCTTCATCGCGATGTGTGGGCCTCCCACTGTTGCAGCCTCTCTTGTTGCGGAGCACAGGCTCCAGATGCACAGGCTCAGTAGTTGTGGCTCACGGGCCTAGTTGCTCTGCGGCATGCGGGATTCTCCCAGACCAGGGCTCGAACCCGTGTCCCCTGCATTAGCAGGCAGATTCTCAACCACTGTGCCACCAAGGAAGCCCAAGTGTACTATTTTAAAGAGTTTTAAATTTTGATAATCTCCATTAGCAATGAATGTAAAATCCTGGCACTAATCTCATTTACAAAAAAAAAAAAAAAAAGATCCTGGAATTCCACCCTAGGTGGAATTTACAGGAGCAGTGAATGATCCAAGAAGAGTATCAATTCGTTCATTTCAGTGCTACCAGTACACATTGAGATGAAGTCAAAAGAAGAAAAATGAAAGCAATCAAAGAGTCCTTCTGATGATTAAGATTGAATCGAAAAGGTCTGCTTATGAGTGAGCTTCTCATGGCATACAGACTGACATCTAATAGACTGTCACCTGTAAGCTCATTACCATTTAGAAAGCTAAGACAGTTTGGGGCTTGGGGAGCAAAATGGAGGTAAATATGATGCATTCCTAGTAATTAATCTGACTGCTATGAAAAAAGATCACAGATACAATGCTATATTGTTATTCAGCTCAATGTAGTGTTTGTTTTTTGCTACCTATACTTTCAGTGCACAAAAGGTTTCAAATTTCTGTAGCATTAACTTGTGTTTAGAGTAGAACTGGTTTGCAAAAACTTTTCTATCTGCTCTCCCTTAAGCTTTAGGTCTTCTCTTTGCATGGGTGTCAGTGAACACCTCTCCCACACTTTGGTACCACTCACAGCTGCTTCCACTCTGATGGGTGTTGGTTAATTCTCTAATTAAGCTTCCGTCTCGGGATCACAGTTTTCCCTGGAATTTGGAGTGTGACCGCTCAGAGCTCTTGAGGATCCCCCAATTGTAATTCTGGGCTCACATGGTGATCTGCCCCTTCCTCAGGAATAGAGGGTTTTTTCCCAGCTCCCTTTCCCAAGTATGATGTGTTAAACTTATGATGTTGTAAGTGTTAAAAATCTCATCCTCTTAGTGTCCAAAGTAATTAAATATTTTAAACACTATTCTTTATGTCCATTAACAGCTGACATTTTATTATAACACTCCTTCTCTCTATATTTAGTCCTAAAGCTGTACTTTATTATAAAAACACACATTTTTACACCTAGTTTATATTTTCCAGTTTTGTTGTATTTAATGTTTTAGAGGACTTTTAATTGTTTTTTGAAATTGGCATGTAGTATAATAATCATGAGGTTACTGTTAGAATAAAAATCTCATAATTGTTCTACATAATCATTACTAATGTTATATTCTTGAGAAACCATCTATCCTAAAAAATAAATGAATCTGACATTTTTGTGTCTGTTGGACAGAGTTCAACGAGATCCTTAAATAGACAAAGATACAAAATTAATGGGGAAATACTTAACTTACATGATGTAGAAATAAACAATTGCCTAAGAGAAATATTTAAATGGGCAAAACTGTAGCATATATATATATTTTCTCATTCGAAAATTCTTTGTGGGCTTCCCTGGTGGCGCAGTGGTTAAGAGTCCGCCTGCCGATGCAGGGGACATGGGTTCGTGCCCCGGTCCGGGAAGATCCCACATGCCGCGGAGCAGCTGGGCCCGTGAGCCATGGCCGCTGAGCCTGCGCATCCGGAGCCTGTGCTCCGCAACGGGAGAGGCCACAACAGTGAGAGGCCCGCGTACCGCAAAAAAAAAAAAAAAAAAATTCTTTGGAAAAATTAACTCTTCCTAGACTGAATAAAAATCAATTTACCATTAAGAATTTACCCTTTTTTATAATGAAATATTGCCATTTCCAGCAACATGTATGGACCTAGAGATTATCATACAAAGTAGGTCAAAGACATATACAAACCATATGATATCACTTATATGTGGAATCTGAAAATATAATACAAATGAACTTACTTACAAAGCAGAAACAGATTTACAGACAAAGAAAACAAACTTATGGTTACCATAAGGGAAAGGGGGGAGGGATAAATCAGCAGTATGGGATTGACAGATACACACTACTGGATATAAAATAAACAACAAGGATTTACTGTATAGCACAGGGAACTATATTCCATATCTTGTAATAACCTATAATGGAAAAAAATCTAAAAAATAATATATAAATATGTATAGCTGAATCACTTTGCTGTACACATGAAACTAACACAGTATTGAAAATCAACTATACTTCCATTTAAAAAAAAAACAACAAAGAGAACCAACATTTATATGCAGCCCCAGAGCCTAACACAGCACCTGGTAAGAATTCAATGAAAGCTGTGATTGAAAAAAAAAAAAGAATTTGTATTTTTTTGAGATGGATCACTTAAAATCCTAAATGGAAATAAAGAAAAGATACACATTTTTCCTGAGGTATGAATATATTTGTAATCATTACAGTATTACAGTGAATGAAATTGCTAATGGATAATATCTCAATTTCCAACAACTTATGTTTATCACAAATAGCCTTTTCACCTCCAGAGTGTGTTTACAGACACAGACACACACACACACACACACACACACACACACACACAATGGGGGGAAGGAGAGAGAGAGGAAAGAGAGATGGGGTGGGAGGAAGAGAGATAAAAAATAATTTAATTAACAGGGTAATTGAGTAATTAGCTCATTTTTAATTTAAGATCTCTTAAAGTATTGGAGGCTTTGTGATTTCAAACTTTTGCTTTAAGCCAAGCACTATATTCTTAAGGGAAAAATTAGGAAGAACTATTATGTGGATAACTGTATAATATCATTAACAGCCATCGTTATCACATGATATATGAATCAAAAGTATAATACTCTTTATGGGGCTGCTAATAGTTGCCTTTGGAAAAATGATGATCATATTTATAAGAATGCATCACATTTACCTATTTCTTTCTCACCAAATCCCAAATTGTGTCAGCTTCCTACATGGTAATGCGCTGCAGCAGACAGCCTGTTAGAGGTCAGTCTATGTGCCATCAGAGCTCACTCTTTGGCTGGCTTTGTAGATTCAATCTGTAATGTTCAGGATGAGCTTTTTACCATCTTCATTTTCCTTAAATATTTTTAAAATTCTTTTTTCCCCCATATCCTTTGTGTGTACTGGTTGCACGGAAATGAACTGGTTAAGCTTCTTCTTGCATCACTGCTCATTCTATAAATTCTACCTGGTGTGGAAGTCCAGAACATTTGCTGTAAATGGAACTGCTTTCAGGATTTTGCAGTAGATGAACAGGACTTCACATACTGTGCTCTGAGAAGGAATACTACCAAGTATTTTTAAAGTTTTACAAAACATATTTAACACTATTAATTGTTGGGAATTACAATCTCATGAAAAAAAATGCAATTCTTGATTATATTGACATTTATTTTTATATTGGGGTGATGTTGTGTGTGTTTCTGTGTGTATGTATCTGTAACTTCTGATTTTTTCCTGAAATGAATGTGAGGAGAACAATTTAATAGCAGCAATATGAATGTACCCTCTAGGTCTGTAGAGGAACTAATTTAGAAGAAAAGTTTAACATATTATTGGCATTTTCTCCAGTAGCATATTGATATTAGGATACATTTCAGATTTTTTATCATGGCATTCAACTGTAGCTATTCAAGTAATGTTCTCTTGCATCTCCTTAGAACATACTCTCCCTTCTGCCTAAAGAAAGCACTTCTATCTATCTCTACGTGGCATGGTATAATGCAGAGTTTCTCACCTTTGGCATTATTGGCATTTTGGTATGGATAATTCTTTGCTGTGGGGACTGGCCTGTCCATTGTAGAATGTTTAGTAGCATTCCTGGCCACTATTCACCAGATGCCAGTAGCATCTCTCTCCCGGTTGTGACAACCAAATGTCTCCAGACATGGCCAAATGTACTCTGAGGGATAAAATCAACCAGTTAAGAATCCCTAGTGTAATGAAAAGAAGTCAGCCCTTGGTGTAAGTTAAAAGTAGATTTAAATCTCTATTTTGCTATGGATGCAGCTTGGGAAAATTACTTAACTTCTCTAGGCATCATTTAACAAATACTTCACATATTTGCTGCAAGGGTTAAAGGACAACATACAATAGACATATATTAGCTTGTCCATTGTCTGCAACATAGTGGTACTCTCCAATCCTTTCAACAGTTGGCTGCCGGCCACTTTTCTTAAGGGATCAATTCAAGGACACTCATGTTTAATAGCCTTGTTTTTACTCCAGACCTTTTAGCACAGTACGTCACATTCTTTACATATTCTTCAGTTGTTCTTTGTCTGGGCTGCCACAGTTCTTAAGTCCTAATCTATCAAGTCCTAATGATTCTATCATATCATTTCCCTCACTGACTACATGTGAATTGTTGGTTTACTTTCCTGTATATGGATCTACGGGATGACTTCCTCGATGGTAGTAAAGATTCTTATTCATCTCTATTTCTGCTTTCTGGCTCAGAGCTTGATTTGCAATACATGGAAGTGTATTACATGAAGAGAGGGAAGCAGTATTCTCAGGATGTGTTTCACAGAACCCCGCTGAGCAACCCCTGTGAGGGCTGTTATTCATCAGCACCTCGACATCAGACATTCTGCTGTTATTTTCTGTATTTACACTTTCAGAAAACAATAGGTTCCAAAGCAAAATAAAATAAGAGCAATGGCAACAGAAACAAGATCAGATGCGTAATTTTGTTTACAAGTGTGTTGAAGCTACAGTTTTGTCACTTACACTCCATGATTATGTTTAGAATTCTTGCTTTTTCTGAATTGTTTAGTCCCAGCCATACTCTTTGAAACAATTTCATTACTATTAACAGTTACACTATGTTTGTTTATTGTTTTGTTTTGAATTTATATCAGTGTTGCCAGGAATGTTAGAATTTCTAAGTATTGAAATGAATGTGATGGAAAGTGTGGAAAAGAAAAACCTAAGTCAGAAAATGGTGAAAGGCAGAGAAAGCATCGAGAGAAACAAGTCAAAGATGAAAAAGAACTGAAAAAGTAAGTATCCATTGTTCCAGTACCATTTGTTGAAAATACTTTCTCTCTGCCATCGAATTTCTATTTCGTCTTTTTCTCCAATCAATTTTTCATATGTGTGGATCTATTTCTGAATTCCAATTTGTTTTACTTTATCCATATCTATCCTAACTCCATTACCATACTGCCCTATTATATTGTTAAAGTATACATCAAGATCAGTTCGTGTATGTCCTCCAAATATGCATTTTATTTACAAAATTGTTTTGACTACTCTGGGTCCTTTGTATTTCCATTAAAATTGTAAAAATGCTTGTTAATTCTAGGAAAAAAATCCTTTTGTGATTATAATTCATATTATATTGAATTAATAAATTACAGTGGACCCTTGAACAACATGGGTTTGAACTTCATAGATCCACTTATATGCAGATTTTTTTCAATAAACATGTACTACACAATCTAAGGTTGGTTGAATCTGTGAACGTGGAGCCACGAATACAGAGAGCTGACTGTAAAATTATATGCAGATCTTCGACCGAGTGGGGGGGCTGGCACCCAAAACCTCCACGTTGTTCACAAGTCAACTATAAACTTATGAGAAATAATACCTTAAAATGATTAAGTCTTCCAATACATGAGCAGTTTATCTCTCCACTTATTTAAATTTTGCTTAAATTTTGGTTCTGGATCTAGATGGTGGAGTAGAAGGATCCTAATATCACCTCCCAGGGACACACCAGAACTACAGCTATACGTAGGACAACCATTTCTGAGAATGACCTGAAGACTAGCAGATTTTCTATAACTAAGGAATAAAGAAAGGCCACGTTGAGATGGGTTGGAGGGGCACAGATGTGGTCTAGTCAGAACCCACATCCCTGGTGCGACAAGCAACAAGTGGTAGGGAAATCCCAACCTGTGGGGCTTACAACCAGGAGCTGAGAGCTGTGGGAAACCAAGACTCTGCTCTTAAAGGGTTCATGCACAAACTCACTCATGAGCTACCACGTAACTTGGCATATTTTAGGTACACTATAATTGATTTTTCAAATGTACGAATGGTTGTGTCCATACATACCAAGGTCTCTACAAGATAGGGAAGCAGACCGGTGAGGCCTAATATGGAAACTAGGCAGAAATACAGAATGATTCTTAAAGGGGAATAGAGCTCATCTCTGTTGCAACTAAGGATGGATCTTTGAATATCCCAGCACTGGACCACTGTAAACCAGCTCAAAAAGAACAATGTTTAGACTGATTTAGTGAGTTTAAGCAAGAGCAGGCACATTATATTAATTTATTCTTTCTGCTTTTTTTTTTTTTTTTTAAGAATTGACATTCTGGCGCAGAGTAAGGGCTGTGGAGTGAGGGAGTTAAGCAATTTCATGGGATTGGTTAAAAAAAAAGACATTCTCAGTTAATGTAATATCACTAACTCCCATTTTTTTTTACAGTAAAACTCCTTCTAATTTTTCATCAACTAGCTAAAATGCAAATGTATTTGCCACTATTACCCAGTTGACTTCAGCATTTTATACATTTTTTTATGACTATAAAGATATTTCAGAATTTTAGCTTTGCTTAGCTTTCTGAACGGAACTCTTCCCAGTCCCCTAGACACAGTGCAGCTTGTAAGTGTACAATTTATCTCCTCCTCTTAAGGCAGCATATGCTTGTTCAGCTTTCTCCCACTTACTTATTATGTTTTCAGTGTAGTCTGGTTTCTGTGCTCCTTCATTCTATATTCTACCATAGCACTTTACAAGGTAATCACCCAGAAAATAATGGAGAACATTTTTCTATCTGCCACTCAATTTGAGTCCTTGAAATGGTGGACTCTACTTTCATTTTTGTGTGCAGTAGAATGCCAGTTACCACAATCAACCATGCATATACAAGCATTTTCAACTAAAGACCGCGAGGTTATTAGCAATACTCTCAATAATAATGGGTCTTAAAAATGGAAATACTTTCAATATTTTAGTTGTTTGTTATGTTTCTTTTTAAAATAGTACAGCAGGCTTGCCCAGAAAACATTCAAAATATATGTATATGATTGCTTTGTTTCACTGAATATGAACATTTTCTCCAACTGAGAAAGGCTTAAACAAGATGTTCTAACATTATCAAATTGGTGCTCATGAACACAATGAAAGGATGACTGGTTCAAGAAAAAAATGTGCCATATGGAAGATCTTTATTATCCAAATCTATAACAAAAAATACAAATATAATTTCACACATCTTGGCTTTCCATAAATGAAGTGGTTTGATTTTGCTTATGTTTTCCAGCTTCAGATAAAATACAGTAATTAGAAATCAAGGTTAAAAATAACAACAACCAGACTTGCAACCCCAAAACCTGACGTCCGGTACATTAGAAGATGGTACTTTCTATGATGAAAAATAAGGTAGGAAAAAGGATAGGAAATATTGAAGTGTCACTAAGATATTATTTAGAGTACAGAAACTATCACTGAGAAGCTGACACTGCAGCAAAAATTGAAAGTATAATAGGGAGCAAACCATGAAGAAATTGGAAAAAAAAAAAAGAAAAGTATTCCAGGCAGAGGGAAGAAACAGTGCAAATTCCCTGAGTGGGGAGTTTACTAGGAATTTTTAAGGAGAAATTGCAATGAACAAAGGATGGCTAGAACTAAATAGTAGGTAGGTTCAAGGAGTTATGGGAAGCCAAATAGTGTAACATCTTATAGTCCTTTACAAGAAGAAATGAGATGGGAAGTGATGGCAGGATTTGATAAGAAAGAGTAACCATGATCTGGATTAAAGTATTAATATAAGAACACTCAGGATGTTGTGTTAAAAAGAGACAGAAATGAGGTCACGGTAGAGGCAGAGAGATCAACAATTTACATTTATATATTTTCCTTAAATTTAGACAGTATATTGGAAAATATGATGACAGTTGACCTTTAATTTTAACTTTGTTAATTTTCATTTGATTACCAGAAATGCATCAGACCTACATGTGAAATGGTTGTATGCAACATATTTCTTACTTTCATAGTCCTAAAATTTGAATTCACACAACTATTAAAAGGAGATGAGAATCTATGGAATTGATTCAAAATTAAGACAAAACTTCAAAGGATGGCAGAAGAAGCCTGTCGACCATCAAACTACACTTAATAATGTCTGTATATACAGATATACCAAAAATAAATAACAAGAAGAAAATTACAAGCCTGTGAATCTAAACTTGATACCAGTGTATGTTAAAGGCTCAAACTCTTTTCAAATTTAGTAGAGTTATACAAAGTAACTGTTAAATGTTAACTTGTATCGGAATTGTAGAGCTGAAAGGGCCTTACTTAAAATATAAGGGTCAAAGTATGATGATAATTTTAACTTGGAACAAGTTCAGTGAATGTCAATATTTAACTAAAAAGATAGGAACAAATATTGTTTAATTGAATGGTTATCTCATATTAGAAGAAAGCTAACCCTTACAATCAACCTGGTCTCATGAAACAACTGATAAATGGATCTGCACCCTAAAATCAAACATGACATGATGGATGCTAACTGAGAACACAATGAAACCACAAAGATTTATTAAGGCCTCTGCCAGTGATATCTGTCTACTCATAATGAATTATGAAACCATGATCTGTGTGTAGGAGGATGTGCATGGTGTGTGTGAGTGATTAATAAATTGGGGGAAAATAGGTGTTCCCAATAATTTGTGGAATTGATAATCAAACATTTTATTCAGTGCTTAAAATCTCATCCCTGAATTGCATATGTGAAGGAAGCAAGAGTCAAATATGCTAAATAACTTATCAAAGGCCAAATGATTAATAACAAATAGGGTTTAGCACCTCAGTAAATATTAATAGGTATTATGTTCATCCCAGTTCACTAGGCTATTGTTCCTGGATAACGATGATTTAGCGTAAGTTTGATTAAATAGTTGTTTACAATGAGCTGAGTAAAAATGCATAATTGATATAATAATTAAGAGATAATTTCTTTTCAATTATTTAAGAACAAAGACATGGCTCAAAAGTTGATATTCATTTGAAGAAAAAATGATACCTCGATTTTGGATTAAGCCATTCATTGCTAAATAGGAAACTCGTTTAATATGCACATCCAGCAATTATATAAATTCTTTTTTGATAACCTACATATGAAGTAATGTCAAAGACAATATTTTACTTTTTCAACATCAATTTTATTTAAAACTGAGTCTTAATTCCTAAGCTGTTCAAGACAGTAAAGAGTTTCCGGCTGAGCATTATCATCTCATTTCTAATACTGCCGTCCCTCTTTGGCAATCGCATCGTTTTCTGTGTTCCCTTATCTATTGAAAAAATTCATTTACTTGATTCATTTAAGATAAGTAAAATTATAGTTCACACACAAACAAAAACAACAAAAAGTAATTACTTGCATTGTTTCTTTTTTTTAAAAAATCCATCTGATTATAAACAGGTTCCTACTGAAAAAATAATATCAAATTTTCAGAACAAAAGCACAACCAGGAGAAAGGTCAGAACAACTTTTTTTTATTACTACCTCATTATGCTGACTTTGGCCAGAGTCCCATACAGCTAGTTTAATGAAGGGATAATGATAGCTCATCCTTTCCCATTTTTTGCCCAGTCAACTCAGTATTGTTCAAAAGTGCCTCTAACTCTCTTTTGGAAATTCACGTTGCAAAGAGTTCCTTTTTTAAGCACAGCATGCAATTTACTGTGATTTTGTTAACTATATGACTTCAGCATGTTACAAAACACCCTTAGTATGATAAGATTGATAACAGAACCTACTTAATAAAATTGCTATGAATTTTAAATTAATTAAAGCATGCAAAACATGTGTCTGGCACATTGTAGAGCTCAATAAATCTCCTTTATTTGCTTTATTAATGCTAATAATGACAGTTCTTAGAATACTGTTTTAAATGATTTATAGGTTAATGTGTTAGATGTTAGAGTGGATAAGGAGATGAATTAGAATGGGTTCCCACCTGAAAGATGTTTATATTCTAAGAGTAAATATTCCCATACAAATGACTTAGACCCTGAAAAAAATCAGTCAAGTTATTTTGAGGGATTTTTTGGTCCATTTAGTAAAATGTGTCACTATTTCAGTTAGTGTATCCACAGTGCTCTGAATATGTTGATTCAGCTTCCTTAGGACTATTCCATGTAACAACTCTAGTTAACCATTTTAGTGTCAGTAATGTTACATAAAAATAATAGCCTCATTTGCCAAGGAAAATACTCCATATGCTTTTTTACATGTTCATGTTTCTACTGTTACTTTTCTTACCTGTGCCCTTCATTCATGAGGTTATTTGCAAGTGTGAACCCCAATAAACGCCAAGCTACATACAAATAAGATTTTTAGTGAACTTCCAATAATACATAAAATAATGAAATCATTAAAGACATAGGAATAAAAGTCAAGTAATAAATTATGGATGATGGGACTAGATGAATGAGGTAGGCAGGATATATTACAATAATGCACAGTCAGATAAAAATAGAAAGAGTGATATAGATAACCGATCACCGTGATTGTGCAGCGCTGGTCTGCAAATGCCAAATGAGTCAGGCCAGGCCAGGCCAGGAATACTCAGACTTGCTAAGAAAAATGTTGACACCAGCCCCAAATTTAAACCCCAGAATCTACCATAACCTATAGAAATCATATCGCAATGAAAAGGCCTGAAGGTAGGAGAAATCAGGCATTAGCAAACATAAAAACAAAACATATACCAACACAATAAATGAAGAATGACTTTTAAAAATTGTTTTTCAGTCAAACAGCATTTCGATGTGTTTGTCAAGATGAAAAACCATAAAATGTTACCTTGTTATCATGAAAGGAATTAATCTGATGGATAGGCTGGTTTAGTATTATCCATCTGGATACAAAAAAGACTCTGCCAATATCAACAATTCTGATTTTAATATTGTTATTGACCTGTTCATTCTGACAGTAACTGGCCAACATGCTCCATTGTTTCTAAAAACCACTCTTATTATGAAAGAAAGACCACATCATTGTGACTGAGAGCTTGCTAATTCTTTGGCTTATTGTAGAAACAGGACATATTTCAATTTATCTAAAAAAATACCTATAAATTGAAATGAAAAGTGTTTAGGGAACACTCATGTTTTTCTCCATTCGTTTGCTCTGTCAAATTCCCATAACTTCCAACTATTTTTTGTTGTTGTTTACATTGTATCCAATTCCTTTGTTTGCAAACATAATGCTCATAATATATGAATAACCCATAAAGGTGCAGATCTTCTGAGTTCTTTCTTCTTCCCCACTCTTCCTGCTCATTCCACTTTCCCTCTTCTCCTTCCTCTTCTGTACTTTCTCTCTCCTCTTTCTCCCCGTCTTTCTTTTATTCTCTCTCTCTCTCTCTTCCTCTCTCTGAAGCAAGAAATCATGTATGGTATTTTTTAGGCAATAGTAAGAATTTAAAAATTATTTTTGCGATAGGTAACATATTAGTTTATTAGCAGTGGTTATAGGACTTGATGTATTGTTTCAAAGATAATTCAAACAGATGAGTAGAGAAAGGACTATGAGAAGTGCAGGATGAGGGGCAGAGAGACCAATTTAAAGGCTGTAGCAAGTAGTCCAGGCCAGAAACCATGGGATGTACGGATGAGTTTGCAAAGTCTAATTTTTTTAGAAAAGTAACACTGTCAAGTTGCTGTAAGATGCTCGCAGCAAACAAAGACATCTGATTTATATAACATCCCTATTTCTAAGAAAGAAAATTTTGATTCCTTCTAAATTTTATCCAACGACTAGATCGGCCACCTGTAGCAGTACAAAATAAATCCCCATCACCTTCTATCTATTTGACAATGACATTTTCCCACATTCTTCACCTTTTAATCTTATTTTCAAATAATACTTCAGTCATATTTAAGAAGATGTAAAACATGAGTGCCTTATCAAAAAGAATACCCCTTGGGAGTTCCCTGGTGGTCTAGTGATCAGGATTCTGGGCTTTCACTGCTGTGACCCTGATTCAATCCCTGATTAGAGAAATGAGATCCCGCAAGCCACGTGGCATGGCAAAAAAAAAAAAAAAAAAAAAAAATTGTACCACTTTAGAAACTCCCAGTGTAACCTTCTCCATCAAGACACACTTTTGTCCTCCCAAGTTTACTACCATCCTGACATTAGTGATAATTATATCTTTGCTTTTTTTTTTTAGAGCTTAACATCATATCCATTACATGCATGCCTAATCAATATATCAATATAGTGTTCACTTTGGCCGGTTTTTAAAATTTACATAGAATCACATTGTGCCTTGGATATTTAACTCAAGATTTTATTTCTAAGAATTGTGCATCTGACTGTGTATGGTTGTACTTCACCTATTTCCATTACTTTGTGGTAATCCACTGCATGTTGCTACCACAATTCGGTTTTATATTTATCATTTAGTCTTTATGAATAATGCTGTTCTAAACATTTTTTAATACATCTGGTGCATAATTTAAGATACATTCCACAGAGTAGAATTGCTGGGGTTTAGGGGATTAGCATCTTGAAATTTATGACGGCAAACTGTTAAACAAAATGATTACACCATTAACAATTTCATAGCAGTACAGAAATAATCCCACTGCATTGTATGTGTGCCATAATTTGGTCATGTTAGATTTTGTAATTTTTTGCAAATCTGGAGGGAATAAAATTATAACCTATTTGTCTTCAACTTGAATTTCTGCCATTTTATAAAAACTGAAAATTTGGATAAATATTAGAAAAATTCCTCTTCAAAAACGGCTGCCAATTCTTATTCAACCAGACTACATATGAGAGCACCCATTTGTGTCAGCCTTCAAATACAAACATATTGATTGTATATTTTGGCAATATGAAAGGATAAAAATTATATCTGATTCTTGCTTTCCTATGCATTAACATGACAGTAAAAGTGACAAATTTTTATGTCTAATGAACATTAATGTATATTATATAAAATATGTTATAATTTTACCAATATCTATTGTATTATTTATTTTTCATTCATCTGGAGTACTAAGCAGATATTAATCCCATCAGGGGTTTTTTTGTTTGTTTTTTGAAGATCTTTATCAAATATTTTTCTCAAGTTATTGCTTATCTTTGGCCTTTTGGTAGAGTGGCTGGACAGAAGGGACAATTTTAACTTAGAGATAATAAAAAGATCCAGTACCTATTAAATGTAGAATATAATATTTTGGATGGGTTTTAAAAACATAAAGATACTTTATTAACAAACATTCTTCTATGTTTTCTTTGGATACTTTTATGACCCTAAAACATTAAGAGAAGATAAAGCTACAACCGTATTTTTCCACTTCCTTGTGAACTGTAAATGGAGCTCCATCACGAAAAATATGCAGATGGCATTTTCATTTTTATTAAAAATTTTTTCCTACCAGTTTTATTAAGATATAATTGACATGTAGCACTGCATAAGTTTAAGGTGTCCAGCATAGTGATCTTACATATATCATGCAATGATGACCACAGTAAGTTTAGTGACCATCTCTCATCTCATACAGACACAAAATAAAAGAAAAAGAAAAAAATTTTTTCCTTGTGATGAGAACTCTTAGGATTTACTATTTTAACAGCTTTCATATATAAAATACAGCAGTGTTAATCATAATTATGTTGTACATTACATCCCTAGTACTTATTTATCTTATAACAGGAAGTTTGTGTATCTTAACTACCTTCATTCAATTCCTCCTACCACAACCCCTACCTCTGGTAACCACAAATCTGATCTAGGAGTTTGTTCATTTTTGAAGTAGAATTGACCTACAACACTGCGCTAGTTCCTGGCATACAACATAGTGATTCAATATTTCTATGCCTTTCTAATGATCACCATGATAAGTCTAGTTACCATCTGTCATTGTACAAAGATATTACATTATTATTGACTATATTCCTCCCATTGTATATTTCATACAACTCACTAATTTTGTAACTAGAAGTTTGCCTTTGAATATTCCTCACTTGTTTCTCTCCTCTCCCCACCACACTCCCCTCTGGCAACCATTTGTTTTATCTCCTTATCTGTAAATCTGTTTCTGTTTTGTTATGTTTGTTCATTGTTTTGTTTTCTAGATTCCACATATAATTGAAATTATACAGTATTTGTCTTTCTCTGTCTGACTTATTTCACTTAGCATAATACCTTCTAGGTCCATCCATGTTGCTTTGAATGGCAACATTTCATTCTTTTTTATGACTGAGTAGTATTCCATTGTGTGTGTATTTATATCTATATCTATCTATATCTATATCCATATCTATATCTATATACCATCTTCTTTATCCATTCATGGGCACTTAGGTTGCTTTCATATCTTGGCTACTGTGAATAATGCTTTAGTGAACACAGAGGTACCTATATCTTTTTGAATTAGTGGTTTTGTTTTCTTCAGGTAAATAGTCAGGAGTGGAATTGCTGGATTGTATGGTACTTCTCTATAATTTTTTCAGGAACATACATACTGTTTTTCATAGTGGTTGCACCAATTTACACTCCTACCAACAGTGCGCACAGGTCCCATTTTCTCCACCTCCTCGCCAGCACTTGTTGTTTATTCTCTTTTTGATAACAAACATTTTGATAAGTGTGAGGTGATATCTCACTGCAGTTTTGATTTGCATTACCCTGATGATTAGTGATGTTGAGCATCTTTTCATGTGCCTGTTGGCTAGCTGTATGTCTTCTTTGGAAAAATGTCTATTTGGTTCCTCTGCTCATTTTAAATTATGTTGTTTGATGTTGAGTTGTATGAGTTCTTTGTACGTTTTGGATATTAACTCCTTATCAGGTACATGGCTTGCAAACATCTTCTCCCATTCAGTTAGCTAAATTTTCATTTTGTTGATGGTTTCCATCACTGTGCAAAACTTTTTAGTTTGATGTAGTTCCATTCATTTCTTTTACTTCTGTTGCCTTTGCTTGAGGAGACATATCCAAAAAAATATTGCTAAGACCAATGTCAAGGAGCTTACTGCCTATGTTTTCGTCTAAGAGTTTTATGGTTTTGAGTCTTACATTTAACTCTTTAATCCACTTTGAATTTGTTTTTTACATGGTATAAGAAAATGGTCCAGTTTGACTCTTTTGCACATAGTGGTCCAGTTTTCCCAACATCACTTACTGAAGAGGCTGTCTTTTAACCACTGTATATCCTTGCCTCCTTTGTCATAGATTAATTGCTCATATAAGCATGGGTTCATTTCAGGGCTCTCTATTCTGTTCCATTGATTTATGTGTCTGTTTTTGTGCCAACACCATACTGTTTTGATGACTGTAGCTTTGTAGTATAGTTTGAAATCAAAGAGGTTGAGACCTCCAGCTTTGTTCTTCTTTCTCAAGATTGTTTTGCCTACTGGGGGTCTTCTGTGCTTCCATACAAATTTTAGAATGATTTGTTCCAGTTCTATGGAAACTACCATTGGTATAATTGAATCTGTAGATTGCCTTGGGTAGTATGGTCATTTTAACATATTAATTTTTCCAGTCCATAAATACAGTATATCTTTCCATTTATTAGTGTCATCTTCAGTTACTTTCATCAGTGTCTCATAGTTTTTTGAGTACAGGTCTTTCACTTCCTTAGTTAGATTTATTCATAAGTATTTTATTCTTTTTGATGCAGTTGTAAACAGGACTGTTTTTTCAATTATCCTTTCTGATAGTCTGTTGTTAGTGTATAGAAATGCAACAGACTTCTGCATACTTAGTTGGTATCCTGCAAATTTACTGAATTCATTGATGAATTCGAATTGTCTTTTGGTGGTATCCTAAGGATTTTCTATATATAGTATCATGCCATGTGCAAAAAGAAGTTTTACTCTTTCCTTTTCAACTTGGGATCTCTTTATTTCTTTTTCTTGTATAATTGCTGTGGCTAGGATTTCCAATACCTATGTTGAATAAAACTGAAGAGAGTTTCAGAGTTTCATACACTAGTATATATAACAGGTAATATATATGATTATGTTTTCATTGTGGGAAAACATGGTTCATATAATCCAGCTTCAACTTACTGCAACTTCACATACTATAACTTTAAGAGGGCCTATATTCCTTATTCATTAGAAGTCTATTCTCACCTTTAACAATCTGGGAATCTTAACACTGGCAATGGTCTTGAATAATGACAGAAATATAAACATTTCCAGCAGCACAACAAAACTAAAACTTTAAACATACATTGTTGTGAGAAAAAGAACATTTACTTTTGAAGCACTTTCTTTTAGTTTTCCAACTAGTCTTTGTTATAATTTGGATATGTATGGACCCTGAGTGGCCTCTTAAAGATATAAGGTATAAAATATGCATCTATCCACAAATGTAGATTTGAGTTCTTAGGGGATCAGTAATGGGTTGTTCATATTGTTTTGCTGGAGCATTTTTGAGGGGTTGGGAAGGAAAGTGTAATTAAATTCCCTGAGCTTCATAAGTAATGTTCTTCATTCAAATATAATCATGATGGTTTTAGTTCTAAATTTTCATCTACTCTAAGACTGTGTCCAAATTGTTTAATAAAACCAACAAAATGTAGCATAAGACAAAGTACCTTTTATTCTTCCTTCATGGAATTATGCAACCAAAGAGCAAATGATAGATGGACAGATGTTCATATTATATGTATGTATAATATATATAAGGTTAAATGCATATTATATGGATATGGATATATTCCTGGTGAGGCTGTTTTAAAAGGCATTTATAATGTTTTCTTAATTAAAAATACATTAATGAGTTTGGTTCTGTGTGCCAGGTATTTCTTTATAGTCTTGAATAATTTCTGAAAAGCAGATGGCTGATTAAGACTAGACGTCACCTATGAACATGTAAAGTTTATATTTACTAACTACAACTGCCACATCCTATAAAAGAGAGAGAGTAGAATTTCAGGCATTGTGAAATATGATGCATACTTGATTTGATGGGATTTTAAATTATTTCCTTTCCTACTGGGTGTTTAATTATAGTATATCAAAATGAGGTTTCTACTTAAAATATGATTTTAGAATTTTCTGTCTTTAATTTTAAGTGGGATTTAACGTGATGTACTAGAATTTGTTTATTTAGCAGATTTACATAATTTAATGAAAACACATTTTACGGTCTACATTAACTTATTTCAGTATATTTACATATGCTAAATTTTGCAAATATTAAGATATTTACAGTTAGTGAGAATATATTTTATTGATTAAAGAAGACAGTTGGGTTATTAAGGAAATGCCCTTGTATTTTGTAAACTGGGAAATTTGCATTTTTATTTTTTTCAGAATGTTTTAAAAAGATGTTGAATTTTTAAATTGAGCCTTTCAAGTTCTCAAAATTGTACAGTTCATGACTTATCCTTTCAGGTCAAATTCAAAGAAGTTAATTCTATTTAGCCCTCTGGAATAACACTACATTAATTAGCAGTGTCCTAATTAAGGCTGCTGCTGTGAAGGGCAAGATAATTAAGTTACAGCAGCTGCTCTCTTTTTACCATAAGTGAAGATATATCATTTAGGTCTGCTCTGGTTTAGATGTGAAATAAAACAGTGATAATGCTTCATATATTCTTCCAACTATTTTTATTTTGACTTTAGCTTTCTTATTTTATAGGATAACTAGATATGGAAAAAATGTACATGCTCAAAAAGAATAAAAGAGCAAAAAATGGGATTAACTTTCTAGTAAATTCAGTAGCACTCAAAATGGAACCATTTTCTATTTTTTTTTCTGATTTAAGGTATACATGTATATACTTTCACTTGGCGAATTTGCATTATAAACATTACGATAATGTGTATAAATTAACTGGTTTCAGATGACCAACTTTCATATCATTTCAGGAAATTTTAAGTTTCTTCCTCAGAAAGTTCTTACTATTTGGTGAACTATTTTTAACATGCTGAAGTTTGATTTAAGTTTACCTCAAGTTGTACGCAGTAAATCCCCAAGACTTGTAAATTATTTTCCTTTCTGCAATACCACCATTTGTTTTCACGCAAATCTCTTGTCAACTTATATTAGCTTCCTGTCCCTGCCAATAAGTTTTCAAAGCTATATGGTTTTCTTATGGTTCCTGCAAAATCCTGCCTGCCTATCATTAAATTTCCAAATGCATATTTTTGGGGGGATGAAACTATTTTTTTAAATCTAGAATTCTGCAAACTAAGGTCACATTTATAAACAAACAACAAATAAACATAAAAATTAATTCAAAGGAGAAATATTGAAAACTAGAGAGGCAGGTCATAGGTTGGCTGTTCTACTGTGAAATAATAATTTATTTCTTCTTGGTAACTGAACATTGTCATTGCTCTGGGACAGATAAATCAGAATTTTCCCCTTAAAACAATTTTGGATATGTTTTAATACAGGGGTCCCCAACCCCAGGTCGCGGAATTGTATGGGTCCATGGCCTGTAAGGAACTGGGCCGCACACCAGGAGGTGAGTGGCAGGCAACCTAGTGAAGCTTCATCTGCCGCTCCCCATTGCTCCCCATCGCTTGCATTACTGCCTGAAACATACCTGCCTCCCATCTGTGGAGAAACTGTCTTGCACGAAACTGGTCCCTGGTGCCTAAAAGGTTGGGAACTGCTGCTTTAATATTCAAGCAGATCATTGCAGTACAAGTATTAGCTTGGTATCTATATATTTGAAAAAGTTAGATAAACCTAAGTAACATAACCAGGTAAAGTAAGATTAAAAGCTACATATATTCATAAAGTACCTGCCAAAGTGAATTAGCCAAAAATACAGCAATGATAAATTATACATGTGTTCTCCATTTCTTGTAATATGACAGGCAAGCTATCTGTCAGGATAGCATATAAAAGTGCAGAGAAAATGTGATAAAACATATTTCTAAAAGCCTGAAAAATTGTATGAACAAATTCTAACTGAAGATGTAAACACAATTGATAAAATAAGTAATAAAGTAATAAAGCTTCTGCTTGAGAATGTTTGGTTACCTTGGTAATGTTTTGTGTGATAAAATTAAATTACTATAAATTATTTCAAGACAACTAGAATTATAAAGATCTACATTTTCAGAAAATATGAATGAAATAGTGATAAAAAGGGGAAGAGAAGGCTTAATACACTTTGAATCAATAATTCAGATGGAGAGGGAAAGGAGAAAGATAAATTTAAAGAAAAATAGCTAAAAATTTTTACAAAAGATAAAATGCACTAATCACAGGGGAAAAAGCAAACAAAGTTTAAAAGCCACACCTAAACGTATTTTAAAATTGAAGAATATAGTACGAAGAGAAAATATTAGCAGCAGTCAGGGTAAAAAAAAATTTAAGTATCACAAGAACATATCAAATACAATATAGGAAGATATGATATCTTTAATGTAGTGAGAATAAAACCCATTGATACTTTATCATAAGTTAATGTATCTAGTATTCCTATCTGATGGTGGGTTATACAGATTGATATGACTTTGAGAAAAGAGTGCATATACCTTTTTACTACATCAAACAGATTATATGTAAATTTTGAGAGCCATTAAAGAATATCTAAATAAATAGAAAGCATACCATGTTATCAGATTGAAGTAACCAATAATGTAATAATTTCAGTGATTTAAAAATCCATTTTTAGATTCCATTAACACCAGCTAACATCACCAATCCCTGTGCGTTGTGAAACACGACAAACTCTGTTTTTAAGGATATACAACAAAACTGTAATTTGTTGATTGTGATATTTGAATAAAGATATATATATATACACACACACACACACACATATATACACCACATGATCCAACATAATCACTCTGCTGTCTTATTTGCAATAGAATCTTTGCCTAATCCTAAATCACGAAATTTTTTTTTTTTTTTTTGCGGTACGCGGGCCTCTCACTGTTGTGGCCTCTCCCGCTGTGGAGCACAGGCTCCGGACGCGCAGGCCCAGTGGCCACGGCTCACGGGCCCAGCCGCTCCGCGGCATGTGGGATCTTCCCGGACCGGGGCACGAACCCGTATCCCCTGCATCGGCAGGGGGACTCTCAACAACTGCGCCACCAGAGAAGCCCTCCTATGTTTTCTTGTGGAAGTTTTGTTTCACATTTATGTCCATGGTCTACTTTGATTTAATTTTGTGTATAGCTCACAGTATGAAACAGGTGCACTTCTTTTTTATTATATTTTTTAATTTATTAATTTATTATTTATTTATATATATTTTTTGGCTGTATTGGGTCTTCGTTTCTGTGCGAGGGCTTTCACTAGTTGTGTCGAGTGGGGGCCACTCTTCATCTTGGTGCGCGGGCCTCTCACTATCGCAGCCTCTCTTGTTGTGGAGCACAGGCTCCAGACGTGCAGGCTCAGTTGTTGTGGCTCACGGGCCTAGTTGCTCCGCGGCACATGGGATCTTCCCAGACCAGGGCTCGAACCCGTGTCCCCTGCATTGGCAGGCAGATTCTCAACCACTGTGCCACCAGGGAAGCCTCACTTCTTTGATATAGATGTTCAACAGTTCCAGCATTGTACTGAAATTTAATCTTTCACCATTAAATTCCTTTCACCTCTTGGAAATCAATTAACTATATCTGCGCCAATCTATTGATTGGTGTTTTCTTCTGTACCATTGATCTATTTATCACCATCGATGCCACTACTCTCACTCCCTTGATTACTATAGCTTTATAAAACATCTCGAAAGTAAGTCACTTGTTACTTTTTGTTAGTGCTATTTTGTTTCTGTTTCTTTGAATTGTCCCAAATTTTGGCATGATCTTGTCAAATTCTACAAAAAAATCCTGTGAAAATTTTGCTAGTTATTTCTTTGACTCTTAAAAAGAGATTGAAGAGAATTTTATTTTTAACAGTATGGAGTCTTTCAGTCCATGAAGAGAAAAATCTTTTTATTTATTTGGTTCTTTAAAATTTTAACCACAATGCTTTATAAGGTTTCAGTCTGCTTGCATATATTTTGCCATATTCATCCCTAAATATTTCATATTTACATTTATTTAAAATGGTATTTTTACAATTTCATTTTACTGTATAGTTTTAGTATATAGCAATATATTTGATATTTACATATTGATCAAAACATAAAAAAATTGGACTTTCATCAAAATTGAAACTTCTGTCCTTCAAAGGCACTATGAAGAAACTGAAAAGACAACCTACAGAATGAGATAAAATATTTGCAAATCATATATCTGACAAAGGAATTGTATACGTACTATATAAAGATGTCCTATGACTGAATCATAAAAAGACAAATAACCTAACTAAAAATAGCAATATGTGAATAGATTTTTCTCCAAAAATCTATATATAGAAGATATACAAATGGCCAACAAGCTCATGTAAAGAAGTTCAACATCATTAGTGATCAGTGTAACACAATTCAAAACCACAATGAGGTACAACTTCACACCTACTAGGATGGTCATCATAAAAAAGTATCACTGAAGATGTGGAGAAATCAGAATGTTCACACACTGATGGTGGGAATATAAAATGCAACAGTAACTTTTGGAACACAGGCTGGCAGCTCCTCAAAATGTCAAACATAGAGTTAACTTTTGACCCAGCAATTCCACTCCTGGGAATATACTCAAGAGAAATAAAAACATTATTTCCACGCAAAAAGTTGTACACAAATGATCACAGCTGCATAATTCATAATATTCAAAAGCTGGAAACAACCTAAATGCCCATTAACTGATAAATGGATGAACAAAGTTTAGTATATCTATACACTAGAATATTATTCATCCATAAAAATGAAGGAAGTACTGATACATGCTAAGACATGGATGAGCCTACATAACATTATGCTAAGGGAAAGAAAACAAAAGACCAGATATTACATAATCCCATCCAAAGGAAATATACAGGATAGGCAAATCTATAGAGACAGAAAGTAGACTGGTGATTATTTACGTCTGGGGTGGGAACTGTGGTTAAGTGGTGATAGCTAAAGGGTCCAGGGTTTCTTTTTGAGGTGATGAAAGCATCTTCAATCAATTGTGGTGATGGTTGCACAAATCTGTAAGTATACTAAAAAACTTGTATTGTAGACTTTAAATGGGCGAATTGTACAACATGTGAACTGTATTTCAACAAAGCAGTTACCAAAAAAAAAAAAAAATCACATCTTAAGAAAAGCCAGAAAATACTCTCCTTTACTTTCCATTATTTTGTTATGTACAGACATATTTTTTTCAGGAATGTGCCTTTAAAAGTTTTGCAAAATAATTTGCTTTCAAATTCTCAGATCAAGGCATATGAATCACTTACTCTTTCAAACTTATTTGTTACAGGGTTTTTTTAGGTTAAATATCACGTATAATGCTTAAACAAGGTATTTCAAAGTTCTTTTTATAACAAGAGGCTCTTAATGAAACATTGCACATACTACTGTCAATAAAAATACATATGTAAAATATTTTTTGTTTTTCTTACAATACAAAGAAAGAAGACAGCTATTGTTTTAGGTTAAGTAAACCATAACCAGTAATTTTTTAAACTTTTTTGATTAAAATAAATCAAAGATCTTTAAATTGTAGATATGTTCACCAATGTAAACTAAGTTTTGTAAAATATTAAAATGTGCTATAAATCAATGTTTATGTTTCCAGGCTTTGAATTCAGTCAAATGTTGATTTGTAATATGGCACTGCCAGGTACCAGCAATATGATTTTATCACTTAGGTGCTCCATCTTCCAGCTTCCTCAGGGAAAATGGACTAACAATATCTCCTCATTACAGAAACACATTTAGGATAATTCATATTACATACTGGATCCTCAACTTCATTTTCTATTATTATTATTATTATTAAGTATGCATTAAAACACAGAGTATGATTGCCCCCAAATCTGTACATTTTGATAAAAACTTAGCTTTCCTGAGGGTTAATGCCATTTTTGGAAATCAAACAACTAAAATTCATTCATTAATATTTTTGTTCACTATAGAGGCTCCTTTTCAAAAGACTTAATCTCAGCTAATCTGGGTAATTATTAGTTTGAATAATAACATATGAAACAACTGTTATTTATAAATACAATTTAAGAAATATATTTTACATTTCCACTTGGTGCTTTTAATTATAAGTGACTTTCACAATGTACAAGTGTCACAAAGCACTTGACATGTTTGGTTCCTTAATATGTTTGCGTTGTAGGGCCAGTCAGCATCAAGAGAGAATTGACAGTTAATATATCACAGGACTTCTCTCTCCAAATACTCCTTGGGAAAACACTTTGCTATGCATATACTGAAGAGAAACAATTATTCACATACTCTGCTTCATTATTTTTCTTCCTGGAGGCTGAAAGCTCTGTGTTTGTGTCTTTTTTGGTGGTACAATCATTTCTTTGTTATTAAAACACTTCATCCTCATTAGTATTTTCGCCCTGAAGGAGAAAATACCTGCTCAAATCAGGTAATTTTGCTTTAATGTTGAATAGAGTTTTGATGGAGGGAGAGCTCCAACTATTTCCTAAAATTAGATTTGGAGTCGGATGTGTTTAGTTTTTGCAATGTTTTCCCTTAGTACCAGTGAAACAAGTAATACTTGGCTGGACAGACATTACAAGTAACAAGAAGTCAATTCATTGATTTTAACGATGATGCTCCGCAGTGTCTCATGCTGCACAACAGTCTCTACACCAGCAAAACGTATAGTCAAATTTATAACTGAGCTGAAACCTAAGTGTACAGGCAGGATTTTACAGTGCCAAACTCAGTAACAGATCTCAATGGGGCTGGTCAGAATGAAGGACAAGCTACAATTACAGTGAAAAGTTTGTATGCTTATAAAGTGGAGCACTAGGTAGATATATGATAGATACACAGATAGATAGACACTAATTAATAAGCTGTCTTAAACATTTTCACTTTTAAGAACATCACAGGCAGAGGAATTTAACTCAGGAAGGAAACCAATTATCTGGCTGGAAACTTGTCCAAACAGGAATATCCAAGGGTGACAAGAATGACTACATTACTTGTGACATCACTACTGTATCAGATAAATAACAATTATAACCATTCAAGAATATGATGATCTAATCCTCCATATGTGAATATCCTTAATCCCTGAGATAATAAAAGTAAATAATACTTAAAAATAACCAAAATAAATCTATACAATATTAGCTATAGATGGAGAACTGAGGAAAAGTATATATTTATATATACTACACATATATCACATATATCAGTACCCCCAGGGGGTTTTGTTACAGGACCCCTGCAGACACCAAAATCCACAGGTGCTCAAGTCCCTTATATAAAATGGCATACTATTTGCATACAACCTATGCACATCCTCCCATATACTTTAAATCATCTCTAGATTACTTAAAATACCTAATACAATGTTAATACTTGCAAATAGTTGTAAATAAATGAAAATGCTATGTAAATAGTTGCTAGAGTGCAGCAAATTCAAGTTTTGCTTTTTGGAACTTTCTGGAATTAAAAAATTTTCTTTTTCCATTACAGCTTGCTTGAATCCAAGGATGCAGAACCTATGGATACAGAGCTAACTGTATATATATTTTGCTAATAACAAGAAGGAACAAAACTTTGAGTAGCTAAGAGAAAGATATGCTACTAATTTTACTAAAAGAAAAAACAAAGAGCATGGGCATATTAAGTGATTTATATTGTATTATTAATAAATCCAAAGATATAAATGCATAGTCAAAATTTGGCTTCAAGTTCTGCCAGGCTTTGTGATAGAAACATACTGATATTTGTACAAGTGTAAAGGTATTGGCCAGAGAATGGTTAAGAACTGAGAAGGATGACATATAAGCAGCCCTATAGACTTGAATTTTCAATGTATAAGAGTAATTAGCTATAGTAATTCAGGGCACAAATCCTAAATCATGCTGCATCAGTTTGGATTTCAGCTCTGCCCCTTATTAACATAGTAACAAGTGATTTAATTTTCTGTCTCAGTTTCCTCAAGTTCAAAGTGGCCCTAGTAATAATAGCACCTACCTCATGATGGCGTTTGAGAATTAAGTAAGTTAGTATTGTAAAGCACTTAGAAAGATGGCCAAGATGTATGAACACTGGCTAGGACCTAAGAAAACCTTAGAACAATGGCTAGAACCTAAGGTATGTGCTTGTTGTGTGTGGTTGTTACTGTTGAGAGAACTTGCAGGAATGATCTGAAGTATAGAAAGCTGTGGTCAAAGAGTGGGATGACTGAATAAGTGATCTCAGAAATAAAGCAATTACTTGTTGCTGACAAGACACTTGAAAGGGTTCATGAAATAATGTATAAAATGATCTTGCTGTTAAGGTAATTAAAGCTTTAAAGGTTGAGATTTTTGGCTATATCATATCAATATTTTTATATTAATGACATGATATGGAGTTAGAAAATAACACTTTTAGTTGGTTATTAAAGCTTTTAATGGAAGCAGTTCCTACATGATAACACATATGTATAAGAGGGTGATTAAGTGGGATAACATGTGACCCAAAAGAATAATGGTTTTATATGAAGGTGGAAGAGTAATGATATAGAAGTGCAATGGGAGGAGACCATCCCAAACTCATGCCATCAAGAGAAAGGAACTCTAGATGCTAAGAAGACTGCAGACCAAGGGGCACCTCAAGAGTAGAAAAGAAGGACTTCCTGGTGGTCCAGTGGTTAGGACTCTGTGCTTCCACTGCAGGGGGCACGGGTTCCATCCCTGGTCAGGGAACTACGGTCCTGCCGTGCAGTGCCGCCAAAAAGAAAAAAAAAAAAAAGAGTAGAAAAGAGTTTCAGTTAATATGTGAATGAAAATGTAGATGCAATTGAGTTTGTTAACATTGTAGAAGAATTTTCAAATGTCAAATAGAAATATTGGGGAGGACATGGAAGAGAACCACAGAGGAACTCAGGATAATAAGAACACAGCATACTCTGAAAAGTAATTATATTGGATTGAACTGGTTTGTGTGGTGGTGTAATTTTAGTTTGCCAAATTGATGCAAGTCTTGCAAGTCCTCAGATGGAAGAGGGTTTTTGACATTTGAATGTTGCCTCAATAGTTACACTACCTAGAGAGTGTTTTTCTTTATTTTTGGAATCCGGGGTGGGGGGATTCCTGTGTATCCTGAATTGGAAGGCTCATAAGAGATTTCAGAACTCGATTATACCAGAATGGTAGAAAATGTTGGTGTAATAAACTGAATGGCTAGAAAAGTGACCAAAGGCAATAATATTCTCATAGGAAAGAAATTTTATCATGAGTTAAATGGGTCCTGTATTCCTGAACATTTGCTTATATTCCCTTAATCACATTTTTCTAAATAGCCAGGTAAGCATGTAATTATTTATGCTTGTTTGCATTTTCATCAGTGTCCCTTCCTTGGATAGGTTTGAAGGAGAAAATAATGGTTATTATTACTAACACCTGCTATCATAAATAGAATCATTTTTTTCCTGTACAAGTGTGCTCATTAGTTCTGATAGGTGAATATAGTAATATACCTTAAAATGTATCACAACACGTCAGAAAATTTTACTGATAAAATATTTTTGAATTATTAACAAATCCTTATCATATAGGAAAAGTACATCACTAAACCAATACAAGTAAATTGAAGAGTCAGGATATAAACATTAAATTACAAATTCCTATTGTTTTCCAATGACTTTATTGTTTTTTTGCTGCTGTTAATTAAGTTTTAGGAGGAAAGGCCATTCTTCCAAAAGCTTCCATGTAGAGATTATTTCAAGTAAGTGTTTTCTTCTATGACATTACTTAGTATATTACAGGCAATATTAGTGACATTCAAATGCTAAGTTTGTCTCCAACAGAAACATTAAAATCATTGTATTTTTCTTATAAAGTCAACTTTGATTCAGTCATTTTAATGACAAATCTAAACCATGGCCACTATGTTCTGGGAACACATTGTAATCTGATTTTGAAAAAGAACTATCTTGTTATATGTAGAAAATAAATTAAATAAACCTGGGTACCTACTTCCATTTTAGGAAGAAGATCTCCATTAAAAACATAAGAGAAATATAATTGAGAGAGCTGTTCTTTGTGATAGATACTTTTAATGTCCAAATCCTTATTAATGATAGTACTTAACTATGATACTCTGCATTGAAGACAATACAAAAGTTGAATTGTTTACTTGAGAGACCAATACCTACTAATGACATGAGTTGCCAATAATATGTAACATCATCTTAGATAAAAACATACTATATTTCCTCTGGAGAATTATGTGCTTCATGTTAAAGAGCTACATGCTAGTATAAAAATATATAATATTACTGCTGCTGTTATTTTTTTTCCCCGCAGGCAAGATCATTTATTTTTGATTATTTCAAGAAAGCTTCCCGGACCCCAGGCTGGCAGCTCGGGTGCGCCCGGCCCCCAGGCTCCTCCCAGGACACGCCCCAACGCCGCCCACCCCAGGCACACGTGCCCACTCGGTACTGTTGTTTTTTTAGTGTTCAAATTACTGGTACTAGTATTGTAAATTAGCTTCAGAGTCTCTAAGTAAACAACAGAGGACTTCCTCTCTTTGTTTTTGTGCATTTTTTTTCTAGAAAAGTATATGGAAAGTCACAGGGAAAAATGACATAAATAAAATCTTCCAAACAAAACAGAAAAAAATAAACACCACGGCTATTCCCAAAAAACGGAATAATTCCAATTTAAATAAATTTCAGGCAAGACTGGGCACTTCTAATAAGCAACGAAAACACGTCAGTCAGTCCAAATATAAACAATAAATTACTCAATTGCAAAGACATGATATAGAGGCACTACTAAATGGAAACATTAAAAAATTTTTAAAATCTCAGTTGATATACCAGGTGGAGAATTAAGATTTAATTAAGAATTAAGAGTTCTCAAAGAAATGAAAATTTAAGGAAAATTAGGAAATGATATTCATTTCCTAATTTTTTTCAAAATAGCAGTATACAAGAGGATGCATTTATTGCAAAAGAATATTACATTAGATTAAACCCAGCATTAAAACACTGGTTATTAAAGGCATCAAAGAAGGCATGTTATATATCAATTATTAGTAGTAAACACAAATGGCCCATCGAAATTATATATCACTCTTCGATCCAGGCACTATCACATGATCAGTTATCTTTCTGCTTTACTTCTTCATTTTTAATGTTTGATATATAAAGTACATACAAATAAATATATAAACATACATATACACATTATGTATATATGTATAACTATACATTTGCTTTATATTTTGAGATTTTTAATCCTCTTCTGACATCATTTATAAAATTAATAATTTTTGAGTATTTTAATCAGAATTTGGAGGATATTGAGTTTCCCTCTAAAGCTCTATGCTAGGAATACAGGGTCTTGATAATCCAGGAATAAATAATATTCTGAATCCCTAGTTTGCATTTTATTATATATTTAAAATAACTACCCTTTAAGTGTATGTAATCCCCATTTTAAGCATGTATCATGATTTCAATAGGTGATATGTGGTATCTCTGTGATCATTTGTCTGCTTAATTACTGATGCTGGTCATGTAAGAAAACCCAGGACCATAGATTTCTATTCTAAATGGTGAGTTGAAAACAAGTTACATCTATTTATTATGAATCATTAAATGACAATAAAATCCATTATTTGTTTTTACCTTCAAGGCCAAAAACGATGAGATAGAGGACAGTAAATTTATTTTGAAATTACAAGCAGAGACGTAAATAGAAAATGTCTAAGTGTTTCAATTACACCTAAAATTGTAACTATCAATGCAGGAAGCCCAGAAGTAAACTGATGCACTTGGAAGAAGTTCAAAAAGTCTCAGAAATTGGATGATAACAGATACCTCTGAAGTGGGAATGGTGGGTAGACAAAAAGAGAAAAATAATAATGCATGAGGTGCTATCACTTATTGAAAATAGAGGAATTATCTGAATTTATATATATTAAAATTGCTAATATCAGCTATCATTTTGTGCTTGCATGTGTTTGTGCATTTCTTTTTCTATACAGAAGACTGCATAATCTTTTTCTGCAAAACCTTATCATTTCAAGAGAAAAGGCTTGGAAAAAACACATGATTGCACGCCCTAGATAGTGCCATAAAGTACGTAAAAGACAAAGGAATTAGAAGAGAAGGAATCAAAACACCAATATTTGTAGATAATATAACCATCAACGTGGAAATGCTAAGACATTTCTATGGCATTTCTGATAGACAAGTTATCAGAATTAACTGAATTCAACATGATTGCCAGATACAAATATACATGTTAAAAAATTAAGAATAAGCACAGATTAAACTACAGAAAAATTACAGTTCAAAGCAGTGGCTTAAACTATAAAATATACAGGAATCAAACTGGAAGAATGCACATGGTCTTTATGCATATAATGACATAAAATAATATTTGGACAGAGAAATATCCCATGCCTATCAATAGAAAGATATAACAAAAAAAAAGATTATTAAATTCTCCCCCAAAATCTAGGAATTCACTAAGATCCCAATCAAAATTCTCACTTCATTTTTAAGGAACTCTTCAAATGTATTCTATGCTTCACACTGGAGTATATACAGATAAATAAACTCTGAAACAGAAATGTACAGACAACTGTGCATACTAGGTATTTTAAAATACTAGAATTCTATGAGATTAGATATGACTACTGTCATTACACCCATAAAATGACGGAACTAAAAGTATACATATTAAACTGTGTTATTAAGAATGTGAGAAAACAAGAATTTTTATGCATTATAGGTAGTAGTGCAACCTATTTGGTGTTTTACGGAAAACAGACAGTAGTTAGTGGAAATAAATATCTGTATGACCCATGAACCAAACAATCCACTGTTGAATATAGATCTCAAAGAAATTATCACAAACATTTGTAGGAGCACATATTCAAGGATGTTCATTACGCGTTGTTCTTAATGAGGAGAGGAGTATAGCCAACCTGGGTGTTATCATGAAAGAACTAATAAGTAAGATATGTGATGGCCTACCAAAGACAACATGCTGAGAATCGAGGAGTATTCTTAACTCTGAAACTGAGTATTCTTAATTTAACTCTGAAAATTTATGAAGTCTACTTCATTAACAACATCACAGTAATAGGGATTAAAATATTCATATTTTAAATATTCATATTATTTGAATTCATTATTATTCAAATAATAATGTCTTTTTAAAGTAGTTATCTCTAAGGACAAATAAAATTTAATTTATGTGTACTCTAATAGGTATATGCCTATTTATTGTCCCATTTGAAGATGTTGCATTCCAGGAATCTAAAACTAAACTTAGACCAGTAACATACAGTTTCACTGGTATTGACAGGCAAAGCTCTTTGCATTTATAATGATCTTAAAAATGGTCTGGCCAAGTGACTTATCATCATGCTGATCATCTACACAATATGCCACTGCATTAATTTATTTCTTGATATAACTTATTTATATTTAAATTTGCATACAAAATAAATATGAAGAAAATGATTGCTTCATGGATATTTAGAATATCATTCTTGAAAATAAGTTACATTTTTACATATGACTGACACAAATATCAACAATAGTCTTATTGTAAAGTTCATTTTCCGAGAACAGTGACAGAAATCAAACTATAACAGGCATATTTGCTCCTGTAGGAAAGTAACACAAAGTGATTAGAAGATAATCAAAATGTTATCAAAAAAATATTATTCTACCAAATTTTTCTGAAGGAACAGAAATCTGTAAAAGATAAGTTCCTTGGCAAAATAGGAAAAAACAAGTGGGCTCAGGTAGTTCTACAACTGAAGAGTTAAAGGTCTAAGTCCTTAAGGACATAAGTGATCCCTAGTCAATTAAAATTTAATTTGTCCAATCCTTTCCTACCTTCAGTTGGAGCTTTAATGTGTGTTAGGACTGTTTAAGCCATTGTTTATCCATGTCTTTAATGAGTGACACTGGATTTAGCTTATTCACAAGTCACTAAGTGACTGTCAAAAGAACTTCACCTGGAATGGGCTGCAGATTTATTTTATTGGTTTTAGATTAGGTCTGAATTGCGTTTAGTTTTTGTTACTTAGCTAAAGATCTCTAAGTGCAAAATCTATTTATTTTGTGTTGCACAAATACCACTTTATATGCTACACATAAAATTAGTAAAGGACAGATCTTTTCACAATAATAAAATAAAGGTCATATTATCACTACTATTTCTAAAGTTAAATTTTTTTTTTTTTTTTTGTTACGCGGGCCTCTCACTGTTGTGGCCTCTCCCGTTGCGGAGCACAGGCTCCGGACGCACAGGCTCAGCGGCCATGACTCATGGGCTCAGCCGCTCCGCGGCATGTGGGATCTTCCCGGACAGGGGCACGAACCCATGTCCCCTGCATCGGCAGGCGGACTCTCAACCACTGCACCACCAGGGAAGCCCTAAAGTTACATTTTTAACTATTTCAAATTGGGTTAAAAAGGAGAGTAGTGTTGACAACTGTGCTGGAATAAACCAAAATCGGCAAACAAATTTCAACAATAATTGATAATGGTAAAGTAAAATTTTGCTATCGTATATAATCATAATATTTATTTATATATATTTGCCATAACATGTGAAAATATTAGAAAAATATAAAGCTCAATTTTTAGACAGTTTTAAATTCCATGACCTTAATAAATTAATGTATTTTTTGACGTTTAGAAATATGCATAAGTAGCTTTCCCTCTGGTGCCATAGAGGGGCTAGGTGTATAACATATTTACAATAAATATTCTTGTGTAAATTTCATTATTTTAAACTTAAGTACTCTACCTCCTTTGGCAGGGTATGTAACTGAGTACTTGTTGATCTTATGTAATAACTGAATACACCACGGAGCACAGAAGAGAAAAATACTATTTACTAGTAGTTATTTATTTATTTATAGAGCTTCCTTAACTTTTCAGAGATAAACTGTAAGTGATGATTCTACTGTTTGAGATGGAGATGAAATCCAAACACTCCAGTTTGTTTAATTAATTGTAATAGTCCTCAATGACCTGCTATATGGCATTACATTTTTCTTCAACTTCTTTTCACTAACTGAATAGTCTGACAACTTATCAATTTTTAATATTTACTAAAATATTTTATATGTTTTCAAATCCAAATGAAATAGAGAAATAAATCAATTGTACATCATTTTAAAGTAAAAATATTCTCACATTGATGTGCCAGGGAAGATGGCATACCCCAAATTCCATGGGGACAGAAGCTGCTTGCAACCTGTCCAATCTTACCCTATGTAACTCTTCCTCTGGCTGTTCATTTGCATCCTTTATAATAAATCAGTAATAGTAAGTTATAAAAAAAAGAAGTCAAAATATTCTCTTGAAGAAGTCAATAAGACAGAATTTCTTTAGCTTGATAAACATTATCTACTAGAAACCAGCACTAAGTATTTGTATAATGCTAAAATTATATATATATTTATGTACATATAAGAAACAATTGAGAGCTAAATAAAAAAGTGCCACTATATCAGTAAAAAATAAATTTTAAAAAGGGTTAAGTAAATTGTAGAATAATATAATGTACAAAATACATTTTATAACTACATATAACTATACATTTAACAAAAAAACTGCCTTGCTAGTGATTCAGAAATGTCCCATAAATAATAACAGAGTAGTTAATATATTGATATATGGTTGATATCATATCAATATGATTGATACAATTTGAAAAGATTAATACTACTTTGTTTATTTCATGGGAACTTAAATAGTTAAATAGTTACTGCTCATTTTGACATGAATTTTCTTTTTTAGTGAAAGTGAAATGTGCATTCCATAATGTACTGTTATCATCACGATATATTAAGAACTAACATTTACTGCATTTTAACTCTAAGACAGCTCTTCTTCTATTTGCTAAGTATTATTTTTATGGTAAATATCTGAAGTAGGTATCATTTATTATCTGTCATGTATTATCTGTCATTGTAAAAAGGAAATTTAGACTCAAAGAACCTAAATAATTTGTCCAAGACTTTACATATAGTAAGGGGTGAAGCCAGGCTTCAAACTCAGGTATTCTGTCTTATCAAATTTAGATCTCTATAGAAAACCTCTCCTCTGTAACCCAAACTTATATTTCTGACTACCTATTTGATATCACCCCATAGATATCCCAACAAAAGACTAATTTTGGCATGCTCCTTATAAAATCATAATCTCTTCTCACATCATTTAAAATCCTACACTTTTCCAGAGTTTTCTATCTCAGGCAAGTACACCACCAAATCCCCCATGAGCAATCCATTATAAAGTATTGTCAGAGTCATTTAATAAATATTACTTTACTGCATCCTTTCTTTGCATATAAATCAACACTTTTCTCTTCTGAATTTTAGTTATCCCTTGCCTGAATTACTGTAAACCCTTCCTAACTGGACTCCTACACCTCTCTGGACCTCTCCAGTATATACTCAGTAATTAAGAGAGAGAACCATATTATCAGACTCAAGATCGCAAAACTAAAAGTGTTTTAAGTAACACATGAAGTTCTGTTGTTTTCTGCATTTTCCTATGGTATTTGAAATATGTCTCAATTTTATAAAATTTTATAAAACTAATAAAATTTTATAAAATTTATAAAATTTTATAAAACTAATCAAATAAAATGATTAGAGGAAAATAGAAATGGCTCCAAGATTAAGTGTAAAAAATTAGAATAATCTAAACCAGAACAACTGAGAAATATTTGGAACTTCAGTGTTGAACTGAATGGCTTCTGCTATTTCTTAAATTTCAGTGATAACATAATGCTTGACAAGAGAGATAATGAAAATCTAGTCCTCCAGATAAGTCTAAGGAGGTTGATTTTAAATGGAAATTATTTACAATCATAGGTCTACAGTAAATATTTCCTATGAACATTTTAAATGTTTTTCAAAATGTAGTCATATGTTTTCATAACTATATTAATATAAAGTCTGATTATATATCATCAATGTATGTCATCTTTCCATTTCTACTTTCTCTCATAATTTCCAGCATAGAAACAATGAAATAAATCAATGTCATGGCACATTATTAAAACAGTGGTATAAAATCAATGTGTAAAACATCATTATTGTAAATCTTTCTTCCTGATTTTGGCAGCCTTGAGAAGTGTGATATGCTGAATAATGGCCTCCAAAAGATATCCACTTCCTAATTCCTGGAACCTGTGAATGTGACCTTACATAACATAAAAGGACATTACAGATGCAATCAAGATAAAGATCTTTAGATGGAGAGACTGTCTTGGATTATCTGGGTGGTCCCTAAATACAATCACATGTATCCTTTTAAGAGAAAGGCAGAGGGAGATCATTTGACACATACAAAGGCAATTTGTTCACAGAGGAAGAGACTGGAGTGCTGTGGCCACAAGTAAAGGACTGACCACATGCTGGAATAAACAAGGAAAGGACTCTCCCCAGAGCCTGTAGAGAGGGAGTGTGGCTGTGCTGATACCTTGATCTTTGCCCAGAGACACTGATGTTGGACGAGAGGCCCCCGGCACTGAGAGAGAGTACATTTCTGTTGTTGTAAGCCAGCAAGTTTGTGATAATTTGTTCCAGAAGCCTTAGGAAAGTAATGGCAGATAAGCCAAAGTAAGCTGTTTTTATCTTATTAGTTGATTTGCATAACTTTTCTCATCCTTTCAGTGGTATCAAAATGACTTAAAATTACATTTCTCATTTATTATTTACTTATCTGCTTTTCATTATACAATATCACTATGTACATCTTTTCATTATATAATATCAATAATATAAATTTCAATGCAAAATAAATATCATTTGGTGTATGTTATATATTTCAATTGTTCTAAAAAATTACTATTGAAAGTTAATAATTGAAGCTGTATCTTGCAGACTGCTATTGTAGTTAGAATACTGTAGCCAGAATATCCTAATAGTGATATTTGAATAAAATATAAATAATTTCTGCATTAATCATAGAGATGTCTTTTTTCTGTTTTCAAAGTATTTTTAGGTTCTTTTTCTAGTAATTACAGACTAGGCTGCTTCAGATCAACCTCTCTTGCTGATATTAACTGTAAAACCAGGACGAAATATTTTCATCTACTTGAAAGCATCACAGAGCTAATAAGGTAATTAGGATTTATAAAAGGTTTAAAAACCTAAGGAAGAAGGGTAACTAAAAAGGTGATCAAGGTATCTGGCACTATATTTCTCCTTGGGCCATTTGATGACCCCAATCAAGAGTTAAGAAGCAGAAAAGTTTTTGTTTTTTGTTTTTTTTTTCCTAATGAAAATTTCCAGAATAAAAATAGATTTCAAGTGTGCTAACCTTGAAGGCCCTAGTGAATAACCCAAGCATTCAGGATTATACCTCTTGAAGAATATTAAGCAGACTATTTAGTGACTCAAGCTCAGTACCAGATTATTCTAATCCAGTATTTTGAATTGATTATGATGATCCAATTTAATAGTATCCCTAGTCCACTGCCTTCCAGAGAGATATGTAAACTATATTGGCCAAAAAAAAAAAAAATCATATATTACCTCCACATTTTTTCATATGTAACATTTGACATTATCTCAATAGACTAGAAATAGAAGGAAACTTCTTCAAACTGAGAACAGGCATTTAAAAATATCTTACAGCTAACATCATGTCTAATAATGAAAGACAGAAAGCTTTCCTAAATCAAGAAAATTTAATGAATGACGAAGGCTATTAAACACTGTTGGAGTCCCTAACCAGTGCAATAAGAAAGAACAAATACAATCTATGCAGATTGAAAAGGAAAACCAAAATCTATTTGCAAATTACATAATCGTTAACACAGAAAACTCTAAAGAATTTATTAAAATGCTATTAGGAACTAAGAAGTGCATTTATTAAAGTAACAGAGCACAAGGCCAATAAGCAAAATCAACTATATTTTTATAAAATAATAAGAAACAACTGGAAATTAAAATTTAAAATATACCATTACCACAGCATAAAAACATGAAATGTTGTGGGTAAATCAAACAAAATATTTGGAAGATTTGTAGGACAAAAGCTGCAAAGCATAGCATTGCTGAAAAAATTAAAGACCTAAATAAACGGAGAAATATATGCATGGATCAGAATATTTAATATAGTTAGATGTCAACTGTCTCCAAATGATCTGTTGACTCAATACAATGCCAATCAAAGACCCAGCAGGCATTTTTGGAAACACTGAAAAATTTACATGAGCAAGCAAAGGACCAAAAATACCCAAAACAATTGAAAGAAATGATACCAAATTTGGAGGACTCACCCTATTTAATTCAAATCTTACCATATCCTTAAAGCAATCAAGAAATTTGTTGTATTGGCATAATTACAGACATATATAACAATAGAAAAAAAAAGACAATACAGAAATATCTCTCTCTCTATATATATATGGCCAATTAATTTTTAATATAGCTGGCAAGATAAAATTCAAAGAGAAATGTCATTTCAACAAACCATCTGAAAGCAGCTTTATTCATAATAGTCTCAAACCAGAAACAACTCTAATGTCCATCAAGTGGAGAATGGAAGAACAATTTGTGGTAAGTCAAAACATGGGAATATTTCTCATCAATAAGAGAATGAAGTGGTAATAAATGGAAGAACATGAATAAATACTATTGTAATCTTTATATTAAATGAAAAAGTCTAGAGAATAAATGGCTACATAAAGTATAATTTCAAATACTGACATTCTGAAAAGGAAAATTACAGGGCAAGAGATCAAGGCTGAGGTGTTGGAGGGGACAAAGGGACATTAGGGAACTTCCTGAGGCACTGGCAATACTCTAATTCTTTTCTTCTTTTTTAATTTATTTTTTTTATTTTTGGCTGCATTGGGTCTTTGTCACTCCACGTGAGCTTTCTCTAGCTGCAGTGAGCAGGGGTTACTCTTTGTTGCGGTGTGCGGGCTTCTCATTGTGGTGGCTTCTCTTGTTGCAGAGCACAGGATATAGGCAAACAGGCTCAGTAGTTGTGGCTCTCGGGCTCTAGAGTGCAGGCTCAGTAGCTGTGGCACACGGGCTTTGTTGCTCCGTGGCATGTGAGATCTTCCCAGACCAGGGATCAAACCCGTGTCCCCTGCACTGGCAGGCAGATTCTTAACCACTGAACCACCAGGGAAGTCCCAATACTCTAATTCTTGATGGTGGTGCTAGTTCATTCTTGAGAAATGACTGTGAGCATTTGTTGAAACTCAACAAGCTCTGGCATAAAAGGTTTAATGTTATCGCATATTATTTCTATCTCAATAAACCTCACTTAAATACAAAAAAGATGTTGTTAAGAAAATAAAAAAGCAAGCCAAAACCTATTAGAAAATATTTTCAATACTTATCTCTAACAAAAGGCTTTTATCTGAAATATCTAAAAAACTCTCACTACTAAATAATGAGAAGGAAACTATACTGAAAAAGACCAAATATCAATTAAATATCAGTTAAAAAGGGAGCTAAATGAAATATCAATTAAAAAGGGAGCAAAATGAAACCCAGAGAAATTCTGAAGAATTTAATAGATGTTGTAATAGCAGACAATAAAATAGAAAACAAATAGAAAAAATTGCAAATTTGCCTCTTTGAATGACTAGTGAGAATGACAATTCTAAGATGATACTAACCAAAAATATACTTTATAAAAACATAGAAGTTATCATGAAGAAATGAGGAAAAGCATACATATATAATTATAAAAAAAGTAATAAATTGCACACCACTATGAATCTTATAGATATTAGATCTATATATGATTGTATTATTAAATAAATTTATAACAATACATATTTTATCATTTTGATGAAATACATAGATTTCTAGAAAAATGAATTGCAAAACTGATATTAAAGAAATATTAAATCAGGGCTTCCCTGGTGGCGCAGTGGTTGAGAGTCCACCTGCCGATGCGGGGGACACAGGTTCGTGCCCCAGTCCGGGAGGATGACACATGCCGTGGAGCGGCTGGGCCCGTGAGCCATGGCCGCTGGGCCTGCGCGTCCGGAGCCTGTGCTCCGCTACGGGAGAGGCCACGGCAGTGAGAGGCCCGCATACCGCAAAAAAAAAAAAAGAAATATTAAATCAAAATATTCCTTATCCATTTAAGTAATTAAAATTCTAATTATAATTTATTAACAGAAATTTGCAAAGTCACCTAATTTTGCTGGGGATTTCTACTAATTTTAAAATGTTATTAACTGTTCCAGGAATATAAAAGGCCATTTCCAACAGTGTTGTATGCATTCAGCATAACTTTGTTTCCAAACACTGTCAAGGACTTTGTAAAAAGTGAAAAATTACAGGACAATTATTCTCATTAACATAGATGAATATTTCTAAACAAAATATTATCAAATTATATCTAGCATTATTCAAATAGAGTTATAACAATGCTTGCTCAGTCTAAAATTGATTTCACCTTTGAAAAGTTAATCAGTATAACATCCAAATAAAAGCAAAAAGTATAAGGTCATTTGATACATGGAGGAAGCGTTTGATAATATTTAACATCTGTATATGTTAAAAAGTCACAGCAAACTAGAAATAGAAGCAAATGGTTTCTACAAAAGAAATCACCTCTAACACCATACTACTTAATTGTGCAAAGTTGAAGCCTTTTCTTCTGAAAATGTAATAAACCAAGAATGGCTTGGTATCACTGATTATATTCCACACTGTACTAAATTTCCAAGCCAGTCCTCTAAGGCAAGAAAAAGACTTAAGAGATATAGATATGTTAATGGAATAAAATTGTACAAATTCTCAGATGATATAATTGTACAAAGAAAAATGCAAAATTGAGCTAATAATAGAAAAATGCAGTATGAATATTGTCATGTTTCTGCAGAGGTAGTGTGTTATGTTCCAGGCAAAGAAATCTGATATCTGGTTTCAGAGACAAGCCTAGGAAGTTAAAGGGGGATTACACAGAGACCCCCTAGAGGGATACAAAGATTATCTCCTCACAGGTACGTGTTTACATTTCAAAGGGGGATAAACGTCAGAGTCATTCATTTGCATTCCAACAAGTTGTAAACTAGGGACTCTGCTTTTTCTCCTAGAGAAGATTCCTTTACATTAGAGAAATTAGACTTCTCTCACTCTCTTGAGGAGACGTGACAATATGTATACATAGAAATTTCTATATAAATTCCCAGATTCATATTTTTGGGATCCCTGATAGGAGGTATCAGAAACTCCTTTTTGCATGTGCTGTATTAAGCAACCAGGTCTCACTGTACAAAACGGACAAAATGAGCACAGGAACTAATGAGATTATTATGGCAAGTGATAATGAGTCTGACTACAGATCCAGAAATCTCATGTTTGTTTTCAGAATAACATAAATAAAAATAGATACTAAGAACACATGGAGGGGACTTCCCTGGTGGTGCAGTGGTTAAGAATCTGCTTGCCAATGCAGGGTACATGGGTTCGAGCCCTGGTCTGGGAAGATTCCACATGCCCTGGAGCAACTAAGCCCCGTGTGCCACAACTACTGAGCCTGTGCTCTAGAGCCCGCGAGCCACAACTACTGAGCCCATTCTCCTAGAACCTGTGCTCTGCAACAAGAGAAGCCACCACAGTGAAAAGCCCATGGACTGCAATGAAGAGTAGACCCCGCTCTCTGCAACTAGAGGAAGCCTGCACACAGCAATGAAGACACAACACAGTCAAAAATAAATTAAAAAATAAATTTATTAAAAAGAAACACATGGAGTAGAAGTGTTAAAAATAATTTAGAGTTTACTGTATGCAAGAAAATATTAAAAAATGTATATCTAACAATATTTCTACACACTTATTAGAATGATTAAATTTATTAAAAAACCTGAAAATAACAATTGCTGGTTCAGGTGTGGAGCAATAGGAAATCTCGTGCATTGCTGGTAAGAATGCAAAATGCTAGGAGCCACTTTAGAAGAAAATCTGGCAGTTTCTTACCAAGCTAAACACAGTCTTCCAATACAACCTAGCAATCACACTCCTCAGTATTTACCCAAATCATTAGAAAACTTATGCCCACAAAAAACCTGCATGTGTTTTACTTACAATCACCAAAAAGCTGAAGCAACCAACATGCTCTTCAACAAGTGACATGTTCATACTATGGAATATTACTCAGTGACAAAAAGAAATAAGCTATCAATAATGAAAGACATGGATGGATCTTAAATGCATATCGCTAAGTGAAAGATGCAAGTCTGAAAAGAATACATATTGTATGACTGCAATTACATGGCATTCTAGAAAAAGCAGAACTATGGTAATGGCAAAAAGATCTGTGACTGACAGGGATTTAGGGGAAAAGTGATATGATGCATATAACTAACTGAAGGTTTGTAAATATATAAAGACCTTCTACAAATCAGCACAGAAAAGATAGAACAGTCAATAAATAGAAAATTAGGACTTGCACAACACTTGACAAAAGAGAATATGCAAATGGCTAACAGGTATATGAAAAGATTTTCAATCCAATTAACCATCAGAGAGATATATATAAACGTAAAATTGATATACCACTACACACTCACCAGATAGTTAAAATTTCATAGTAGCACTATTTACAACAGCCAAGACATGGAAGCAACTTAAATGTCCATCAACAGATGAACAGATAAAGAAGATGTGGTACATATATACAATGGAATGTTACTCAGCCACAAAAAAGAATGAAATAATGCCACTGGCAGCAACATGGATGGACCTAGCGATTACCTTACTAAGTGAAGTTAAGTCAGACAAAGACAAATATCATGTGATATCACTTATATGTGAAATCTAAAAAATGATACAAATGAACTTATACAAAATAGAAAGAGACTCACAGACACAGAAAATAAACTTATGGTTACCAAAGGGGAAGGGGGCGGGAAGGAGGGATAAGTTAGGAGTTTGGGATTAGCAGATAGAAACTACTATATATAAAATAGATAAACAAGGACCCACTGTATAGCACAGGGAACTATATTCAATATCTTGTAATAACCTATAATGGAAAAGAATCTGAAAAATATATTTATATGTATAACTGAATCATTATGCTGTACACCTGAAACTAACACAATATAAATAACTATACTTCAATTAAAAGAATTAAAAACATTAAACATAGAGAATGTGGAGCAATGGCGACTTTATAGGCTGTGAATGTGAAAGAGCATGCTTCTTTACAAAGTATTTTGGTATTATTTACCAAGGTTGAACATACCATGCTCTGTGACCCAGAATTCTGTTTCCTATATATACTCCCATCAAAATGTGTACAGTACTCACCAAGAGATATGTACTATATATACTAGTATGTTCATATTAACGTTATTATTATAGTCAATATCTAGGAAAAAAACAAGTAAACAAAATAAATGTTCAACAGTAGAATGGCTAAATAAAGTGGGTTATGTTCACATAATTGTTAATAGTACTGCGTAGAATGAAAATAAACTAGCAACTTCAGTATACACCAATGAATAAATCCCATGAATCTAATGTTAAGTGATAAAAGCCAAACAGAGAAGAACACATTCTATACGTTTCCATTTGTTTAAAGTTTAAAAAGAGTCACAAGTGAACTGTGAAGTCAATGCTGGTAAATGGCTGCATTTAATCAATTAATGATCAATGCTTCGGTATTAATAAAGCTGACACATACTATTTCTTTTTACATTTTTCTGCATTTTATTTCAAAAATATTTATTTATTTAATGTTTTACCTATTTTATTTTATTTTATTTATTTATTTTTGGCTGCACTGGGTCTTCGTTGCTGTGCACGGGCTCTAGTTGCAGCGAACAGGGGCTGCTCTTTGTTGCGGTGCGCGGGCTTCTCATTGTGGTGGCTTCTCTTGTTGCGGAGCACGGGCTCTTGGCACGCGGGCTTCAGTAGTTGCAGCACGTGGGCTGTGCTCAGTAGTTGTGGCTCACGGGCTCTAGAGCGCAGGCTCAGTAGTTGTGACGCAAGGGCTTAGTTGCTCCGCGGCATGTGGGATCTTTGGGGACCAGGGCTCGAACCCGTGTCCCCTGCACTGAAAGGCAGATTCCTAACCACTGCACCACCAGGGAAGCTCCAAAAATTTTAATCTTAATTCTAGACTACTATTTTAAGAATTCTCCAATCAAATTTTTGCCACATGTGTAGTAATGATGTAGGTGAAATACAAGGAAACAATTCAGAGCTTTAAGTAATAATTTGGATTTATGTATTCCAAACTGACTTGTTGAGTAGGGAAGACTGCAAAAGTATCTAGATGCAAGATTAGCCAAAACAATGACCAGAGCTGAGACTGATTTCTCCTAAATTTCCCACTGAACAGCAAACAAACAATTCAAAGACCAGATTAGGATACAAGTAAGTTGGTAACAGCTCTCAAATGCTCCTTAGCCCCTCAAAAAGAAAGGTATCGTATTTGTTGGTCAGTTCAGGTGTATGCAGGGAGAAATCTAAAGAGAAGTTCAGATAAACTGGCAAGCCATACTGTCTACCACCAGGCCATCTAGTGCTTATTTGTTCCTAGTCTACTGATACATACTGCCCAACTTCTGTATTCTGCTTTCTCCTTTACCATCAAACCTGAAACAGGCCTAAAAGGGGCCTACAATACTTAATATTTTAAAATATATACAAGTCAAACATATAATGTTGGCAGTGATAAAGTAATGTTAAAGGATATTCCATGTTGTGAATTCATTGCGGAGGACATAGAATCAAAATGTCCTGCTAACTATTAGGTTGTCAGTGTAAAGGTAAAGTAGAAATCATTTGTGAAGGTCAGGTTTCTGGTTTGTATAAATTGCAGATGGTTTCACTGAAATAACGCAGGAAGAAAAAAGCCTTGGAAAATGAAGGAGAAGTCAAATTCAATTTTAGAATGTTAAGTTGGAGCTTCTAGAGAAATACTTAAATGTATATTGACACTTATGTTTACCTCGTGATAAAATTATTTTCAATGTAGATTATTTATTTGTGTTTCAAGTATTTAAAATTTTGCTTGGAAAATAGATATAAGAAGTACCATTGGTTCTCTCAGACCAAACATTCTTTGATTTGCTTTAATATTTTATTTTCTTAATCTAAAAATACATGTTTTTCATTATATATTTTACATATTTTATATTAAAATTCCATAATTTATGTTTAATCTACTATATTGTTTGATTAATTTAAAAAGAAATCTAAAAAATAGCATTCATACAGTTTATATATTTTTATAAAGTTCTAGTTGATCTAAAAATGTATTAATCGTATACAGATGATGACACACCCAATCCAAAAAATATAGTTTCTTGAGGAATATTATCAAAGTGTAATAGTGTAGCTTGCATAAGCTAAAGTCATTTTGACAAGAAAAACATGACAAAATATACACTAGGCTTAAAGCTTTAGCTCCACACTCAGTGGATATTACAAAACCATTTAAATATTTATTGGACATAATATTTTGTTAGGGAACTCCTTTTCGTTCTTCAACTTGTCTTTATAAAAGGCATTTGACTTACCCTTATTATGGTTTTGCTCAATACTAGTCGGTGTGATTAGAATGTTACATAGTATTCCCTGCCCTCAAAAACTTTACAGGAGATAAGAGCTACAAACAACTAAAATGCAACAGCATCACTATAAAGCATGCAAAACACTGCTATGAAGAATACAAAACACCGCCCGTCACCCTTCTCAAGTGTTATGACAAAACCATAACTTATTAACAGATGCTAGTCAATTATATGAGAGGAGGTAAGTCACAACAGGCAAGCATACTGGAAGATGTGCTTGGATAAACCAAAGCATACCTTAAATAAAGCACCTAGTTTACACCTAGAAGATTTCATAGCTTATGAATGCCTTATACTAAATCTAGCCCACACCCCTCCCATCATACTAGCACAAACCAATCAAATAAAACATTCACCTAACATCTAAAGTATTGGAGATAGAAATTTAAATACTAATGGCGCCACAGAGAAAGCCCCTAAGGGAATGATGAAAGAAACATTAAAAGTAACAAAAAGCAAAGCTTACACCTTGTACCTTCTGCATAATGATTTAACTAGCAAAATTTTAACAAAGAGAACTTAAACTACCGGAAACCAGACAAGCTACTTATGAACAGTTACTAGAACAAACTCATCTATGTGGCAAAATAGTGAGAAGATTTATAAGCAGAGGTGACAAGCCTAACGAGCCTGGTGATAGCTGGTTGTCCAGGAAAGAATTTCTTTTCCACGTTAAATAATACTAAGAACCCCTTATAAGTTTCAATGCATGTTTAAACGTTAGTCTAAAAAGGTACAGCTTTTTAGAAATGGGTACAACCTTAACTAGAGAATAAAAACAAACAGCACCATAGTTGGCTTAAAAGCAGCCACCAATTAAGAAAGCGTTCAAAGTTCAACAATGAATATATCTTAATCTCAATATTAAATAAATCAGCTCCTAGTCTTATTACTGGACTAATCTATAAAATTATAGAAGCAATACTGTTAATATGAGTAACAGGAAGTATTTCTCCTTGCACAAGTTTATATCAGCAAATAATATACTGATAATTAACAGTAAATAAATATAACCCAACACTACACTATTTATTAAACATGCTGTTAATCCAACACAGCTGTGCACCCAAGGAAAGATTTAAAAAAGTAAAAGGAATTTGGCAAACACAAATCCCACCTGTTTACCAAAAACATCACCTCTAGCATCACTAGTATTAGAGGCACCTCCTACCCAGCGACAATTATTAAACAGCCATGGTATCCTGACTGTGTAAAGGTAGCATAATCATTGTTCTCTAAATAAGGACTTGTATGAATGGCTACACGAGGGTCTTACTGTCTCTAACTTTTAATCAGTGAAACTGACCTCCCCATGAAGGGGGCGGGGGGGGGGTGATAAAATAAGACAAGAAGACCCTATGGAGCTTCAATTAATCAATCTAAAAAAACATAGTTAAACCACCAAGGGATAACAAAATTTCACATGGATTGACAATTTTGGTTCGGGTGACCTCCAAGCACAAAAAAACCTCCAAGTGATTAAAGCTTAGACCCACTAGTCAGAGCATAATATCACTTATTGATCCAAAAACTGATCAACGGAACAAGTTACCCTAGGGATAACAGTGCAATCCTATTCTAGAGTCCATATCGACAATAGGGTTTACGACCTTGATGCTGGACCAGGACACCCCAATGGTGTAACCGCTATTAAAGGTTCGCCTGTTTAATGATTAAAGTCCTACGTGATCTGAGTTCAGACCAGAGCAATCCAGGTCAGTTTCTATTTATTATGTATTTCTTCCAGTACGAGAGGACAAGAGAAATAAGGCCCACTTTAAACAAGCACCTTCAAAACAATTAATGACGTAATCTCAACATAATAAGCAAACACAAAATAACTACCCGAGATCAGGGTTTAGTTAGGGTGGCAGAGCCCGGTAATTGTGTAAAACTTAAGTCTTTATACTCAGAGGTTCAAACCCTCTCCCTAACAAAATGTTTATAATCAATATCCTAATGCTTGTTATTCCTATTCTTTTAGCCATAGCATTTTTAACATTAGTAGAGCGAAAAATCCTGGGCTACATACAACTCCAAAAAGGACCAAATATTGTAGGACCACATGGTCTATTTCAACCCACTGCCAACGCAATCAAACTACTCACTAAAGAACCACTACGACCAGCTACATCCTCCACCTCCTTATTTATTATTGCACCAATCCTAGCTCTGACTCTAGTCCTAAGAATATGAATCCCCCACCCATGCCATATCCCCTCATTAATATAAGCCCAGGAGTATTATTCATACTAGCCATATCAAGTTTAGCCGTACACTCTATCTTATGATCCGATGAGCCTCCAACTCAAAATATGCACTAATCGGGGTCCTACGAGCTGTAGCACAAACAATCTCATACGAAGTAACTAGCAATTATTCTCTTATCTGTACTCTTAATAAATGGGTCTTTCACCCGATCAACCCTCACCACAACACAAGAACAACTATGGTTGATCTTCCCATCATGGCCACTAGCCACGATATGATTTCCACCCTAGCAGAAACTAGCCGAGCCCCATTCGACCTGACAGAAGGAGAGCCTGAACTCGCAGCCAGCTTTAATGAAGAATATGCAGCAGGCCCTTTCACTATATTTTTTCTAGCAGAATACGCTAACATCATTATAATAAATATGTTCACAACAATCCTGTTCCTAGGAGCATTTTACAACCCACAGACACCAGAGCTACATACAATCAACTTCACCATCAAAACACTATTATTAACAGTATCCTTCCTATGAATTCGAGATCCTACCCTCGATTCCAATATAACCAGTTAATACACATACTCTGAAAAAATTTCCTGCCTTTAACACTAGCCCTGTGCATACGACACATACCATTACCCATCATAATGGCAAGCATCCCCCCACAAACAAGAAATATGTCTGATAAAAGAGTTACATTGATAGAGTAAATAATAGAGGTTCAAGCGCTCTTATTTCTAGAATTTTAGGAATTGAACCTACCCTTGAGAATTCAAAATTCTCCGTGCTACCATATTACACCACATTCTATAGTAAGGTCAGCTAAATAAGCTATCGGGCCCATACCCCGAAAATATTGGTTTATGTCCTTCCCGTACTAATAAACCCCATTATCTCTATCATTATTTTAACAACTGTCGTTTTAGGGACTATGATTATAATAACCAGCTCCAACTGATTGTTAGCCGGAACTGGATTTGAAATAAACATACCAGCCATTATCGCCATTAACCCACAAGCCATAGAAGCCTCCACTAAGTATTTCTGAACACAAGCTACTGCACCCATATTGCTTATAATAGCAGTCATCATTAACTTACTCTATTCCGGCCAGTGAACCATTACAAAAGTATTCAACCCAACAGTATCAACAGTAATAACAGTACCCCTGGCCATAAAACTAGGACTATTCCCTTTTCACTTCTCAGTGCCCGAGGTAACACAAGGCATCCCATTAACAGCAGGCCTAATCCTGTTGACATGACAAAAACTTGCACCTTTATCAGTCCTTTATCAAATCTCGCCATCAATCAACCTAAACCTACTACTATCCGTATCCATACTGTCCATCCTAATTGGAGAGTGAGGTGGGTTAAATCATACCCAACTCCAAAAAATCATGGCCTCCTCATCAATCGCCCACATAGGATGAATAACAGCCATCTTACTATACAACCCAACTGTAACAACTCTACACCTACTAATCTACATTATAATAACCCTCACACTATATTCATATTATTCATTCACAGCTCGGCCACCACTACATTGTCACTGTCACACACATGAAGCAAAACACCTATTATCACAACCCTTACCCTAGCTACTCTACTATCAATAGGGGGACTCCCAGCACTAGCAGGATTCATGCCTAAATGAATAATTATTCAAGAAATAACAAAAAACAGTAATATTATCTTACCCACACTTATAGCCATCACAGCACTAGTTAACCTATAGTTCTACATGCGACTCACATACTCCACAGCACTGACCATGTTCCCCTCCACAAAAAACATGAAAATAAAACGGCACTTTGACTCTACAAAACAAATAGGTATATTCTTGGGAATATGAGGAAACAGAGGAGGGAGAGCCAACACAATGTGTGTACTGGTATTTCAGAGGGTCTTGAGGATGAAGGAAGTTTTGCTAGAAATAAAAGAATGAAAGAGAGTTACTGGCAGAGAGAGTAACACATGCAGTCACCAGAAAGAAAAAGAATGACACATTTGGAGAGTAGTAAGAAGGTATCTATACGTTTAACACAAAGTAATAGTGGACTATAAAAGACTGGAAAGACAAGCATGGGTAAGTTTATAAAGAAACGCTTATATACATGGCACGCTAAAATGTTTAGACTTTTTCCTGAGGGTAACAGAAGCTCTTAAATACTGCTAGGCAGACAGTGAAATGCAGATATTTGTGTTTTAGAACCATTTATTATGGCTCCACTAAGAAGTATGTGTGTGTGTGTACATATGTGTGTGTGTGTGTGTGTGTGTGTGTGTGTGTGTGTGTGTGTAGTGAGACAAAAGAAAAGCAGCAGTAAGAACAATCTGAAATGGCTGTGGGAATCCAAGTGAAAAATGGTAATGGTGATGCAAATGAACAAATGGCAGGTGGTATGCAGACAAGTGAATGCATTTAACAAATAATTAGAGGACAGAATCAATGAATTCGATAATTGACGGGCTGTGTATGTAACAGAGGGAGTTGGGAGTGGTGAGGCTTATCCAACTTGTGTAACGGCGGGTAGAGTAGGCATTCTCTGAGATAGGAAACATAAGAAAATAAAATGATTTGCTGGGGAGGAGATAAGATCAGTTGGGTCTTATTAAGTCTGACTCTCTCAGGAACTGCCCAAATGTATTTCTTTTGTAGGCAGCTTAATTTATGGATTTAAGGTTAGGAAAATAAATATTGGCTACACATAAAGATATGAGAGGGGGGACCTTCAAGACGGCGGAGGAGTAAGGCGTGGAGATCACCTTCCTCCCCACAAATACATCAAAAATACATCTACATGTGGAACAACTCCTACAGAACACCTACTGAACACTGGCAGAATACCCCAGACTTTCCAAAAGGCAAAAATCTCCTGACGTACCTGGGTAGGGCAAGAGAAAAAAGGAAAAACAGAGACAAAAGAATAGGGATGGGACGTGCACCTCTGGGAGGGAGCTGTGAAGGAGGAAAGGTTTCCACACACTAGGAAGCCCCTTCGCGGGCGGAGACTGCAGGTGGCGGAGGTGGGGAGCTTCGGAGCCGCGGAGGAGAGCGCAGCAACAGGGGTGCGGAGGGAAAAGCGGGGAGATCCCCGCACGGAGGATCGATGCCGACTGGCACTCACCTGCCCGAGAGGCTTGTCTGCTCACCCGCTGGGGCGGGCGGGGCTGGGAGCTGAGGCTCGGGCTTCGGTCGGAGCGCAGGGAGAGGACCGGGGTTGGCGGTGTTAACACAGCCTTAAGGGGACAGTGCACCACGGCTAGCCGGGAGGGAGTCCGGGAAAAAGTCTGGAGCTGCCAAAGAGACAAGAGACTTTTTCTTGCCTCTTTGTTTCCTGGTGCTCAAGGAGAGGGGATTCAGGGCACCACCTAAATGAGCTCCAGAGATGGGCATGAGCCGCGGCTATCAGTGTGGACACCAGCGACAGGCATGAAACGCTAAGGCTGCTGCTGTCGCCACGAAGAAGTCTGTGTGCGAGCACAGGTCACTGTCCACACCTCCACTGCCGGGAGCCTGTGCAGCCCGCCACGCCAGGGTCCCGTGATCCAGGGACAACTTCCCGGGAGAACACATGGCACGCCTCAGGCTGGTGCAATGTTATGTTGGCCTCTGCTGCCGCAGGCTCGCCCCGCATTCCATACCCTTCCCTTCCCCCGGCCTCAGTGAGCCGGAGCCCCCAAGTCAGCAGCTGCTTTAACCTCATCCTGTCTGGGTGGGAACAGAAGACTGTGGGCGACCTACATGCAGAGGTGGGGCCAAATCCAAAGCTGAACCCCAGGAGCTGTGCGAACAAAGAAGAGGAAGGGAAATCTCTCCGTGCAGCCTCAGGAGCAGCGGATTGAATCTCCACAATCAACATGATGTACCCTGTATCTGTGGAACACCTGAATAGACAACGAATCATCCCAAATTGAGGAGGTAGACTTTGGAAGCAACTGTAGACTTGGGGTTTGCTTTCTGCATCTAATTTGTTTCTAGTTTTCTGTTTATCTTAGTTTAGTATTTAGAGCTTATTATCATTGGTAGATTTGTTTATTGATTTGGTTGCTCTCTTCCATTTTTTCTTTTTGTGAGTGTGTATGTGTATGCTTCTTTGTGTGATTTTTGTCTGAATAGGTTTGTTTTTACCATTCGTCCTAGGGTTCTGTCCATCCGTTTTTTTGAGTTTTTTTTAGTATACTTTTTAGCGTTTGTTATCATTGGTGGATTTGTTTTGGTTGCTCCTTTCTTTCTTTTTTTTAAATTAATTTTTAATTTTTTTAGTTTAATAATATTTTTTATTATAACTTTATTTAGTTACTGATTTTTCTTTCTTTTTTTTTCTCCCTTTTCTTCTGAGCTGTTGGGCTGACAGGGTCTTGGTGCTCTGGCCGGGTGTCAGGCCTGAGCCTCTGAGGTGGGAAAGCCAAGTTTGGGACATTGGACCACCAGAGACCTCCTGGCCCCAGGTAATATCAATCGGCAAGAGCTATCCCAGAGATCTGTGTTTCACTAAGACCCAGCTCCACTCAACGACCAGCAAGTTCCAGTGCTGGACACCCCATGCCAAACAACTAGCAAGACAGGAACATAACCCCACCCATTAGCAAAGAAGCTGCCTAAAATCATAATAAGTTCACAGACACCCCAAAATACACAACCAGATGCGGTCCTGCCCACAAGAAAGACAAGATCCAGACTCATCCACCAAAACACAGGCACTAGTCCCCTCCACCAGGAAGCCTACACAACCCACTGAACCAACCTTAGACATGGGGAGCAGACACCAAAAACAATGGGAACTACAAACCTGCAGCCTGCGAAAAGGAGTCCCCAAACACAGGAAGTTAAGCAAAATGAGAAGACAGAGAAATACACAGCAGAAAAGGAGCGAAGTAAAAACCCACCAGACCAAACAAATGAAGAGGAAAAAGGCAGTCTACCTGAAAAAGAATTCAGAGTAATGACAGTAAAGATGATCCAAAATTTTGAAAATAGAATGGAGAAATACGAGAAATGTTAACAAGGACCTAGAAGAACGAGAGAGAAAACAAACGATGAACAACACAATAAATGAAATTAAAAATTCTCTAGAAGGAATCAATAGCAGAATAACTGAGGCAGAAGAACGGATAAGTGACCTGGAAGGTAAAATAGTGGAAATAACTACCGCAGAGCAGAATAAAGAAAAAAGAATGGAAAGAATTGAGGACAGTCTCAGAGACCTCTGGGACAACATTAAATGCCCAATATTCGAATTATAGGGGTCCCAGAAGAAGAAGAGGAAAAGAAAGGGACTGAAAAAACACTTGATGAGACTATAGTTGAAAACTTCCCTAACATGGGAAAGGAAATAGTCAATCAAGTCCTAGAAGCTCAGAGAGGCCAAGACAAATTAAACTATCAAAAATTAAATAAAACGAAAAAATATTAAAAAGCAGCAAGGAAAAGTAGCAAATAACATACAATGGAATCCCCATAAGGTTAACAGCTGACCTTTCAGCAGAAACTCTGTAAGCCAGAAAGGTGTGGTAGGATATACTTAAAGTGATGGAAGGGAAAAACCTACAACCAAGACTACTCTACCCAGCAAGGGTCTCATTCAGATTTGATGGAGAAATTAAAACCTTTACAGACAAGCAAAAGCTAAGAGAATTCAGCACCACCAAACCAGCTTTACAATAAATGCTAAAGGAACTTCTCTAGGCAGGAAACACAAGAGAAGGAAAAGACCTGCAATAACAAACCCAAAACAATTAAGAAAATGTTAATAGAAACATACATATCGATAATTACCTTAAATGTAAATGGATTAAATGCTCAAAGAGGAAATCAAAAAGTACCTAGAGGCAAATGACAGTGAAAACATGATGGTCCAATACCTATGGGACGCAGCAAAAGCAGTTCTAAGAGGGAAGTTTACACAAATACAATCCTACCTCGAGAAACAAGAAAAATCTCAAATAAACTACCTAAGCTTACACCTAAAGCAATTAGACAAAGAACAACAACAAAAAAGGTTAGCAGAAGGCAAAAAATCATAAAGATCATATCAGAAATAAATGAAAAAGAAATGAAGGAAATGATTGCAAAGAGCAATAAAAATAAAAACTGGTTTTTTGAGAAGATAAATAAAATTGATAAACCACTAGCCAGACTCATGAAGAAAAAGAGGGAGAAGACTCAAATCAAGAGATTTAGAAATGAAAAGGAGAAGTAACAACTGACATTGCAGAAATACAAAGGATCATGAGAGATTACTACAAGCAACTATATGCCAATAAAATGGACAACGTCAAAGAAATGGACAAATTCTTAGAAAAGCACAACCTTCCGAGACTGAACCAGGAAGAGACAAAATATAAACAGACCAATCACAAGCCCTGATATTGAGCCTGTGATTAAAAATCTTCCAACAAACAAAAGCCCAGGAACAGATGGCTTCACAGGCGAATTCTATCAAACATTTAGAGAAGAGCTAATACCTGTCCTTCTCAAACTCTTCCAAAATATAGCAGAGGGAGGAACACTCCCAAACTCATTCTGCGAGGCCACCATCACCCTGATACCAAAACCAGACAAAGATGTCACAAAGAAAGAAAACTACAGACCAATATCACTGAACAACCTAGATGCAAAAATCCTCTCAGAATACTAGCAAACAGAATCCAAGGCATATTAGAAGTATCATACACCATGACGAAGTGGGGTTCATCCCAGAATGCAAGAATTCTTCAATATACACAAATCAATCAATGTAATAAACCATGTTAACAAATTGAAGGATAAAAACCATATGATCATCTCAACAGATGGAGGAAAAGCTATCTACAAAATTCAACACCCATTTATGAAAAAAACCCTCCAGAAAGCAGGCATAGAGGGAAGTTACCTCAACACAATACAGGCCATATACAAGAAACCCAAAACAAGCATCATTCTCAATGGTGAAAAACTGAAAGCATTTCTTCTAAGATCAGGAACAAGACAAGGATGGCCACTTTCACCACTTTTATTCAATATAGTTTTGGAAGTCCTAGCCATGGCAATCAGAGAAGAAAAAGAAATAAAAGGAATACAAATTGGAAAAGAAGTAAAACTGTCACTGTTTGCAGATGATATGATACTATACATAGAGAATCCTAAAGATGCCACTAGAAAACTACTAGAGCTAATCAATGAATTTGGTAAAGTTGCAGGATACAACATTAATACATAGAAATCTCTTGCATTCTTATACACTAATGATGAAAAATCTGAAAGAGAAATTAAGGAAACACTCCCATTTACCACTGCAACAAAAAGAATAAAATACCTAGGAATAAACCTACCTAAGGAGACAAAAGACCTGTATGCAGAAAACTATAAGGCACTGATGAAAGAAATTACAGATGATACAAGCAGATGGAGAGATATACCATGTTCTTGGATTGGAAGAATCAACATTGTGAAAATGACTATATTACCCAAAGCAATCTACAGATACAATGCAATCCCTATCAAACTACCAATGGTATTTTTCACAGAATTAGAACAAAGAATTTCAAAACTTGTATGGAAACACAAAAGACCCCGAATAGCCAAAGCAGTCTTGAGAAAGAAAAACAGGTGGAGGAATCAGGCTCCTGGATTTCAGACTATACTACAAAGCTACAGTAATCAAGACAGTATGGTACTGGCACAAAAACAGAAATATAGATCAACAGAACATGATAAAAAGCCCAGAGATAAACCCACGCACATATAGTCACCTTATCTTTGATAAAGGAAACAAGAATATACAATGAAGAAATTACAACTTCTTCAATAGTGGTGCTGGGAAAACTGGACAGCTACATGTAAAAGAATGAAATTAGAACACTCCCTAACACTGTAAACAAAAATAAACTGAAAGTGGATTAAAGACCTAAATGTAAGGCCAGACACTATAAAACTCTTAGAGAAAAACATAGGCAGAACACTCTATGACCTAAATCACAGCAAGATCCTTTTGACCCACCTCTTTGAGAATTGGAAATAAAATAAAAAATAAACAAATGGGACCTAATGAAATTTCAAAGCTTTTGCACAGCAAAGGAAACCATAAACAAGATGAAAAGACAACCCTCAGAATGGGAGACTATATTTGCAAATGAAGCAACTGAAACAGGATCAATCTCCAAAATATATAAAAAACAAAGAGAGGAAGTCCTCTGCTGTTTACTTAGAGACTCTGAAGCTAATTCACAATACTAGTACCAGTAATTTGAACATTAACAAAACAACAGTAGCGAGTGGGCACGTGTGCCTGGGGAAGACGGCAGTGGTACGTGTCCTGGGAGGAGCCCTGGGGGCCGGGTGCACCGAGCTGCCAGCCTGGGGTCCGGGAAGCTTTCTTGATATAATCAATAATATTTAGGAGTAAAACAAATGCAGGTATGAATGCCAATGTAGACCAAGAAGTTGAAAAGTTTCCTACTGGATCATTTAAATCACCTTAGTCATCTGATGAATATGAAAAAAAAGGGGTGGTAGATTTGTAGTTATCTACAGTGGAGAGACTTTCTAATGCCTGATGGAGTAAATGTGAGAAGGGAATAAATAGAGAAACATCAAGATTTTAAGACAGTTTTGAGGGACCAGTTAAAACTGAACACTAATTGTGTAGTGGCACCACTCTGAGTTATTTTCTCTAACTGTACTGGAGGGGCCTCAGCATAGGACAAAAGTAAGCAAATAACTGCAGTTATCCTGTGTTGGGATTTAAAAAATATATATATAACACTTAAGCATATTTGCAAAAAAAGAAAATAGTTGAAAATCATAGAAAATAGTCTAACTAAGGAAAAGAATAAAGATAGAGAAAAGGGACTGAATTGAGATTAATGATTGAAACCAAGGAACCAGAGGTTGAACAGTGTAAGTACCAAAATTAGACTACTGGAGTAATCAGAAATGACAGCCGAAGGATGAAGAATTTGAAGATACTGCTTCCAAGTGGAGCTTTTCTGAATAATGCCAAGGTACACCTTACAGTTATGAAAGTGAGTTTCTGAGGTACGTTGACACTGAATACCCCTAAGTGTTGAAAATATCAAGCAAATGACAGATCAGGGTGTTGAATTGTTTATCCACTTGATTGTTGAAACCAATGTTAAGTGATGAGCTGTCTCTTGAGTAGAAAGAATGAGACTGAATCAAGTGTAAAATTCCATAATAAAGAATGAACAAGAGCAAGAAGTTAGTAGAGGGCTGCATTACGGCTTTCATGGGTCCGGGGCGCTATTACCTTCATGATCCTCTTCCTCCATTAAAAATAAATAAATAAAAATTATACCTTACAGCTTCTTTGGTTTAATGACAAATATATTAATATTACATATTGAGACATTTTTTCAATCTAAAACTTCATTCATTCTTTTCCTTCTGATTTTAACAGAAATTACTACATTTCTGTGGGCCTCTAAAACTACTGTAGGCCCTAGGCACTGTGGCTACTGGATAAGTTGGTGCTGAACACGTCAGGAGAAATACAAATCAATCAAACCCAACCCTAACTTAAATTACCAGACAAGACTGTTAAAACACTTATGATGACTATATCTTCTATGCCAAAATGTTTAGTAGAAACATAGAAGATATACAAGAGACCTGAATCAAACATCTAGTGTTGAAATATATACTGTATGGGATAAATATACAGTGAATGTGTAGATGAATGGGACTTGCAGAATGGTAGCGTATCTTTTCCCTAAAAAGCAACAGGTAGAAAAACATTCAAAAAACCAACCATTCCCCAAACCTAGAAATTTAACAAAACCGCACATCACACAACAAATTGAGTGGTATTTATCCAAGGAATACTGCTAGAAGCTTCCAGTTTCCTGTTCATCTTGTAAAGATCTTTGAAGTCACTACTCCATCCCCCAAACAAGTGAAAAGCCAAAGAGACTAAAAATTGACAAGTCTTCTTTAATCTGTAAGGGAGGACACAGAAAAAACACTGCCCCCCAAGATGGAGAGACAGACAGGCAAGCACAGGGAGTCACAGCTTACCAGAGCTGAGACTCACCTCGGGAATCGGTGCTTGGTAGGGAAACCAGAACTGTAATTGATGAACTGCTAGAGGCTCAGCATGGATCAGTCTGAGAATTAAAACCTCCAGAGGGACCTAGTCCCTCCTCCCCCCAATATTGTGAGATTTACCTTCAGGAACATGATCAAGGTCCCACAGATTATGGGAGAAAAATCCTTCCATATTTCAGGCAAAGTGAGGGGAAAAGGAATACTAAAACCTGGTTAGAACAGCTGCATCCCATGATATTTTAGCCAGGGTCTTCTGCTTGTCATCCACTGAACATAATGGCAGAGTAGTTAAACCAGGGCTGCGCAGGCCAAGAGTACCTGCAGTTCTGCTGCCTGAGGGGCTAGCCAGATTGAGAGAATAGGAAAATCACCAGGCCCAGGGGAACTGTCAAAACAATGGCAACCCCAAGGCAATCAGTCAGGGAAGGCCAACATCCCAGCTGCCTCAAGACGTGATACCCATCAAGTCAAGCATTTGTAAGTGTGGAAACACATACTCAGACAAGCCAAAAATATAACAGGGAAATCTGAATAAGGAGACAGACGCAGTGGGCCTCGATAAGCTCCGACATATCCCTAGTGCTCTGGAAGTCTGCGCACATGTACAAGGCAGCACACGCATGCTTAGGAGAGACTGGAGGGGGCTCCAACTACCTGTAAGTCAGGATGAACATGAAGCTTTGCAGGAGCAGAACATAAAAGCTCAGGCAGCCTTCTAAACTGCCTGAAATGTAAATGTGTTCTCCAAACCACACACAGAGACATCACAAAGAATGGAAGTCTTACTGGCTCTATGTTCTTAAGCACAACCTCTGACCAATCTGCAGCCAGTCACTAAGTTATGCTTCCAAGGAGTGGCACATAGGAAGCCAGACTTAAAAATAAAAACAATAATTAAAAACAAACAAAAAGAACAAGCAGTATCATCATTGGCCTCACACTGCAGGAGAGAGATGATATTGAATTAGTCCATGCAAGTCAAATTAACACAGACAAGCAAATTCCAACAACAAGCCCCAGTGGCATCATAATTCAGAACTGATCAACATATTACCTAAAACGTCCTGTTTTCACCACCACCACCAATAGCAAAATTGTAAGACCAAAAAAAAAGAAAGAAAGAAAGAAAGTAACCCAAAAAGAGGGGACAACAAAAACCAGTACAACTGTCTCTGTGAGGGCCCACGTGTTGAATTCAGCAATCAAAGCTATTATAAATATGTTCATAGGGTTAAAGAAATTAAAATATGGCAACAAAGACTCAACAACTACTGAATATCAAGATAGAAAGTTTAAAAAGCACCAAATACAAATTATGATATTAAAATTACAATACAAAAATGAAAGACAATCACTAAAGGAGCTCAACAGAAGATCTGAACTTGCAAAAGAGATAATCTGCTAACTTGAATGTATATTAAGAGAAATATCCAATGTGAAGAACAGAAAGAAAAGAAAGAATGATGAAAAATGAGCAGAGCTTCAGAGATGTGTGGGAGCAGCAGAGAGAAAGAGAAAGAAGCAGAAGAATAATTGAAAATAATTGCTGAAAAATCCCCATATTTGCTATTTTTTAAAGAAGTGATGGCTGTTTTTGTATGACCCACTTCCTCATCCGCTTGTTGCCACCAAATATATAACTAGAGTCAATTCCAGTGTGATCCAGGGAAGTAAGCTCAAATTTCTGACCCAGCAGAGAGAGCTTGTGCTGCAAATAACTGGAGCATTTAGTTAATTCATATCAGCAGAAACCTGGGGGATATTTCATGAATGAATTCTAAGAATGCTAGTCACAGAATAATGTAATGTAACATTAGAATAGGTTGAATTTATTGTTTGGGGTATACTTAATGATTTTGGATTTAAAAAATGACTAGCTTTGCATAGCTGGAGGTGACTCAAACAGTTTGAAAAATTGACTGAAACTTGATCTTAAATTGTATTGGCTTAGATTCAGTTAGGTTGAGATACTAAAAATACCCTAGAAAAAATGAAGAGAAAAAATCCTAAAGGTTTAGAGAGAGAGGAATGCTGTAGTGTATTTATCATGTGCTACTGGCAAAACCATCTGCCTGATATATCCTCCAGCAGGTGAAGAGTCTGTTCACTTCACTAAGGCTTAAGCTGCATTAATGAGGTCTCCGACATCATCCTCATAAACTCCATTGTGGTTGGTATGTAGACCATAAACGATGATGAGAAACAGCAACACTGGGATGGGTGAAATGATTTCCAGGAGTATAATTACATCCAGAGCAACAGACACCAACTAATAGTACTTAATCATCAGAGACAAAATAATCATAAATACTGTAATAGGCAGCAAGAATTAAGTAGAAATCAAAATACTCTGACATAATCTTTGCAGTAGTCAAGTAATGATGGATTATTAGCAATAAAATATGAGGTCAATATACTAAAATATTACTTGATGTATACTACAGAAAAAATCTTCATATTAAGAGAAGATTTATTTGTATTGTCACAATGGAAAGTGATAAACTTTTAAGAAATTTCTGGACTTTATTCAAAGTTCTGTAATCCCTTGATTCAGAGTGGCTAGATTTCACTATGGAAAGACTTTACAACATTGACAAATATAAATGTAATTATGATTCCAAGGCTATCTCTAAAGGAATTGGGATAATTTATAAAGGTGACAGAATACCAGCAAATGATAATTATTCAGAACTTTTGAGAACATACAGACTTTAAACTTTAATGCAATTTTCTGAGGACCAAAACAATATTCTGCCTATGGTTTTCAGAGCATAAAAGGATTTTTGACCTAAGGTCAGCTCACAGTGAGATAGTGAGCTTGCAGGCCCACTTATAATTATTTTATTTTGTCAGTTTTTAAATGCATAATTGAAATAAGCATAATCTATATCAGGGGCTTAAGAAATGACCTCAATTTTGGCAGGTATACCTCTTATTTTCTTTTCCATATTCATAATAGGTATAATCAGAATCCCAACATTGGCTCCTGGACCAATGGATTGAGAGACATTTTTATTTACCATAAATTATGGCCAAACTCTGTTAACACCTACTGTCCAGATGTAATTATTGCACATCTTTCACTCAGAAAAGCATCCAGTTGTGCACAATAAATTAAAATGTTCATCTAATCTATTATAGTATGTACAATGCTGTAAATTACACTTATCAGGATAATTAACAGGGAATTGCAGAAATTAGTAATGACTTGGAAGATGTAGAGATATAGATTCCTGTAACATCCTTACTTACTTGGCTGTATTTCTTATATAAAAGGCAGATGAATCTTAGTGATAAATTGTGGCTTATAATAATCTTAATTAAATGGCAGATTCAACTGCAAATGCTCTCCAGGTATGTTATCTCACCTGGAACAAATTTTACCCAGCACTTGGTTCGCAGCTATTGATCTGGCAAATGCCTCTTCTCTATACGAATTTACATGCATCACCATAAGTTGTTTGCTATCAACTAACTGACATAGCAGTGCAATTTCAAGGTCTTGTCTCAGGACCATGCCAGCTCTCCTATTCTTGTCCATAATCTCTCCAGTGCTATTTGATGCCTAATCTGTGTATTTATGCCAGTCTCTAATAACGTAAGTAAAAGCTTACTTTCAATTTCTATACTTATTGTGGGGCAGTAACAAAGAGTTTTCAAATCAACACTAGACAATGGACCTTACTTTGAGTACCACTGATTAAGTTCACCAAGAACTTAATTGTAACCCATGGAAAATCACAGTGGTCAATTAAATTCATGTGTCATGCTGACTGGACCTAATAAGAAAAAAACTAGCAAGTCTATAAGATGCATGTGTCTTACCAGTGGCGTGCATCTCAGATAATGGGAGGGCAACTCATTGTTAATAAGGGTCATGAATCCAAGACCCTGTGGTGAAATTTCTGCCTAGAGGTCTTGACCTATACAGGATAGACCCAAAATAAAAGACAATTTGTTATATCTTGCACTGACTATGACTAAAAAAGAGAAAAACAATTCTTAAAGGGGCTTTTTCAATTTTAGAGGCAATAAAAATCATACACAAGTGTGTGTTCATGGCTCATTAATGAGGTAACCATAAAGTTGACATTCTGAGTAGGGCTCAGAGCAAGAGAAGGCTCTGCAGCAATTTCAGGCTGCTATGAAAGCTATTCTATTATTTTTCCCTCATGACAAAACAGATTCAAATATAATCTATGTATCCTTGACAAACAGAATGTTCTATAGAGCCACTGTAAAAGCCTTTATAAGAGAATCACTAAACAGACTTCAAGAGTTCTGAAGAAAGACCGTGCTCTTTTTCCTCTAGTTTTGAGAAACAGGTCTTATCTTATTATTGGAATCTAATAGAAAATAAATGTTGCTCATACAATCAAGTAAACTTCTGATTATAATTTGTGTTCTGTCTGATCCAACTTGTTATAAAATCATTCATGCACAAGTGTAACCCATCTTCAATTAGAAATAGGTTATTACATGATCAGGCTTGAATAGTTCTTCATGATAAAAATAAATTCCAGATGCATATGGCTCAGCTTCCATTGCATCTGATCTTGTTACATTTCTCCTTTATTTCATTCCATAGCAATGTACACACAGTTTCTCAACAACAGTGGATTTAGGAAGAAAAAAAAATGTTTGGTTACAGGTGGTGTTGCTTAATATGCAGGCATTAATGGAAACATTTAGTGCAGCACTAACATTCTAATTGACCGTCTTCCTGACACACAGTAGTGCCTAAGTTCTCCTTAGGCAGCCTTTGACTATTGCATCTGATCGTCCGGTTTTGACTGAAAATATTGCAAAATCACAATGATGCAAGGGCAGCGTTCAAAACTTTGACCAGATGTTAGGATCTTAGAAAGATCAAGATTGGAAGATTATTAACTTGGAAATCCAAAAAGGAGATATGTGGCTGGACTTCTCAAAAGGGGTAGAGTGAGAAGATACTTGTGTTATATTTGAATGTTTACCAAAGAATATCCACTGCAGAGTCAACTCTTAATAATCAGAAGAAAAAGATTACATGATCTATGGATACCAGTCATTCTCTTTAATTTGTTGTGTGCACCATGTGCCCATGTTCAAAGTGGCCATGACACTAGTCACTTGGAGGCCAAGCACGAACTCAGCAATGTGAATTTTCCTTGCTAAGGCTGATCTTACTACAATTGCTGATGAGTAAACCTGCCAAAACTGAGACCATTTCTTAAGCCCCTGATATATTCAATAGTAACCTCCCTCTAAGTAGAGCAACTAGTCACCAGATAGCAAAATGACATTGGACCCCTTTCTTGAGTAGGCAATCATTTACCTGTAATATTCCCTTTAATTCTGGCTATGGATTTGCCTTCTTACCTTAAATGATTCTGTTAACACCATTATCTGTAGACTTATAGAATGCCTTATTTGGAGTCATGGTACCCAACCCAACATTGTTCTTGGAGAAATGTATTTCACAACAAAAGTTACACCGCAATGTGCTCATGCCCATAGATTAGTGGTCTCCCTGCACAGTGCATCTACAGGCAACTGGTCCAACAGTATGGTAGAAAATTCTCTGTAAGATTAAAGAGCTGTTTACAGGAGGGATGTTTCTGATATTTTATGATGCAACAAAAATGCTTGGATTCAAGGATGAAGTGGTGGAACTGAGTGCAGCCTTTCTCACTATTAGACTATAATCTCCCTGCAAAATTTTTGCTTCCTGTCTCTGCAGCTCTGGGTTGGTTTAGAAGTCTTAATTTCTAATGGTAAGAATGTTTCTATCAAGTGATTCCAAAATAATTACATCGAATTAGAAGTTGATATAGCCACCTGGGTGTTTTGTTCTCATTTCTATGAATAGGCAAAGAAGGAGCTAACAGTTACTACTGAAGTTATTAAATTATCAAAGACAGACTGTGTTACATTTACACAATTGAGACAGAATATTTCTGACCTAGGGTTTTTTTGTGAGGTCACTCTTAAACATAAATGAAATATTACAGGGCACAACAGGAAGGACCTATGAGGATACAGACCCTTCAGGAATGAAAGTTTGGATCATCCTTCCATGTTACTGAACACTGACCAGCTGAGCTGGTGGCTGAGATCAAAAAGAATATGAAATTGGCAATGAAAGGAATTACATAAACCACTGAACCTAAATATAAAAATGAAGATTATCGTAACTATGCATATTTTCTTCCCTGCTTGTTATATTTCTAGTAATTAATTGATATTAACAAATTTTTATTTTTCTACCTTTTTTCCTCTTTCCCTTTAGTATTTCCAGATAATATTTATTTTTTATGGATAACTCTATAGTCTTTAAACTGCAAGGATATTCACAAAGGATTGTAACTAAACTAAAAGATAAAATGGTCCAAATATTCTTTCATGACTAGTGCCCTGAGATGGATACCAAGATACCTCTTGTATGAAAGGATGAGAATGTCTTCGTTCATGTGAAGGATATGTGGATCTTATTGAGGAAAAGTATGTTACTGTTTCATAGAAGATCAGTATGTTTAACAAGATACGTGTGGATGCTGGGTGGGCAACTTATTTAGCTCTTGTCCCTCAGAGGTCCTCGGCCTGTTAGGAACCAGGCAGTGCAGCAGGAGGTGACTGCACGGAGAGCGAGCGAAGCTTCATCTGCCGCTCACATTACTGCCTGGACCATCCCCCCTACCCCCGTCGTCCGTGGAAAAACTGTCCTCCACGAAACTGGTCCCTGGTGCCAAAAAGGATGGGGACCACTGTCTTAGCTCCAAAATTCCTTTGAAACCTATTTGGACAGGCTCAAGCTAGGGTTCTACAACCTTCATTTCCCTTACTTCTTTGTCAGGGGCTTCCCATTAGATTCTGGCAGTAGGATAAACTAAAGGAAAATTCGGAAGCAAGGTTAGAGGAGAAGGGTCTTGTGTTTCCATCTCTGCTTGCTGTTCCTTTCAGCGTTGCCCACATAGCCACAGAGTACCCCAGCAGAACCAGTTTACCACTGTAACAAAAGCTGGTTCTAGCCTCCAGTTTGTTCTGGCCTCTGGAACCAACATCAATGCTCTCTTCAAACGTATCCCTCCTTTCAGACCTGGATCTCGAGGAGACTCCTCTGAGCTTCTAGGATGCTTCTCATTTTCCCAACCACAGACATGGTAACAATTTCCTGCAGTTACTAACTTGGGGTTACCACATTTCTTTGTTTGTTCCTTCAGCTTCCATATACCTGTGTAACCAATTTCTTATACTAAATCCTTTATATTACCTCATGCAATTTCCATTTTACTTAGTTGACCCTGACTGATACACTTAAAATGCATTTTTCAACCTTACTAAGGAATATACATAATTATATAACCTTAGCTGCATCTTGCAAAGCTCAGGGACAAAGCATAGCAGGGTCCAGCTAAAAATGTGACCTAGCTCTGGCAGCTACTTTCCTCTCATTTTATTTTCTCTTTCTTCTATTGGAGGTAAGTTCAGTTCCAAGGGTATTCTGCATTTTTTATTGGCTCCTCAAAGTTTTATAGTCTACAATTTGCAAATATTTATGTGGCTGCCATCCACTGTATCTTCTTTCTCAACTCCAAGTTATATATACATATGTATGTGTATGTGTATTCATTACCAAAATAAACAACTTCTTAAGACTGCTTTCACGTAGAATGCTATTACAGAATTGTTTCTCAGAATTCCAGAACTGAAACTTAAACTTAGTTGTAACAGACATCTTGTTCAGAAACTAAATATCAACTAATGTAATGCCCAATATAATACATAAAAATGTAAATGTATTTTCATATATTCCAACAAGAAAAAATATTAGTTCATCAAATATTTTTTTGCAGTTTAGTTACCTCTTGCTTTTCTTTGTGTGAGGCCACCCTGTTACACATTTGAAACCACTGAGAAAGTATGAGTTCAGCTGCCAAAGATGATTATGCTGCTAGGTAATAGCGCACATAGTACTCGTAGTTCAGAATGATTTGCTAAACTCCAAAGTTTAAGGTAATAACTATTTTGTAATACTAACTCCCATTACGTATGGTGCCTTCATGTGTTTTTTTAATACCTTTCAAGAGATGACAAGACCTCTTAAGTTAGCAAGCACATACATTTTTTGTCTCCTCAGTATATTACACTTGTTACACATTTGATGAATTTATATTTATTGAATCAATGCAATATACTTAATTATAAAAAAGATTTAGGATCTAGTCCTACCACTTCCACGATATAGTTGTGATATTCTTTCACCTAACACTCACTTGTAAGAGCTATCTAGATTCATTCCCCATGATTCCATATAATTCTATACTGATAACAACAATAGCTAGTTCCAAAATGAAAAAAATATAGATAGTACATATTTAAAACAAAGTTATATCCAACAAGACATAGAACACATTGAGACATGGATAAATGTTACTCGTGGTGTTCCGAATTCAAGAGAAACAGCTGGATAATTTAATAATAGGTATTGGGAATATCAGGCTTTTATTGTATGTAACAGATGGCTACTTTATACTATATATAAAACTAAATCCCAAGAGAACTTAAAACATAAACATTAAAAACACAAAAAAAAGATCAAAGCTCTTAAAAATTCATAAGAAGATATCTTTATGACCTTGAATGTGAAAAATGAAAGGAATTCTTAAACACAAAACAAAGAACACGTGTGTGTGCATTTGTGTGTATATGATATATATATGTGTACATGATATATATGATATATATGTTGTATGTCAGATAACAAATGCACACACATACGATATACACACCAAGACTCACACCAAAAAGAAAAGAAAGAACAATGTGACAAACTGAGGGAAGATGTGAATTATATATAGTAAACTATAACTTTTCAGAGTATATAAAACCTCTCAAAATCAGTAAGATTAAGATAAATGATCCTGGGACTTCCCTGGTGGCACAGCAGTTAAGAATCTGCCTTCCAATGCAGGGGAAGTGGGTTCAATCCCTGGTCAGGGAACTAGATCCCACATGCGTGCCGCAACTAAGAGTTTGCATGCCACAACTAAGGAGCCTGTGAGCTGCAACTAAGGACCCTGCTGGCCACAACTAAGGAGCATATGTGCCACAACTAAGGAGCCCACCTGCCGCAACTAAGACCACCAACGCAATCAAAATAAATAATAAAATTAAAAATAAATAAACTTAAAAAAGAAAGATAAATGATCCAAAAAGAAGGTCAAATCTATGAAGACAATTTCACAAAATGAAAGATGCAAATGACCAACGAACATGTCTAAATAATTTCAATCACCTTAATAAATCAGAGTATTGCTAATTAACTGAAATAATGAAGATCACTGACTAACTGTAAGCTTGGAAAAATTCAAACAAATCTAGGAAAATCAACTGTTTGCAAAGATGTGAAAAAAGGTTGTCCAAATTTCACAAACATACTGACTTGAGACCACACACGTTTTTTATTTCCCACTTCCCTGTGGTTTAGAAGTCCAGGCATGACTTAGTTGGGTCCTTTACTGAGAGTCTCATAGGTCTGAAGTCAGCCCCAGCTGAGCTGCAATTTCATCTCGGGGGCTGAACTGAAATTTCATCTGCAATTTCAGCTAGGGACAGGTTGCTGGCACAAGCTATATCCTTGTGACTGTAGAATACGTACATGGCCACTTGCTTCTTCAAAGCCAGCAATGAAGAGAGAGAACTTCTCCTGCTTCAGTGCCCTCAGCTTAAGAGTCTCTGATCTATGGAGATCAAAGGATTCAGTCCCAGCTGAAATTATCTTCCATTTGATTAACTTAAAAGTTTAGGGACCTAATTACAACTACAAATCCTTTCACCTTTACCATATAACCTTACATCACAGGTGGGATATGCCATGTTCTATTAATTAGAAGAAAGTTTCAGATTGTGGCCACACTCAAGCAGAGGGAAATATAGTCAGCTCTGTATCTGTGGATGTGATCTACGGCTGGATGCAGAACCAGTGGATAGGAGGGCTGACTGTACTATGCCATTTTATGTAAGGGACTTGAGCATCCTCGAATTTTGGTACTGGCATGGGCCCTGGAACCAATTCCCCCAGGATATAGAGGGATGGTTGTACACAAAGCCTGGATATCAAGGGCCATGATTCTCTGGGGCCATCTTGGAAGTCTACTCATCACAGTTTGTGAAAACATTTATGAGAACAATTACTTGGTGACTAATTAAATTAGAAAAGTGTACGTACTACATTTCAGTAACACCATTTCACAGGTATGTAGGCAACAGTAAAGTTTCTACATATATACCAGGAACTTGGATGAATATTGTAGCATTCTTTGTATAGTGAAAAACAGGGGATAAATAATTAGTGTTACATTAATTGTTGAAATGCTGTATACCAAATAAAGAAAATGATTTAGATCTAACTAGAGATAGATAAAAGAAATAATCTATTGATTAAAAGAAAGCCACAAAACAATAAATAGAGCATATATTTAAAATTCCCTTGAATAGATTAAAACAGACTTGAAGTCTAAATATCAAATTCATGTTTAATGTTTCCTTTTGAGAAAGACTGATATTGAATGAAATTGAGGGTGTGGCTTTTAAGTGAAAATATTTTGGTTTTATACGTTTTTATATTTTAAAACATGAAACAAATAATGCAAAAAGGAGGCATCATATAATGGTTAGTACATGGACTCTGAAGCCAAACTGGATTCAAATTCTGACCCAGCCATTTACTCGCTTTGTAAATTTGGATAAGTTAAAAATATTCTAAAATAGATATACTAAATGGAAAATAATGATGGGGATTATAATAACAACATTACATGGTTGGAATAAACTTGTCATATAACATATATATGAATATAACAACTGTCATATAACATACATATGAATATAACGACTGTCAATTTTTATAGGTGTGTATCAATATAATAAGCTTGTCATATAACATATATATGAATATAATAAACTTGTCAATATAATAAACTTGTCATATAACATATATGTGAATATAACAACTGTCATATAACATATATATGAATGTAACAACTGTCAATTTTTATAGGTGTGTATCAATATTTGATACAATAATTAAATTTATATTGTTTTAAATTTTAAAAAATTTAAAAAAAACATAAAATAAGAGGTAATAAAAAATTCTTTATTAGCATAGCCTGCTAAAAATCAACCTATTAAACTGAGGACAAAAATGATTTTATAAATGTACTTTTAAATTATTAAAGATCATTAAAAAAACCTCCTATGTGTGTATAAATGTACTGGTCACCTAACTGACCTCATGATATAATTTTTGGTCTTGCCGTTCTGCTAATATTAACAATAAGTAACAATGTATAACATAATAGTTCAAGAATTTCCCATTATTATTTGAATGTTCACTCATCTTGTGTCTTGTATGAACAGGGGTATATTGCTGGCAGTGGGGAAAAAAAAAAAACCTTAAAATACCTCATCATAGCATTTTTATTACTGCCTAATCTACTTCTGTCAAATGATTGTGCCTAGAATCATGAAAACATTTCTGAAATTTATGTGGAATGAGTGAAGCACACCAAGTTATAAATGACAACTATTTTCCTCTGTTTATTTTCAGATGTGTAAAATAGTAGGTAGGGTGAGTGGTGCTCACATTCTTCCTCTCCACTGAGCTGTATCTAGAATATACTCCTTTCCATCAGTGACAGTATTTCTTTATCAAGGTGATTCTTAATTATTCTTATGTGGTGTCTATGGGGAAAGGGACCTATATCTCTATAGGAGACATCTAAAAATGCAGTTATCACTAAAACTGTTTCTTCAACCAAATGTAGCAAGGAATAAAAAGAAATATAATGGTAACCTAGTTAAGAGAGATTTAAGAAACTTAATCTAATACAATGTAATGGACTTTATTTGAATTCCAAATCTAACAAAATGTAAAGTAAAATGTGAACACTGACTAGATATATGATAATAGAAAGGATATTAATAGCATGTTAATAATGTTTTAAATTGGTATTTTGATACAAAATAATAGTGACGGCAAAGGGGCCTGCTAAGTGAAATAGAATAGACATTTGTTGAAGTTGAGATCTGGATGGATCAGTCATGATATATTTCCCTCTACTTTTTAATATCTTTGAAATTTTCCATAATGAAAAGTTTTAAAAGATAAAGAATTAAATTTCTTTGTTGCCCAGCCTTCTTAAACCAGAAATTTACCAATCTGAGTTTCAGACTGTCCAAGGAAAAATATTTTCTAACATCTTTGTACAACCTAAGACACCAGTTACATTAGTTTGAGATTTATCAGAGGAATTTTTTTAAGATTTTGTCTCACTACTTAAGTTCAGATATGTTTTAAACCAACTCTAATAAAATACAGCAGAAAAAGAAACAAAATGTAAGAAAGTATTAACAGTAATTCTGTCTGGGCAGAAACAGAACAAAAACCAGAACACCTCCTGGTGACCCCTGAGGGCTCTGCTATCAGATACTCTTAAGTAATAGTCATTCCATAGAAAGGGCCCACTCCTTTATTGTTTAACCAAATTATATTGCGTGTTTATAGATTGTATCAGAATTACTGTAAAGGGTTATGAGTGGATTTTCCAGAATGGCACTTTAAACACAGCATGATTGATTCTTTGGTTCATTCTCCCAAACATTTTTATTGTTGACAAAGCTTCTCGGAATATTCTAAATGTTACAGGTCGACTGTGACAAAAAACATGTATTTATGTGTTTGTAATTTGCTTCATGTACTGCATACAAAAACTTTATGAACCTGAGTGGAGTTACTGCAATGTTCTTTTTAAAATAATTACTATATTCCCTAGTAATATCCTCCAAAAGGAGAAATGGGAACATTCATTACCTCATAATTTTGCTCTGTAACTACTTCCCTGATACCATTTTTAAGATGTCTTTCTTAATTGATTTAAAAAAGAAAAGACTGGAAAATTGTTTTCCCTATGTCTTTACAGAAATTACAGAGTATTCACCTTGTGCTTTCTCTTTACTTGAATATATTTCTCAATACGGAAAAGACATGGAGCTTCTCTTTTTTTCTTCTTCAGTAGTTTCTATACCTCAGTGTGCCTTTGAAATTGAGAATGGTAAACTCTCAGCAGCAGCTGCTTATATAAGCTGTGCCTCTTCTTTAAATCAACTTATATTGATTTTCTGTTTATGCCTTTGTTCTAATAATAACGAGCAATATTCTTAAGGCTATCCAGATTTAGTTGGTTAAAACACACTCAGGAGATCCATCCATGAATTTGTGGGTGTGATAATTTGATTCAATGTTGATGAGATCACAGCTATGTGAAGGCCCTGCTAATTTGTTTTTGTTGTTGTTGTTTTTAGGAAAATTATTACATTCTTTTCTGAATCATAAAATAAGTAAATAAAAAAATCACCTCTGTCTTGAATCTTCAAATATGATTTTTATCTCTTTCCCAATTCTCCTTTGTATCTAGTTATACCTTTGATAATTCAACAGCAGGTTTAAAGAAATACAACTGTATCAGTAAAAAACAATAAACTACTGAGTTCTGTTAAACAAACCATCAGCATATTATCAAAATAATTTTATGTAACTAAATCAAACTATGTAGTAAAAATGATTACTCAGGTGGGTTCTTGTCCATTTAACCTACATATGAAACTCATTCTGCATCCCATACAGTGACTTTTTCCTTAGCAAATATTGCTTCATCTGCTGGGACTCTCACTTCAAGTTTAATCAGGTTCTTTTGAATTGTGATTCAACATTCCCTTTTTAACATTCTGACATCAACTGAAATGCTAAGTATCATTGAAAGTCAAAACATTTAACATATCACAAGAAGCTGATTTCTGAGTACTTTATTTAAAACTGAGTTCCCAGCATTTGTTGAAAATAAACCATGAAGGTTCTGACCCCAGTGAAAGACAATAGATAAATGGTGCGTGACCTCTATGAAAATTTTTCCCAGCGGTGGTCTATTATTTGCATTTGAAGTTGTGTCAGTTATTATTTCTCAGTGGAGTTATCCTATGCTTAAATGTTTTTTTATTTAAAAAGCAAAATATTAAATTAAAAGATATACTCAATAAAGTCAAATTCAGTTAACTCTAAGATCTTACAACAAATAAGTATCATTCTTCAGAATATAAGGTCAAATGTGCTATTCTGCCCTGAAAAGCTACAAGATTACATCAAATGTGTTTTTGTATCCCTCAACTCTTACCCAGAATAATCAAAATGTATGTGAATAGCCACCTATCATAAAAAATGTTTTCATTACTTTTGTGCATTCTGTTTCAGCAAAGCACTTAGACCACATAAGTTTTTAGAGTATTATCTCTTTGAGAAACTCTAAAACATAACCTTTGTAGTGTAATTTAAAGACCTGTCAATATTATGAAGTTCATTAGTACTAAAATAATAACAGATTTTAAAATTCATGAACAAAAATATGCAAAGTAAAATATAATAGGATTTTTAAAATATATAGGGAGTGCTTTAAATGCAGAATGATTCCATGAAGTCCCTTTGGAGTAGGTACTTTCTTAATAGGAAAGAATATTTTTTTGTGAATTAAAAGGTCTTTTCTTTAACATTATAAGCAACTTTTTTTTACTGGGTCATAAGTTGAATGACAACATAAGGTTTGATATTTCTTGAGTGTTACTAGATAGGGGAGAAGAATAAAACGAGTTCTGGGATGCAAGATGCTAGCTGGACAGCCAGGCTGAGTAATCAGCCAAATCCGGCTTACTCACCACCTTTGAAGGTTCAGGATTTAAATTTGTGACCCAGAGTAATTACAGGTCACTTTGTATCACAGACTTTCAAATTCCTTGTAAAAGTTTTAATTAAGAACAACAAACTTTAAAATGCCACTTTAAATAAAACTTACCAAAAATCCAGCAAAAGCAATTACTGTACTTTTTGACTATGCTTTTTTTAATGGGTTAAGCACAAGTTGTCTGATCCCTTTTATTGTTTAGAGTGCCTTTAGCAAATATAAAATAAAGCAAAACCTCTCAATGGCTTGACATAATAGAACTTTATTTCTCATGCATTCAAACTGAAGTGGCTACCGCTGTTTGGGAGGAGGTGACTTAGGGGCACAGGATTCTTCTATCTCAGAGCTCTACAGAAGGAAAGTACAGGGAGAATTGAGTCCTAGACTCAGGCTAAAAGGAGCGCATATCACTTCCACCCATATCCCATTACCCAATCTCATGGCCACACTTAACTGCAGGGAAGCTGGGGGCTATCATCCAGCATTGTAACCAGAAACAAGAACAAATGTACTTAATTATCATCCAGCAGTTGCTACCACCCCACCGAAGCAGAACTTTCTATTTTTTATGAAAAAGGCTTGGCAGGACATGTGCAGACTTGGAAAAACAATTATATCGAACAGAAGTTTGAATTCAAATATCATTTTCTCCTATATAGAGATGAAGTCTCTATATGGGAGATGCACATATTAATTTTGCCCTGATTGGATTTGTATGCCAATGAAATCAAATAACAATAAAATATAATTAAAAACTTGACATTTTAACATTTTCAAATGAATGATTCTAAATCAATAACATCTGCTCTTCTGGAATATATTTCCATCTTGTTTTCCTGTCACATGTTAGAATCTCAAAGATAGGAATGTATAACAAAATTAGTTAGTGACAAGAGTGTATATAATAAGCACATTATGAAGGATAAGATGATTTACCCCTTAGTCTTTTTTACATAAATTAAAGGTTACAATTGTGCTTACAGCAGCAGTTTTTTTCTCCTCTTCCTCTCTTATCAAGGGTATATACTGCCTGTATCACCATTGTTATCATAGAATGAAACCTGGATGTTTGATCATTGCTTATTGTAATTCCAGTTCAGGGCTACTAAAGTTCTAGTTTAAATAATCATTTCATCCTGTTTAGTCTTAATGATAAAATTACACTCACAGAAAAGATAACAAAATTGGAAAAGGTGACTATCTCTGAATCAGTGTAAACTAGGGCTATAAATCTAATCATAAGACTCAGTTAAGAACAATGTCTTATAAAGCTAAGAAACTAATAGCACTGAAGAATACATACCACCAATTCAAGTTACTTTTTAAAGCAAAGAACTTTTTTTTTTCCTTTGGGGTGGATGCTAATATCCCATCGGATTCAGCATATTTATATTTCCAGCTAAGTACAATCTAGAGTTTTCAAAAAGTTACTACAACAGATTGTAAGAGTTCATGCTGCAGCATGGATATCGTGCTGAGGTAGGTAGGGCCTCCGAAGAGTTTAGCTTAATGCTGCTTCTCATGGCATATTGGCCTATTTGCAAAGCAGTGAAAGAGCAGAGCTTGGGATGAGTAATTAATAAGTTCCCACTAAAGTTATAGATCATTATTAGCTCAGTAATTTAATTATTAATGTTTCAGGCAAATTAGGGTAAGAAAAACAGAAAGCAGTCTAGGTATTTTAATCACAGAGAATGGGAACAGCAAATCCATGGCAACATCATTAGAAAAATCTGTAGGGCAGCAAGAGACTGGGCTCCTAGACAAACAGACAGGAAGAAGGGAAACCCAGAAATCAGAAGAGCTAATGCCCCAGGGCTGGCATATATGAGTCAACACCGACTCTGCAGTGGAAGAGGATGCTGCATTTAATTCTCGACCTGCCCGAAATGGGCAACTCCATCAAAGCCTAGAACCACTGAAATTGGGCTGCTCTGCCCTGGCCACTGGGGACCAAGATAAACACACCACTTCCACCTAGACAGAAAGCAGCAATGGTAGGAGCCAGGGCCAAAAAGATTTTTTTTTTCCCTCCTTCCATTTTGCTACTCCAGTTCCGTTCCCCTTACTCTTTTGTTGACCTAGTCTTTCTAGTAACTTGGTAACCAGTTTCCTATATGGACTTCTCTCCTTTTGAAATAAGGAGTATAAAGTCTGTTTTTCTTTGCATCAGTAGAGTGGTTTTCCTCTATGCATGGGCAACTAAGATACTTGCTATTCATACATCCAGCTTACCAGGTCTAATCTGCCTGCAAGCGAGGTAGTGGACCACTATGATGTTCTACATGATGTGGAAACAATTAAGTTTCATGAGTAGTAACTATGGAAGAGGCAGTATCAACACAGCTTTGATCTAAGACAGTGAAGTTGGACAGTTGGTCTGCAATTTGAAAGTACCTCCTTCTGACGGTCCTGGGTAATCAATATATAGGAAAAAAAAGCGCGAGGGGAGTATTTTCCAGCTCTCCACATTAGTAGCTGAATATTAAACGCCTTTCTCTGTTAATTGTTCCAATAAAGAGACCACAGCTTGACGAGTAGCTACAAATGCAGTCACTAACAAATTATCTAGATCATGCTTTGTAAAGGACTCCTGTGGTGAGTACTCATTTCAGATACAGGTATCCTTACACTCCATACCATTACTTAAGGTTCATCTATATTTCTCTTTCTCAACTTCCTTTTAAATAATTTTCCAATCTTTTTCTGACTCTCCTATCACACAGTTTGGTTCTGTGTTACTGGTTATGAATCAGTTATCAACTTAGTCCTCTGGCTACATCCCCATCAAAGAACAAGGCACGGTGGATAACCATATATGCTCCTTGACCTTTTGCCTAGTGGGATGGAGCTCTGTGAGGGGACTGTGATGCTTCAGCATGTACTTCTGCTTGGTGGGAACATAATGCAAATAACCATCTGAAAATACAGCCTTTTTTTTTTTTTTTTTCCTTCTTTTCTCATTTGGTGAACTGGTCCTAGTCAATGAGACAATATATATGGATGGAGGTAGATGGAGCAAAACAGTTGAAGTGTGTGTCTTGGGATTCTGAGCCACATACTCTCCTAACTTACTCAAGAATTTAGGATCTGATTGACCCAAATCTTGCATGTCATAATTCCAAATGATGGTGGTATATTGTGTACAGCCCATCTTTATAACTCTGTGAACCCCTAATTGATAATTGACAACTGAGGTCACAATTGACTTGGGGTCTTATCACCAATTATTTAATCCTTAGCAGGGCAAAGAAGCAAGTCACAATATATATTTTTTCTTCAAACGGAGAATCATTTTCTGCAGAAAGCTGGATTTGCACCAGAACCTTAGGGTCTGACCTATGATTCTCCAACTAGGATTACTAACTGAAAGCCAGCTACTAAAGGTGCCCAGAAATGTAGGTTTTAGAAACCCCATGCTAGTATTCAATTATACAAAGTAAACTGTGGGACTGAGGGATACCAGTTAAATTATGAGTACAATTAATAATATTAAGATATTTTTATGTACTTGTGAAAGCTGTTTTTTTCATTATCACAATAGAAATGTTTAATAATGAGGTATTTTTTAAAGGTGTATTTCAGTAAGACTGTCTCTGCATATTAAAACAAATAAAAAGCAATTCAATGGAAGAAATTATCAGTCGCACCAATTTGACCATGTTAATTGAGTTGAGCCAAATGTATTCATCTTATTCTTAATTATATGTTATACAGTACTTAAATACTTAAGGAACTATGTACATATGGATTCCCAGTTAATGCTGTTTGGTTACAGGCTTTTAATAACTGATGTTTGGACTTCTGAACTATTTGCATGAAGTGGGTGATGATCAGAATCAGGGCAACTATTTTAGATGTGTACAACTTTAAAAAGATGATTGTTGTACGTATGAAAACATAGGTATGTATAAGTATTTTCCTTTAGTCTCTACCACTTTTAGTATACTCATTTATTTTGGGATCCTTCTGCTATTAAAATTGACATTGAATCATTATTTATTCAAAAATAAATTATACAGAGACAATTTAGTCACATGTTATTCTTACAGCTTAAAAATTCATCTATGGTCATTTCTAGCACTACTGAAACAAGACCCCAGAACCAACATGTACAAACAAGAACTTATTCAAGAGTAATTATAATGGTAGCGAAGTTAAGATATCTATCAATATGTTGTACCTAACAATTTTTCCTCCATGAATTTCAGTGGAGCCTAGTAGGTCTTATCTGCTTTTAAACTTTGATCTTTTTGGATAAACATATAAATTTCTTGAGAAAGATCCTTAAGAATCTTAACCAATAACTTTTTTCATGGAACATATATGTAGAAAAATGTGAAATTTTGTAAAATAAATATATATAAATATGCATTTAAAATATCTACTTCTAGATGGATTATTATAAATTCAGTTTCTAAAAAGTAGTTTGTGAGGATAAGTAGAAGGGTATATTGAAAAAGTAAATTTAAAAACATACTTTCAAATATATTCATATAAATGGTTACATTAAAAAAAAAAAGGTCAGTAGTTTTCCAACTAATTTAGTGAGTGGAAGAAAAGAGTTACCACGAATTCTGTTGCCTTTTCTCATGTAAGTTCTTGGCTCAGGTAAGCATGAAAATGTGACTTTAAGTAGAATCCTCCTTGCAACACTAGATCAAAAAATGTATACTTATTATACTGCTAGATCTAAGAGAAACGATTACTTGGCCATATTCCCCATGTACCAGAACAAACAACTCCACTTCTTTTTGAGATTGTTTACTGACTAATGATTCATCAGGATTAATCTGATATAACTACACCATATAATGGGAACTATACCCTTGAGGGGCTTATGTAATTAGTAAGTTATCAAACTAGATGAGATCCTGAAAGCTTCCCTGAACTGAGGCGTTGACAAAAATTCTTTGTTTGATCAATCTGCTAACCCTTCTAGGCCCATCTGTGCACTTCCTTGTAAAATCCAGTTTTAGCAAGAACTCTGCTAAAACAGTTTAACCAGACCCCTCCCACCCTCTGTATCTGATCATCCTCAACATCTGATCAGGTTTCTCATCCACCATCCCCCAGGTGATGCCTGATCCCTGACCCTGGCCTGTCTTCAGCAAGAATTCTGCAAAGCTGATTTAACCCTAGTCCCCCTTACTCCTGATGCTTCCTCTTAGTACTCTTCCATTCACTGACCCCCTACTCACATCTTTGCTTATAAATTCCCACTTGCCCATGCTGTGGGCATTCAGGGTTGACCTCAATCTCTCTCCCCAGCTGTAAAATTCCATTGCAGTGGTCCCTATACCTATTACAATGGTCCTGAATAAAGTCTACCTTACTGTTTTAACAAATGTCATGGAACATATTTTTCCTGAACAGTACTCTGCACCCACTCAGTCTCATCACTTGTGAACATCCACATTCCCAGTGCAAAAAAACTGAGATTGCAATTTGTGGCCATGGATCACATGATCTCTACTATATTCTTGATGTTCATGCTTCAAGGTAACAGTGCTGGGTGAAGACTATCTTGTCTCATAAGTTTGATTTCGAATCCAAACCCAAGACCACTGCTGCTGGTTAAGCAGAGAGTTACAAACCATTAAACACTAACGTACTGAATATTTCCCAAGTGACCTGAGACACGACCAGGCACTATAAAAACATACGCAAATTAAGAAAAAGGACTTTTGCTTCAAATAATTACAAGTAGGACACTTTATAATTTAATGTGGTGATAAGTGTTGTACTAGAATTGGAAATAGATGTGGCCGGGAAAATGAAAAGGAAGAGCATTATGAAAAGATTCCTGGTGCAGGCACACTAACAGTGTGAGCAAAAATATAAGTGGTCCTTGCCTTCACGGAGCATAAGGCAAGTATGTCTGAATATAGGATAGATACGTGGGAAACTTTCAGCTTCTTAAGCTACAACTACATCCAAGTGGAATCTCTGGAATTACCTCATTTATCATGCCAAGGAGTGCAAATTTTATTCATTTTAAAGTTTTTGTTTAACTTTTAAAGTGTCACTTAACCAACTGTCCATACACTCATCAGTATAGAATCCCTAGTGAATATCCCAATATCTGAATATTTTCTGAAATATTTTCCTGAATTATAAGTAGTAACACTAATATATAAATTTATAATCCTTAAGCCTTAACACTCAGAATATAATAAGATGGTCTCTCAAAATCCATCACATCATAAATGATGTGATTTCTATATGGCAAAGACTGTGCTAAGTATCAGGAAAATAAAAATAGAAGGGGAAGCTTCTCTTAAACTGTTCAGCCAGGAATTCAGATGAGAGGAAATGGAAACCATGTTTCTACTATTCTCTAATTATTTTATTATTTTATCCTTAAAATTTACAGTGATTTTCCCCTTCATGGATGGTAGAATATTATGCTGACCAAGCCTCAGCCTCAGGAATATCTAAAGCACTTAAAATATCAAGTCCATTAAAAAGATAAGGCAGTTCCTAAATAGACATTTCTCCAAAGAAGATATACAGACTGCCAACAAACACAGGAAAGAATGCTCAACATCATTTATCATTAGAGAAATGCAAATCAAAACTACAATGAGATATCATTTCACACCGGTCAGAATGGCCATCATCAAAAAATCTACAAACAATAAATGCTGGAGAGGGTGTGGAGAAAAGGGAACACTCTTGCACTGCTGGTGGGAATGTAAATTGCTACAGCCACTATGGAGAACAGTATGGAGGTTACTTAAAAAACTACAAATAAGGCTTCCCTGGTGGCGCAGTGGTTGAGAGTCCGCCTGCCGATGCAGGGGACACGGGTTCGTGCCCCGGTCTAGGAAGATCCCACATGCCGTGGAGCGGCTGGGCCCGTGAGCCATGGCCGCTGAGCCTGTGCGTCCAGAGCCTGTGCTCCGCAACGGGAGAGGCCACAACAGTGAGAGGCCCACGTACCGCAAAAAAAAAAACCAAAAAACTACAAATAGAACTACCATATGACCCAGCAATCCCACTACTGGGCATATACCCTGAGAAAACCATAATTCAAAAAGAGTCATGTACCAAAATGTTCATTGCAGCTCTATTTACAATAGCGAGGACATGGCAGCAACCTAAGTGTCCATCATTGGATGAATGGATAAAGAAGATGTGGCACATATATACAATGGAATATTACTCAGCCATAAAAAGAAACAAAATTGAGTTATTTGTAAAAGTGAGGTAGATGGACCTAGAGTCTGTCATACAGAGTGAAGTAAGTCAGAAAGAGAAAAACAAATACCCTATGCTAACACATATATTTGGAATCTAAGAAAAGAAAAAAAAAAAGGTCATGAAGAACCTAGGGGTAAGACAGGAATAAAGACATAGACCTACTAGAGAATGGACTTGAGGATATGGGGAGGGGGAAAGGCAAGCTGTGACAAAGTGAGAGAATGACATGGACATATATACACTACCAAACGTAAAACAGATAGCTAGTGCGAAGCAGCCGGATAGCACAGGGAGATCAGCTCGGTTCTTTGTGACCACTTAGAGGGATGGGGTAGGGAGAGTGGGAGGGAGGGAGACGCAAGAGGGAAGAGATATGGGAACATATGTATATGTATAACTGATTCACTTTGTTATAAAGCAGAAACTAACACACCATTGTAAAGCAATTATACTCCAATAAAGATGTTAAAAAAAATAAATAAACTATGATGTTAAATTGCACATTCCCCAACCAAGAAACTAAAATAAATAATTTCTTGTTATCACATATATGTGAAAATTATTTGGTTATTTAAAATATAGAAAACTGTACATAGCATAAAAAAGCAAATTCTACATGTAAACAAGGAAAGCAATGTAAAATTTTACAAGCATAAAAGCAGTGGAAAAAGTAATACCTCAGATTTAACTTCTCTAGTTAATTACATGTGATTTTATTAACTTCAAAAAATTAATTCCTGAACCCCTGCCCATGTTTATTTCACGATTATAGTTAACATCAATTTAGTATGAAAAATTATCGAACATAAATACTGAAGTATATTAACACATGAAAGTTTATAGAGCCATACAGTGAACTTTGGAAATGCAAAAGTCATTATAGCATTAGTATAAATTTTAAACTACCGAGTAGTCTGAGATTCCACGTATAGCTCAATTATTCATATGAAAGTCTATGCTACTGAGAGAAATAAATGCCTCATCGTACCATTTTAGAATTGTTCTTAAGCAGCCTCTGAAACCATCTACTTGTTAAGAAAGAAATAAAAGTCAAATGCAAAAGATACCGTAATGTATTCATGTCCTTCAGCACTGAGCAGATAAATCACTGTATTCAAATAAAATCCTTTACTTTTTTTTTTTTTTTTTCCTGTTCAAGCGATATGCTAAGGGTATACGAATTCTCAGAGAACACTCTGTCTCTCCATTTTCTTTTTTTTTCCTTTCAGGATGAAGAATGAAACTAATGGGAAGAATGCAACCTAAAATGAAACCACAACGGATAATTCATTGAAAAATGATGCAGGACATGGACTATTTGGCAGAGAATTTTCACATGTCTTGTTATTTCTATCCACAAAATCCTGTGAGATTTTTCTCCTTTTCAAACAGAATGTTCACAGCACTAACTATAAACTTAAGGAGGGCTGAGACATTTTGTAACTTCCCTATTACTGCAGAAATGTTATTTTCCTCTAAATTGGCTTAATAGTGATAGCCCAGCGACCAGTTTGAGGTATCCAAAAAAAAAATTTAACTAGGGTTGGTATCACCTACAGTGTTAGGCTAAGACAGAATTATTTCCTGTTGTAGAAGGAGTCAGGGGTACCTTATCACAGTAATGCTAGTGCTATTATGTTTTAAGAAACAGTGTGAAAATTCCCAGTAACAGGAAGAATATGTGTTCTGTGTGCGCACATAAAACTAGAATGAATTCTCTCCAGAAAAATAATAATAAGATAAAAATTAAAAAATAAAATTAATCCTCACTTTGCAATATGTATTCCTTTTTAAGTAACTAGTGTGGAAATTAATAAAGCTTTATGTGTTGTATGAATTGTATGTTATGTGTTGAATTGTTATGAATTGTTATGAATTGTTATGTGTTGTATGAATTGGTGTTAACAGCATAAACAGTGGGCCAAACAACCACCTTTCTTTTCGGTTTAGAAACAGTAAGATCTCTTTTACCACCTCGCCAATGTCTGAGAAAGTCACCTTTGCAAAACAAACCAACTAAAGAGATTTTTTACCCCCTTCTTTGGGGAATAGTTGAAATCCCTGGTGAAGAAGATACACCAAATTGAGGATATTCAAAGAAAAGGTTGCAGGAACAAAGAAAGGATTTTAGGTACATTAATACTATCTTTGACATGTGTTCATTTTATATTTGCAGTAGAGTCATAATTTTACCTTTTTTGAAAATTTTACTTTAACAGTTTTGTACATCATCTTCAAGTTGCCACCATGGACTCACCTGAGAGAGCCAATAAAATACATTTTCATAGAAGTATACACTTCATGGGCTGCTTAAGTTCATGCACGTCTTTTCTTAGCTTCCAGAGTAAATCCTAATTGTTGTTGTTTTTTAATCTTTTCCTACCTGGGGTGCCATATTTGAGAATGATTCTCATTTAGTCAGTTCTGGCAAGGAGACTATTAAGGAACACAAATTGACTTTCCTTTTTTCGTGGAACCAGTGCCCTACACAAAGCCCTCTTGAGAAAACTGGGCAGTATCTGGCTTCTAGGGATTCAGGTTCATTGGAAAAACCACTGGCAGACCAGGGACCTTAGCAGATTTTTGAAACCTCAATAAGAGATTAATTTACCCACACTTATACGAGACAGAGGTAAAATCTGATGGAGGAAGTGTCTTGAGCTTATTCTTCTAGCGTCAGAATAGAAGCGGTAATCACAGGATCTCTGAAAAATCTATCCTAAGATACCATGTGAATACTGACAAACAGGAGTTATCTGGTCTTAGTTTGCTCAATAATATATGTTAAAAAAATTATATAGTATTAAAATAATTAAAGAACATGGCCATTAGATTGAGGGGGCTTTAATGTCTTAGGAGTCTATGTAAGTAAACCAAAACATAAGCCTATGATGCCTCAAGGTTAAGAAATCGAAACCTAAGGACAACCAATCACAAATAGCCAAGGAGGCTTTCCCAAATAATGCAACCACTTAAGCTACAGACAATCAAAGTATTTCCGCCTTGCTTCTACTTCTCTGTAAAAGTCTTGCCCCAAGCTCCTATCTGTGGAGTTCTTCTACCCACTTCCAGCTTGGTGCTGCCTGATTTAATTTTTGCTCAAATAAACTCTTAATTTTTTAAATATGCTTCAGTTTATCTCTTAACAGTCATGATTAATACTTTAGCTATACTTATGAAAATAAATAGACCAAACCTAATGAGGACAGCTCTCTGTGATTATGAATCATCTTTGGAGATTAATTATGATCACACAGGAGTGGACTATCAGATTAGAGGGACCTGGGCGTAGACTAAACTGATTGCTGCTTTTTTCCCTTCAATGCTATACTGGCTTGTACCTTTAATTGATTTTCTATGTACTGAGCTATCTTACAGCTCAGTACAAGCAGAGGTTAACAGGTAGATATTTATCTGTTGTAGACATCAATGATTTCTGTCCAGTGAGAAAGAAAACTCCAAAGGTCATTGCTTATTGCTCTGTTGTTATTTAATCAGTTTTGCATCTCCTCTCACATTCTTTTTCTAAAACTCTACTATTAAATGGTCTAAAAATACCTAACTCATTAAATGTTCTTAAAACTGGTTTTAACATCTTCCTTAATTAATCAAATCTGTGACTCATGAAAATTACAGATTAACATACATTATATAACAAATATTTGAAAATAGTCAACACAATTTTGGAAAAAAAAATATGGTGAGAAGCATGTACTTCTAAATATAAAAATACACTGTAGGCAGTATGGTTCTGAAATAAAAATAAAATGCTCATAAGAATAGACTAAAATACCCGGCACAAAGTATGTGAATTTTTTTTATTATCAATATAACTTTCTATTATATTAGAGATTGATTCTTTGAATAAAGATGATGAAATGATTTATTTATATCATATATGAATAAACATAAAATAAATGAACATTTAAATGGGAAAAATAATTGATATAAATTATTAATGAAATTTTTAAATGTAGGCCTTTAAATTTCCATATAGTAAACAAAAAAAAAGGAAAAAATTAAATTGGATAAAAATATTCAAGACATATATGGGAGATAATTCTATTTTATGAGGTCAACTATAATTCAAATGGCTAAAAATTAACAACCTATATAGAAAATAAAGCTGAGTGAAGGAAGAATATGAGGTCAGAAGTGTACATATTAAAATTTTTTATTTTAGGCTTTTATTTAGCTAAATGAACGTAAAATAAAACAAATATCTTGTAGGGTTTTCAAAAATATAGTTCCTTTTCAAATTCTAGGCAACAGCGTGGGTTAAAGAGCCACTCCATGCATGACTGCCTCAACTACTTCTTGTGAAAATGGAATGGGGTCTGTGGTTCCTGCAGCACAATTTGTAACTCTTTTAAACAGTATTCATTTTATTTGACCAAATGTTATATTTAGTAATTTATCTGGAGGACTTAATTAGAAATGCACACCAAGATTAAGTATAAGAATACTTTGTAGGATTCTTATAATAAAAAAGAATCAACTTAAAAAGTTACTGATTAAACAAATAATGTTAATACATTAAAATTCATCAGAATAATCTTGCAAAACACTTTACTACACAGGGATAGACAAACATTGCATAAATTGGAGAAATAACAGTGATTATAAATTAGTATATAAAGTATAATATTTACGTATAAATATCCATGTACAGTATTGATTAGCATATTCTATATCATACCAACTGTGAGCTTTACTGGATAGTACTTTTCACAGATAAATAGGTAGATAAATAGTAGTTTTCATATATATATGAATACATATATATACATGCAAAGGTAAAAATACAAAAGATGGGAAATACCACCCTGAAGAACTGTTTTGTAGTTTCTTATAAAATTAATTCCTCTTGCAGGTAATTATATAAGATAAATGAAAATGAATATCCACAAAGACTTGTGCTTCAATGTTCGTAACAACTTTTTATAATAGCAAAACTCTGGAAACAACTCAAAAGCTCATCAGAAGATGAATGGATAAAAAGAAACTGCAGGAGGACCTTCAAGATGGTGGAGGAGTAAGACATGGAGATCACCTTCCTCCCCATAGATACATCAGAAATACATCTACACGTGGAACAACTCCTACAAAACACCTACTGAACACTGGCAGAAGACCTCAGACCTCCCAAAAGGCAAGAAACTCCCCACGTACCTGGGTAGGGCAAAAGAAAAAAGAATAAACAGAGACAAAAGAATAGGGATAGGACCTGCACCAGTGGGAGGGAGCTGTGAAGGAGGAAAGGTTTCCACACACTAGGAACCCCTTCGCGGGTGGAGACTGCGGGTGGAGGAGGGTGGAAGCTTCGGAGCCACGGAGGAGAGCACAGCAGCAGGTGTGCAGAGGGCAAAGCAGAGAGATTACTGTATGGAGGATCGGTGCCGACCAGCACTCACCAGCCTGGGAGGCTTCTCTGCTCACCCACTGGGATGGGTGGGGGCTGGGAGCTGAGGCTCGGGCTTCGGTCGGAGCGCAGGGAGAGGACTGGGGTTGGCGGCGTGAACACAGCCTGAATGGGGCGCTAGTGCGCCACAGCTAGCCGGGAGGGAGCCCAGAGAAAACTCTGGACCTAAGAGGCAGGAGACCACTGTTTCAGGGTGCACGAGGAGAGGGGATCCCTTCCCAGTCTGCCCACAGAAGGTAGAGCACCGCCTAAATGAACTTCAGAGATGGGGATGAGCCACGGCTATCGGCACGGACACCAGAGACGGGCATGAAAGGCTAACACAGCTGCTGCAGCCATCAAGAATCCCCGTGATCCAGGGACAACTTCCCTGGGAAAACACACGGTGCATCTCAGGCTGATGCAATGTCATCCTGGCCTCTGCTGCCGAAGGCTGGCCCTGCATTCCAATTATAACTACCATGTCCCTCCCTCCCCCAGCCTCAGTGAGTCAGAGCCCCCTAATCAGCCACTGCTTTACCCCATCCTGTCTGGGCAGAATAGAAGCCTGAAGGCCACCTACACGCAGAAGTGGGGCCAAAACCAAAGCAGAACCCCAGGTGCCGTGCGAACAAAGAAGAGGAAGGGAAATCTCTCTGTGCAGCCTCAAGAGCAGCGGATTAAATCCCCACAATCAACTTGAGGTACCCTGCAACTGTGGAATACCTGAATAGACAACGAATCATCCCAAATTGAGGACATGGACTTCGGGAGCAACAGCAGACCTGGGGTTTGCTGTCTACAACTGACTTGTTTCTGACTTTTATGTGTATCTTAGTGTAGTTTTTAGCACTTGTTATAATTGGTGGATTTGTTTATTGATTTGGTGGCTCTCTTCCTTTTTAAATTTTTTTATTTTAATATTTTTTTAATTTTAATTATATTACTTTATTTTATTTTACTTTTTAATTATTGGTTTTTTTATTATTGTTTTTTCGTTCTTTTTTTCTCCCATTTCTTCTGAGCCCTGTGGATGACAGGGTCTCGGTGTTCTAGCCTGGTGTCAGGTCTGAGCCTCTGAGGTGGAGAGCCGAGTTCAGGACACTGGCCCACTAGAGACTTCCTGGCGCCACGTAACAGCAATCAGCGAGAGCCAGCAACAGCCAGCAAGCTCCAGTACTGGACACACCATGCCAAACAACTAGCAAGAGAGGAACACAACTCCACCCATTAGCAGAGAGGCTGACTAAAATCATAAGTTCACAGACACCCCAAAACACACCACTGGACGTGGTCCTGTGCACCAGAAAGACAAGATCCAGCCCCACCCACCAGAACACAGGCAGCAGTCTCCTCCACCAGGAAGCCTACACAACCCACTGAACAAACCTTACCCACTGGGGACAGACACCAAAAACAATGGGAACTATAAACCTGCAGCCCACTAAAAGGAGACCCCAAACACAGTAAGTTAAGCAAAAGAAGACAAATACACAGCAGATGAAGGAGTAAGGGAAGATACCACCAGACCAAACACATGAAGAGGAAATAGGCAGCCTACCTGAAAGAGAATTCAGTGTAATGATACTAAAGATGATCCAAAATCTTGTAAAGAGAATGGAGAAAATACAAGAAACATTTAACAAAGACCAAGAAGAACTAAAGTGCAAACAAACAATGATAAACAACAGAACAAATGAAATTAAAAGTTCTCTAGAAAGAATCAATAGTAGAATAACTGAGGCAGAAGAATGGATAAGTGACCTGGAAGATAAAATAGTGGAAGTAACTACTGCAGAACAGAATAAAGAAAAAACAATGAAAAGAATTGAGGACAGTCTGAGAGACATCTGGGACAACATTAAATGCACCAACATTGGAATTACAGGGGTCCCAGAAGAAGAAAAGAAAAGCAAAGGGTCTGAGAAAATATTTGAAGAGATTATAGTAGAAAACCTCCCTAACATGGGAAAGGAAATAGTCAATCAAGTCCAGGGAGCTCAGAGAGGCCATACAGGATAAATTCAAGGAGAAGTATGCCAAGACATATTAATCAAAGTATCAAAAAATAAATACAAAGAAAAAATATTAAAAGCAGCAAGGGAAAGCCAACAAATAACATACAAGGGAATCCCCATAAGGTTAACAGCTGACCTTTCAGCAGAAACTCTGTAAGCCAGAAGGGTGTGCCAGGACATATTTAAAGTGATGAAAAGGAAAAACTTATAACCAAGACTACTCTATCCAGAAATGATTTTATTTAGATTCAACAGAGACATTAAAACTTTACAGACAAGGAAAAGCTAAGAGAATTCAGCACCACCAAACCAGATTTACAACAAATGCTAAAGGAACTTCTCTAGGCAGGAAACACAAGAGAACAGAGAGACCTACAATAACAAACGCAAAACAATTAAGAAAATGATAATAGGAACATACATATGGGAAGAGATATGGGGATACATGTATATGTATAGCTGATTCACTTTGTTATAAAGCATAAACTAACACACCATTGTAAAGCAAAACTAAAAGCTGCTTCTTTGAGAAGATAAACAAAATTGATAAACCATTAGCCAGACTCATCAAGAAAAAAAGGGACAAGACTCAAATCAATAGAATTAGAAACGAAAATGGAGAAGTAACAACTGACACTGCAGAAATACAAAGGATCATGAGAGATTACTACAAGCAACTATATGCCAATAAAATGGACAACCTGGAAGAAATGGACAAATTCATAGAAAAGCAAAACCTTCTAAGACTGAACCAGGAAGAAATAGAAAATATAAACAGACCAATCACAAGCAATGAAATTGAAACTGTGATTAAAAATTTTCCAACAAATTTTCCAATAAACAGAAGACCAGGACCAAACGGCTTCACAAGCGAATTCTATCAAACATTTAGAGAAAAGCTAACACCTATCTTTCTCAAACTCTTCCAAAATATAGCAGAGGGAGGAACACTCCCAAACTCATTCTATGAGGCCACCATCATCCTGATACCATAATCCTGAGGCCAGTATCACTGATGAACATAGATGCAAAAATCCTCAACAAAATACTAGCAAGCAGAATCCAGCAGCACATTAAAAGGATCATACACCATGGGCACTTCCCTCGTGGTGCAGCTGTTGAGAATCAGCCTGCCAATGCAAGGGACATGGGTTCGGTCCCTGGTCCAGGAAGATCCCACATGCTGCGGAGCAAGTAAGCCTGTGTGCCACAACTACTGAGTGTGTGCCCCAGAGCCCGCAAACTGCAACTACTGAGCCTGCGTGCTGCAACTACTGAAGCCCACATGCCTAGAGCCTGTGCTCTGCAACAAGAGAAGCCAACACAATGAGAGAAGCCCGCGCACTGCAATGAAGAGTAGCCCTGCTTGCCGCAACTAGAGAAAGCCTGTGTGTGGCAACAAATACCCAATGCAGCCCCCCCAAAAAATTAATTAAGTAATTTACAAAAAAAGAGAAAAAGAATTCGCCTGTGAAGCCATCTGGTCCTGGGCTTAAAAAAAAAAAAAAAAGGATCAGGCACCACGATCACGTGGGGTTTATCCCAAGAATGCAAGGATTCTTCAATATACGCAAATTAATCAATGTGACACACCATATTAACAAATTGAAGGATAAAAAACATATGATAATCTCAATAGATGCAGAAAAAGCTTTCAACACCCATTTATCATAAAAACCCTCCAGAAAGTAGGCAGAGAGAGCACCTACCTTAACAAAATAAAGGCCATGTATGACACACCCACAGAGAACATTGTTTGTTTGTTTGTTTTTTTATGCGGTACTTGGGCCTCTCACTGTTGTGGCCTCTCTCCTTGCAGAGCACAGGCTCCGGACGTGCAGGCTCAGCAGCAACGGCTCATGGGCCTAGCCGCTCCACGGCATGTGGGATCTTCCTGGACTGGGGCACGAACCCGCGTCCCCTGCATCGGCAGGCAGACTCTCAACCACTGTACCACCAGGGAAGCCCGCAAACATTGTTCTTAATGGTGAAAACCTGAAACTTTTTCCATTAAGATCAGGAACAAGACAAGGTTGCCCACTGTCACCACTATTATTCAACATAGTTTTGGAAGTTTTAGCCACAGCAATCAGAGAAGAAAACAAAATAAAAGGAATCTAAATCAAAACAGAAGTAAAGCTGTTTGCAGAGGACATGACACTATACTTAGACAATCCTAAAGATGCTACCAGAAAACTACTAGAGCTAATCAGTGAATTTGCTAAAGTAGCAGGATACAAAAATAAAGCACAGAAATCTCTTGCATTCCTATACACTAATGATGAAAAATCTGAAAGAGAAAAGCAATCTTCAGAAAGAAAAGAGGAGCTGGAGCAATCAGGCTCGCTTACTTCAGACTACATTGGAAATCTACAGTAATGAAGACAGTATGGTACTGGCACAAAAACAGAAATATAGATCAATGGAACAGGATAGAAAGCCCAGAGATAAACCCACTCACATACAGTCACCTTATCTTTAATAAAGGAGGCAAGAATATACAATGGAGAAATGACAGCCTCTTCAATAAGTGGTGCTGGGAAAACTGGACAGCTACATGTAAAAGAATGAAATTAGAACACTCTCTAACACCATACACAAAAATAAACTCAAAATGGATTAAAGACCTTAATGTAAAGCCAGACACTATAAAACTCTTAGAGGAAAACATAGGCAGAACACTGTATGACATAAATCACAGCAAGATCCTTTTTGACCCACCTCCTAGAGAAATGGAAATAAAGACAAAAATAAACAAATGGGACCTAATGAAACTTCAAAGCCTTTTCAGAGCAAAGGAAACCATCAACAAGACAAAACGACAACCCTCAGAATGGGAGAAATTATTTGCCAATGACGCAATGGACAAAGGATTAATCTCCAAAATGTAAGAGCAGCTCAATATGAAAAAACAAACAACCCAGTCCAAAAATGGGCAGAAAACCTAAACAAATATTTCTCCAAAGAAGATACACAGATTGCCAACAAACACAGGAAAGGATGCTCAACATCACTAAATCATTACAGAAATGCAAATCAAAACTACCGTGAGGTATCACCTCACACCGGTCAGAATGGCCATCATCAAAAAATCTACAAACAATAAATGCTGGAGAGGGTGTGGAGAAAAGGGAACCCTCTTGCACTGTTGGTGGGAATGTAAATTGATACAGTCACTATGGAGAACAGTATGGAGGTTCCTTAAAAAACTAAAAATAGAATTACCATATGACCCAGCAATCCCACTACTGGGCATATGCCCTGAAAAAACCATAATTCAAAAAAAGTCATGTACCCCAATGTTCATTGCAGCTCTATTTGCAATAGCCAGGACATGGAAGCAACCTATGTGTCCATCGACAGATGAATGGATAAAGAAGATGTGGCACATATATACAATGGAATATAACTCAGCCATAAAAAGAAACGAAATTGAGTTATTTGTAGTGAGGTGGATGGACCTAGAGTCTGTCATACAGAGTGAAGTAAGCCAGAAAGAGAAAAACAAATACCGTATGCTAACACATATATATGGAATTAAAAAAAAAAAAAGGTTCTGAAGAACATAGGGGCACGACAAGAATAAAGATGCAGACGTAGAGAATGGACTTGAGGACACAGGGAGGGGGGAAGGGTAAGCTGGGATGATGTGAGAGAGTGGCATGGACATATATATACTACCAAATGTAAAATAGAGAGCTAGTGGGAAGCAGCTGCATAGCACAGGGAGATCAGCTTGGTGCTTTGTGACCACCTAGATGGGTGGGATACGGAGGATGAGAGGGAGACGCAAGAGGGAGGAGATATGGGGATATATGTATACATATAGCTGATTCACTTTGTTATAAAGCAGAAACTAACACACTATTGTAAAGCAATTATACTACAGTAAAGATGTTAAAAAAAAAAAAGAATTAAAGGGCCCAAATTCCTGGCTCCTTTGGCTTCTCTTCTCTCCTTATTCAAACCCTGTAATTCCTCACTGCCTTGGCAGGTTCCCAAAACATTTGAATATGTTTTTAAAAATATCTTGTCCAGATTTTCTAGTGTAAGTGCTGGTCAAAAACAACCTAATCTGCCATTTCAGGAAACAGATTGTTGGTAGTACAGTGTAACATTTCAAGAATGGGTTTTGGCAGCTAGGATTTCTGAGCTTGAGTCCTGGCTCTCTTATATAGAAACAGCAATAACATAATGTTCAAGAGAAGAAGTGCTGAAGCCAGATTGCCTAGGACTGAATCCTGAACTTCTAAATTGTGTGACCTTGGACAAGTTTCTTAATGTATCTTTGCAATATGACTTCATATATAAATTAGGAATGATATTAATTCCTACCTATATCATTGTTGTGAAAATTAACATGTTTAAGCAATTAAAACATTGTCTGGCATAAATTAAGCACTCAGTAATGTTAGATTTTTATTTCTCCATGTTATCTTGGCAAAATGAAGATAATCTAATCTGTTAATAGGGTTGCTTTAAAAAATGGAGGTTTTAATATAAAAATTTATTTTCCTAGTGCTTATTATACAATAAATACTGTTATATATTAGTATGTAAATAATAAATGAATGAACAATATATAGTAAATAAATGAATTAAGAAATGGTTTTCCCTCTTATAGTTTTCCTTTAACTCCCTTGTGTTTTAGTAGATTGCCTTGTCAAGTTCAGAGTTAAATAAGGACTGATGGATGCACAGATATTTGTTTTTGACATGATTAGATGTCACGAAAATCAAATTAGAAACAATCAGAATTGAATGGTCTTTCTCTGCACATTGGAAGGCACATTTCTATAACCACATGATCTAAACAAAACTTGTGTTTGTTATTCAAGTCAAAGGTCAGAGACCAAGAGGCAATTATAATATTTTTAAAGAAATTATTTGAAAGAACTTTCAAATTTGTATGCACTTAATCATTTTTATTATTTCTCTTAATAGTCAGAAATGTTACTTTTAAGTAAAAAGTAATGAAATCTTCAGTAGTCATGATTAGAGTTTACTTGATAAAACAGTTTGGTTATACAGTTTTCTGTCTGGCTTCACCAGAATACTAAATAATATGGATAATATGAATAATGGACTTGTATGAACACAGAAGAAGGTCTTATACTCGACCCTATGTTTTCCAAGAATTTTATTAATCCTTGAAGAAACACTTACCAAATGTGCAAGCAAATACTCTCTGAGAAGATAATAATGGATTTCAGATACAAAAAATAATTTATAGGCTGAAGAAGCACCCTTAACCCTGAAACACAGGGCACGTAATGATGCAATTTCAACCCTTGCATTAGGGTCACAAAAAACGCACAATAAATTATACATTTCTTCCAGTCATTAAAAATTAAACAAACACAGAACTGTTAATTTCAGAATGTTTAACACAGAATTTAGAAGAAAAGTGTTGGAAAAGTAGTTAAAGAACTTATTACCAGAATTTTTAATTTATCCTTAGATGTAACCTACAAGTAGAAGGCACACAATGGGAAGTTTTAAAATTAAAATTTATTATATTTCAGATATATAAAAAAGAGAACAGTATAACAAACACTCATTTGCCCACTACTTAGCTTAAGTTAGATACAAACATCAGTATATACAGAGTTAAATATCCTTGCGGCCCTAATCAATTTAATTCCCCACTTATACACCCTACTCCTACCAGAGCTAATCAGTTTCCTAAATTTGGTGTTTTTCATTTCCGTGCATGTCTTTATACATTTATTTCACGTCATTATATCCATAAACATGATGTAGTATTCTGCATATTTTTAACTTTTATTTAAATGTAATAACGTCCTTTGCATTATGCCACTTATTGTCAGATTCCTTATATAGAGTTTGGAGGCCACCACTCTATCCTAGCAAGTTAAAAGCCGAACAGATTTACAAAATCAACAACTCTTTATGGATCCATAACAAAGGGACAGACACAGGCCAAACGGCTGCCCCCAAGATGGGAGAGACAGGCAAATACAGAGAATAACAATATATTAGAGCAGAGGCTCATGAGCCTAAACCTCCTAAGAAACCAGGGATGGGAGAAAATCTGAACTATAATCGACAAATTGCTGGAGATTCAGTGTGGACAAGGCTGAGAGTTAAAAACTCCAGGGGGACCTAATCATAGGGGGATACCACAATTTTGTGAGATTTACCTCCAGAAGCTCAGCCAGGTTCCCATGGTAATAATGGAGAAAAATCCGCTCAAGCTTCCAACAGGGGGAGAAGAAAAGGAACCCTACTGAAATAAACCAGAGCACTCTGTTCTTAATACAGTCTGCCCTCAGGGGAAACTAGTTAACCAGACCCTAAACTTCTGTGGTATTATCAGAGACTAACTAACCTGGGTGAAAGGAAATATCCAACTCTAGCCCACCCTAGTTATCCTGTGACACCGAAGGGGGAAGAAAAACAAACAAACAAAAACCCTGAGAAGCATTTGTAAAGTTCACAATTCAGAGGTATAGGCTCACTAAAAGACAGACCTAATCAAATGCTTCCCCCACTCCCAACCGCCATTTCATCACATTACTCAAGGTCTATTACAGCAGTTCTTTTTACCTGGCACATTTCATATACAGCTATCAAGAAAACAACTATAAGTATACCAAAAAGAAAAATAAAAAAAGAAAAAGATAAAACGAAGACACAGAGCAAGCATCAGAACCAAATGTGGCAGAGATGTAGGAATTATCAGATTGGGTATTTAAAACAACTATGATTAATATGTTAAGGCTCTAATGAATAAAGTAGAATGCAAAAACAGATGGGCAATGTAAGCAGAGATGCGGAAACTCTTAAGAAAGAACCAAAAAGAAATGCTAGAGATAAAAAAACCCCACTGTAATAGAAACGAACAATGCCTTTGATGGGCTTATTAGTAGACTGGACACAGTTGAGGAAAGAATTTCCGAGTTAAGGATATCCCTACAAAAACTTGCAAAACTGAAAGGCAAAGAGAACAAACACTGAAAAAAAAAAACAGAACAGAGTATCCAAGCACTGTGGGACAACTATGGGTAATGGAAATACCAGAAGGAGAAGAAAGAAAGAGAAGAAATACTTGACTGAGAATTTCACCAAATTAATGTCAAAAACATTATGATATTTACTGTAATTAATAACCTTATGTGATTTATCCATGTTGACAAATGTTGTTCTATATAATTTACTTGCATTGTTATATATTTCATTGTATAGATACACCATAAATTAGTAAATTTATTCTCCTGCCGATAATATTTGCTGCCAATTACTTGCTGACATAATGCTATAATAAATATTCCTTAATATCATTGTACATATGTATAACATAGGGCAATGCTGACGAACAGAATTTTCTTTGATGATGAAATGTTCTATATCAGTGTTGTCCAAAACAGTATCCACTAGCCATATGTAACAACTGAGAACTTAAAATATGGCTAGTGTGGCAGAGTAACTGAATCTTTAATTTTAATAAATTTAAATAGTCACATATGGCTAGTGATGGTACTTGAAAGTATACTAAGAAGTACTATGCTATAGAAGTACTATACTATAGAAGTACTATGCTACTAGAATTGGTACCATTGCATCATAGATATATTCATTTTCAACTTTACTATTTCATGTTGCCTGAAATATGAAACATTTGTTGTTTCATATGATGTATTATTCAAGCAGTTTAAACTTTCTTCAGCACAGATAAGAAAATCTGTTTTATTTCCATATCTTTACCAACTTTTGGTATTGTCAGTCAAAATAATGAGTTCATAATTTTTACCTTTTTTTTTTCTTTTTTGAGGAGAGAAGAGGTGCTGTCTTTTTCTGATCACCAGTAAGATTAAGCATTAATTTTCATGATTTTTAGCTATTTGGATTTTTCTTTTATGAATTATAAACTTCTCCATTGATTTCTCTATTGCTTTGTTTTTCTCACTGATTTATGATAGTACTTTATATATTCTGAAATTAATCTTTCTTTGGTTATATTGCAAAGCTGTTCTCCACTTTTATTTCTGGCTTGTCTTTCTACCAATTATCTATTTAAGCCTCAGAAAATTAAAAAAAGAAATAATGTAGTTTAATTTATCGGCATTTTTGTATGGTTTTGCTTTTAGTGTCTTGTCTAAGAAATATTTTCCTAATTCAACGTCTTCAAACCATGAGTTCTCTTAATTCATGGTTTTGTTTTAGGGGTCTTGTTTAAAAAATATTTTCCTAAATCAAGCTCTATATTTTATTTTATGTGTAATAATTTAATAAATAAATAAGAAAGAGAAATCTAATTTTATTTTTATCTGTGTCTCAATACCATTTACTCAACTGTGTTCCCCCGATTTTGCAAAGCCATCTTTTTCACATATCAAGTTATCAAATATTCATTGATTTACTTCTGGCCCTCTAGTCTATTTTTCTTCTTTTACACAAATATTGCATATTAATTGCAATATTTTTATAATTCTTGATCACTGGCAAGAAAAGCCCTCCCTCTTGTTCTTCTTAAAAATTGTTTTGACAAATAGTGTACACAATGTTTGGGCTCCTTTTTAAACCATTTTATATATCCCCTCAGTTTGGGTGGACTTTGGGTTCCAAGTATCTTTGTGCCCCTGGAACCTAGTTTTGTCCATAAACAGGAAACCAGAAGCAACCCCTAACCAAGAACTCACTACTGCAGAACTATGAAGGATCAGGTCCATTGTCTTAGAAAGGAACAACTCTGAGTTAGTTTACTCCAGAGTTTTCCTATGGAACCAGCCTAAATGTATTCATTATGGTAATTTGTCTGAAATCACATCCTTGCCTGGCTCCCTCCTTGCTCCTGTCCTGCTTTCCTCGCTCTCTTACTAGTTTCTTCTTGGCACACTTTCTTTAAAAATCACTTGTACAAGCATACTTATTTTATAGGCTGCTTCTGAAGAACCAAATTGAAAACAGCAGTATGTACTTAACATAATGCTTGTCTAGTTTCACACTCACATATGACTATGCACAAGCACACACACAAACGTGAATTAGTTGGGATTTTTAATGGAAAAAGACATTGAATTTATAGATTATCACATTTCATATAGCATCTTTATGTTCATAAATCTGCACCTCTCCTGTTTTTTTTAGTTCTGCTATAACTATTCAATAAAAATTTACTTTTACATAAAAGTGATGCACACCTTTATTACATTTATTCTTAGATGCCTTATGCTTTCGTTGCTATTTCCAAAGACCTTTTGTTGCTGATTCAAGGAAATTGAATTTGTGACAATCTAATATTTACCAACACTGCTAAACTTCTTTACTCTATAATTCTCTTTAGACTTTTTGGTTTTCTAAGTAGACCATCATATAATCTAAGGATGACAGTTTATTTTCTCTTAAATTCCTTTTATTCCTGTGACTGTTCTTACAGCTATAGAATACTGATGGCACTAAGGGATAGATTTGGTGATACTGGCTTGACTTTTATTTATAAGCTTGTAAATAAAAAAAATACATTAATATTAATCTTTTGTTAAATATGATTCGTAAATCAACATATATACAGTGATTATTATATAAACATTATTAACTTTATTAAATTTATTAGTAACTGTTTTTTATATGTTCCATCTAATTAAGAAATCCTTCCATAACTCGATATAACAGACTTCCCTTTACACATTTCTGATATTTTATAGTTCTATCAAGAAAGTACAGAAAGACTTCCCTGGCAGTCCAGTGGTTAAGATGCCGCACTTCCACTGCAGGGGTCATGGGTTTGATCCCTGGTCAGGGAACTAAGGTCCCATATGCCACGTGGCATGGCCAAAAAAAAAGTACAGAAAAATAAAAATTCACAATTACATTTAAAAATTTCATTTGTAGTTCTGTTTTTTCATAATGCAAATTATAATATTAAATGAATAACACCTTAGATTCTTTATACTTTCCTGGTAGATTAAAGATATATTTTCATGCTATACACTCTTTATTCTTAATTCAGATTTTTACAGTAAACTTTCATTTCTCCTAATATTAACATGGCTACATGAGGTTTTTCATGTATGTTTAGTATTTGCACAGGAATATTTTTAATGATTTGAGTGATCTCATATAAATAACCAATAGTCATTTTTTTAAAAGTTTTAGTCTTTTAAGTTTAGTTTTTTATTTGGAGAGCTTTTTATGATTATTGAAATATTTGAAAGTATTTTCAAGTTTATTATATGTTTTCTGTTTATCTGGATTTTCCATGATTTTTTTCTCAGCGTCTTTCATATCTATTAATTTTTATACATTGTTTTCCTGCATTACAGTCTTAGAAGTTATGCATTTAATTTTTAAAATTTTACTGATTACCCTTAAAACTTACAATGCTGTAGTTATTTAAAAGGCTAAAATTATCAGTATCTTTACACTACTTATAAATATTTCAAGGATATCTGAAGTTTTCTACGTCAATTACCTATTTGGGTTTTAAATGTCATGGATGTTCAATATTTTATTTCCACCATTTTCTGCAAAATTAATAATATTGTTTATATAGTTGATGCATTTTTATATTTTCTATACTTATATAAGTTTGTAGGCTTCATATTTTCTACACCTTAGATTTTAAATTCGGTTTCAATTTCTTATTTTAGCAAACATTCTTTAAAGGGACCACAGATGTGAATATAATGGTGATAAAAATCTTTTGTTGTTTTTATTCTGAAAATATCATGATACTGAACAGTCATTCACGTGGTGAAAATATTTTTAGTCAAGGTATTTTTTTTTCTCACAACACAGAAGGTATTCCCATCTCTTTGTGCTTCCATTTATAACTTATAACTTTATATGGTGTGTGTGTGTGTGTATATATATATATATATATATATATATATATATATACACACACACACACACACACACACACACACACACACACATTCATCCACTGATGAACTCTTAGGTTGCTTCAGTATGTTGGCTATTGTAAATAATGCTGCAATGAATACTGGGGTGCATATATCTTTTCAAATTAGCATTTTTGTTTTATTCAAATAAATACCTATAAGTGGAACTGCTGGATCATATGGTAGTTCCATTTTTAATTTTTTGAGAAACCTTCATACTATTTTACATAGTGACTGCACCAATTTACATTCCTAATAGCCTTGCAGGAAAGTTCCCTTTCCTTCACATCCTTGCCAACAACAATAATTTCTGGTCTTTTTGATAATGACCATTCTAACAGGTGTGAAGTAACATCTCACTGTGGTTTCAATTTGCACTTTCCTGATGATGAGTGATGTGCATCATATCACGTGTCTGTTAGCAACCTGTATGTTTCCTTTGGAAAAGCATCTATTCAGATCCTCTGCCTGTTTTTAATCAGATTCCTTCCTTCCTCTCTCCCTCCCTCCTCCTCTCTCTCTCCCTCCCTGACTCCTTTCCTTTCTTCCTTCCTTCTATTGTGTTATATGAGTTCTTTACATATTTTGGAATTAACCTCTTGTTGCACACATGATTTGCAAGTATTTTCTCCTAGTTAGTAGATTGGCTTTTTATTTTGTTGATGACTTCTTTTGCCATGCAGGAGCTTTTTAGTTTGATATAGTCCCAGCTGTTTATTTTTTCCTTTGCTTTTGAAGTCATATCCAAAAAATCATTGCCAATACCTATGTCAAAGAGCTTACCACCTATGTTTTCTTCTAGGAGTTTTATGGTTTCAGGTACTACATTCAAGTCATTAGTCTATTTTGAGTGAATTTTTCTGTACTGTGTTAAGACAGTGGTCTAGTTTCATTCTTTTGCATGTGGGTGTCCAGTGTAACCAACATCATTTTTTGAAGATACTGTCACGTCCCCATTCTATATTCTTGCCTCCTTTGTCATAAATTAATTGACCACATATGCCTGGGTTTACTTCTGGGCTATTCTGTTCCATTGATCTGTGTGCCTGTTCTTATGCAAATACCATACTGCTTTGATTACTATAGCTTTGTAATATAGTTTGAAATCAGGGAGCATGATGTCTCTAGTTTTGTTCTTCTCTCTGAAGACTGCTTTGGTTATTTGGGGTCTTTGGTAGTTCCATACGAATTTTAGGATTTTTTTTGTGTGTGAAAAATACCATTGGAATTTCGATAGAGATTCATTGAATCTGTAGATCGCTTCGGGTAGCATGGTCATTTAAACTATATTAACTCTCCAATCCATGAGCATGAACTACCTTTCTATTTATTTGTGTCTTATTCAATGTCTTTCATCAATGTTTTCACAGCTTTCAGTGTACAGATCTTTTATCACCTTGGTTAAATTTATTCCTAGGAATTTTAATCTTTGTGAAATGCAATCATAAACTGGATTGTTTTCTTAATTTTTTATTTCTGATAGTTCACTGTTAGTGCATAGAAATGCAACAGATTTCTGTACATAAATATTGTACCTGCAACTTTTCTGAATTAATATATTAGTTCTAAAAGTTTTTTTGGTGAAGACTTTAGGGTTTTCTATATATAAAAGCATGTTGTCCACAAATAGTAGAAATTTCACTGGAGGCTTTAGCAGGTTAGCTGGAGAGTGCTTTGGCTGCATGCTCCTGCCAGTGCTAGCAAAGTAGAGGGAGAACACAAAAGTGGCAACTGCCAGTGCCTCTGTCCCCAGTGCGAGTCCCAGCAAGCCCCTACCCCACCAGCAGATGCTTTAAAGTTAGCAAGTCAATATTTTTCACATATAGTCTAGGTGCTTTTCAATCTTCTGCTTTTGTGCTGGGTCCCTGGGTGAGTGTGTCTGTGGTTTGAGCCCTTTAAGAGCAGAATTTCTGTTCCTTAAAGTGCTTTGGGTCTCCAGGATGTAAGTCCTGTTAGTTTTCAAAGCCAGATGTTTTGGGGGATTGTCTTTCTACCTTCAGGGCTCAAGTGTTTGTGTGCCTGATGTGGGGCATGAACTCCTTGCTCCTGGGGGAGAAGCTCTGTAATTGTGAGATCCCTCCCTATTGTGATAGTGACATCAAGTCTCTGCCTCTCCTCATTGTTGTCCTTTTATCCTCTATTATGCAGGAGCTAATTTTCAGGTCCATTTGAGAGGAAATTGTTCCATATGTAGCTGTAGATTTGGTGTGTCCATGGGCAGAGGGGATCCGTGTGTGATCTCACTTGATGGTGTAGCTCTCTTGAGAGGTACTGCATTTGTTGCTTCCTTGCATCCCAGACACATTTAGCACTTGGAGTATTATTTTTGTTTATTTTTTTCTTGATTTGGGGTGTTCTAGAATATTAAGGTAATACTAAAGCCAATGTCAAGTCCACCTAAGGGTAGAGTTCTTGTTATTCACTTACATAAGAATTCTTGTTCCTTTCCCCAGTATTAGCCGGCTCCATCAGAATTGTCTTCTTTTCTTTGCAAGATCATTTTCCCCATGGTCTATCATTTCAATAAAGTTGTAAGCCTTTGAAAACCTTGGATTTAAAAGGCATCCCAGATTGTACTCTCCATATCACATGGCCACAGGCCTGTTATTCTACCCCTGTTTGAACCATTATCTAAAGCCTATTTATTTCAGATAAGGAAAGCTCACTACCTGCCTGTTCTTCCTTCCTTCCTAACTTCCTTCCTGCCTTCCTTCTCTGTCTCTCTCTCAATACCTCTCACTCTCTCTTCCAATCTCTCTCTCTCATTTAACTCCTGGGATGTGTTACTTTCTTCTGAGTTCAGCTATACTTTTAAGGAAATTATTAAAACATATTTCATCAGCACTTATAGATATTATTTTATTGTAGGATTTTCAACAGGTCTAGTTTACCATGTCATTAGAAACACAGGAAATCAAGTGACATTTCTAGGTACTTGGTCTCTCAGAAGAATAGAGAAGAACTGAGCAAAATGCAAACATTTTGCCCGATATGTCAAGATTACGACCTTGACATACTCTGATTATTCAAATGTAAATAAAAACCTATTTAGTTTCATAACCTGATGGAAAGGTGTAAAGTTAGTGTTGATTTTTCTTAATGTTTACGATATTTCATCCATGACCTCTTTTCAACAATCTCCAGATAATTCAACTTTAAAATTTTCTTCTTCTGTGAATTTGTTATAAAATACAATACTCTTTTTACAAAACCACCTTAATTTATGTAGGAAGACAATATTCCTTATATTTCGAGTATTTGTGATTATATGACACTACCCAAAGCCCCAAAACAGAGTTATGGCAAGCACAATGCAAGCTGAAATGGCTGAGGCTAATTCCTGGTAACAACAAAGTTTCTTCATATTGTATTACTTTAAAAATTATATTTATTACCGACTATCAAGATAAAACTGACAACTATAATAAAGAGCTAATATAAGAGATGTACTGAGAATGCCTGTCTGTATCTCTGTCTGTACACACAATTCAATTCTAAAAATTGAATTGTAACCTTAATCTAGCCTTTCCTAAAGCAGAAAACCATACATAAACCCTGATGTTGTCCCTAAATCACAGCATATTTCTAAAGTGGTTTGAAGTTAACCAAGTACTTTCACTTCAGTGATCTCATTTGATTTGATTTTCTGATTATCTTTGTGCTGTAGACAAACAGAGGTATTACTATTTCTACAAATGAGAGACCTGAACTTCAGAAATGTGGGTTAAGTTCTCAGAGCCTCTTATTTCTATAATGAGGATGAGGAAAGAGGTCTTGTTGTCAACGTCTGCCTTATACTACAAAACAGCAGACTGCTAAAGTGCGCTGTGCTTTCAGGCTCATTCTGCAGGGGTATAACAAGGAGACCACAACAGAGTGACTCGAAGATGAGGAATGTATGTTCTTTTAGCATAACTCTACAGTCAATCAATAAAGTAAGTGTACTGATACACTATTGATTTGGATTTAGTAAGCAAATCCTCTATGAGAAATCATGTTGAAAGCCAGAATACTTTCTGTTATGATCAAGGTTAAATGTAATAACTCATACAATTGGATTTTTTTGAGTACTACTGCTTTTGTTATGAATTTTATTAAATATTTTTTCACTAACAATGAACACTGTGTGGTTATTTTAGATATAAGGAGCAATGCTTACGAGTTTTTCTTTAAATTTCTTACTTTTTTTCTTCCGTCTATTCTTGCTTCCACTCTTATTTTTATTAAAAAAAAAATCAAACCACATGGCAACAAGAGACTAAAATTGAAATATAATGACATTCTGGTGGTATAAATTATGTGAACAAATTTTAGAGATTTGAAAAAAGTTATAAAAGTGTGATATATTGTGTTTCTATCTCTACCTAAAATAATTAAAAGTGTCTACAAAGAGAAGAAAGTAAAAATGAATAATAAAGAAGAAAAAGTTTCTATTTCAAATAGTACTAACTCTTTGTTCCCTAGTCTGTACCTTATTTATGTATATTTGCCCATTCTGCTTCCAGTAATGTATAAAGTTTTCCATCACTAAAGCCATTTCACATTGTGGGGACCTAAGCAGATGTATTAATAAGGTGAACACAATGATACCACGGTCCCTATGTCTCATACATTACTGTGAACTAAGCCTTAAGTTATAATCACTCAAAATTGTGTATTAAATATCTAAATCCCAAATGATAAATCCACTATAGAAAACAACATAAATTCTTTATCTTGCAATGTTTGATGAGACTACATAATGAAACAAAGTCTGGAAACAGATTTTAATTATTTTTTTCTCTTTACTAACATGCAAACAAATAATAAACTATATACTAATATTGTTAAAATATATACAAAATTTTGTATAGATATTAACTTTAAAGACATACATGTATGTGTACTATACATGTGTATGAGCACATAAATGGCAAACATGTTTGATTACTATTAGTTGCATTTCACTTTATGTATTTGTAAAAGTGAAAATTTTAGTGGGAGTATAATTTGGTGAAACTCGGGCTGTGAATAGAAATGCAAATACCTACTACATTATCTAGCCATTCCACTCCTAGGTAATTATCCAAGATAAATGAAAAGGTACATACATATAAGGACTTGTACATGAATATTCATAGTAGCTTTATTTATAGTAGCCCCATCCTGGAAATAACCAAGTGGTTGTCAACTGGTGAACGAACAAACGAACTGTAGTATATCCATACAACGGAATGCTACTCACCAATAAAAATGAATGAACTATTAATACAGACAACAGCAAAGATTAATTTCAGAATAATTATGCCAAGTGGAACAAGCAGGGAAAAGAAAAGTAGGTACTGTATGATATCAATTATATAAATTCTAAAAAATGCAAACTAATCTATAGTGAAAGCAGATCAGCTGTTGCCAATATTGGTGCTCGAGATGAAGGAGAAGGAGTGGGGACAGAGGGGCATGAGGAGGAGTTTCCAAAGGGTCCTGAGGTAACTGCTGTGGATGATGGATATATTAATTATTCTGAAATGAGTGATGATTTCAATGTATATACTTTTGTAAAAATTTATTGAACGATATTGTAAGTATATGCAGTTTATTATGTGTCAGGAACACTTCAATAAAGTTGTTAAAAAAATTATAGAACCAAGCCCAAATGCCACTCCCTTCCATCCACTTCTCAGATGGAATTATTCCAAGAGCACTTACTCAAAAAAGACAGAACCGGGGCTTCCCTGGTGGTGCAGTGGTTAAGAATCCACCTGGCAATGCAGGGGACACGGGTTTGAGCCCTGGTCCAGGAAGATCCCACATGCCGCGGAGCAACTAAGCCCACGAGCCACAACTACTAAGCCTGCGCACCTAGAGTCCGTGCACCACAACGAGAAGCCACCGCAATGAGAAGCCTGCGCACTACAAGAGTAGCCCCCGCTTGCCGCAACTGGAGAAAAGTCCGCGCGCAGCAACGAAGACCCAACGCTGCCAAAACTAACTAAATTTATTTAAAATAAAAAAAGACAGAACCTTTATACACCGATAGTTGTGTAACCTGTGTAGTCTCTTAAAAATTGTGAAAATTTCCTCGAGATATCTCACAAGTACTCAAGAGTAAATCTGGTCAGTTAGTTTACAAAGGCTCCAGCGGTTTTCCTTGACAATTTTTGTTTCACTCCATGAGGACAGCTACCCCTGCTGGGTGCCATGCTGCTCTTGCATGGTACTGCACCTCCAGTTAAGAGAACTCCCCTATTGACATCTACCAGATACTGGCTGTCTCGGGCAAGATTTGGCTACAGGAAGGAGAAACCATTTCAGCTATTCTAAGCAGAAAATAATTTAGTATTGAGGGATTAGGTACTAACAACATTATTAGAAGGGCTAGATAAGTGGATTCTAGACTAACCTATTCAGGAAGGTGGGAATCAGGAAAGATTACTGGAACTCAACTTCAATTACATATTGTCTAGGTATGATCCATGGATCAGATAAACACTGTCTATACCAACTCAAAAGAATTTCAACATCAACAAAGCTACTGATTGTACACTGGGAGGCTGCTGCAAAAGCTCCAATATCTTTATGCCTGCCAATGAGCAGGAAAATTTTTAAAAATTAAACAAACAAACGAATAAATAAAGAAGTAGCAAGATGGCCTCTGCCTCACTTCTGCCTTCCAGGTCTAATGGAATTGTTTATATTTGGTGAAACCTGACTCACCTCCAAATTTCTAGACATTTCCCAGAGTCTGGGAAATATAATCTAGCCTATACAGTATAGGAAGCTATATCACAGTATAAAGATTGTGGATGCCGAGTGTCATTCACCATGTCCGCTAAATTATCCATCTCCACCAGATGCCAGAGTCTTGGTGCTGCCTAAATGGGAGCTGTGCTATCAGGTATTCCTGAAGTATAGAAGCTGCACTGTATTCTTCCAGAGGATAGAGAGACCACTGTCCTGCCCTTTGGTCTTAATATTTTTCCACAAGAATACCAAAGCAGTACTACTTGTGATTGTATGCCTTAAGGGATTTTTAACGAAGCAGTACTGTTAAAATATTGTAATTTTACTTTTATTTGACCCTCTTACTCCACAATACAGATATGAATCTAAGAAAAGATGGGTATGTACCTTAGAGAAATCTTAATGATAAACTCCATACTGCACTCTGAATTTTTTCTCAACAATGCAGGTTTTGTCAGTGAGTCATATTTATCTCAACTCTCAGTTCTCCTAGAGTGAATTCTCATCTTCCATAGAAATCTAGTTTAAAGAGTTTGGCAGATCATGTTTCCTAAAATGACACTATAATTCCCATTCCATATGCTCTTTTGCAGTGTTACCTTGACATTCTCTAGTCAAGAGGTAAAGTCTATTTCAATTTCATTTTGAATTTAAGCTACCCCTGAGACTACTATGACCAAAATAATCAAAAGGAAGTGGCATTCTGGGACTTTTAAGACCAAGTGTTGAGAATGCTTGGTAGTGTCTGCCTTTGTGCTCTGAAGAAGGAAGCATGCAACATGCAAGAAATTGTGAAACCACCATATTGTAGGGAAGCCCAAGCTATCCATATAGAGAGGCCATGTGGAGACAGACAAGGAGACACCTGACCAGCCCTGACCTGCTCTAGTCATTTCAATCGAGTGAAAGACACATGGGTAAAGAAGCCATCTTAAAAATTTCAGCCCCCTGTGTCAGCAGTGTACACCCACATGGAATAGAGAATACCTAGTTATCACCATCCAATATAGTGTAAGTGCCAGATATTAAGCTTTTGATTGCCAAGGCATCCATTTCAAAATACATCCAACTTGAATAAACAAATATCCAGCTGTATGACATAGCTACTAGCAAAACAAGCAGGTAAGGAATTAGGCCGCCTCCACCCATGAAGTTCCCTCTTCAGAAGACCCTGGGTAACCTAGATAACTGACCTCTTGAGTGACCGCATTTCTCCCTTCCCACACCCTAATTCCCATTCTTTAAATTAGCCAGTAAAGAGTAAACCTGCAAAACCACACATACACTGTAATAAAGGCCGAGCCCCAGGTTCACCGTCTCTCTCTCTCTCTCTCTCTCTCTGTGCCCTCAACCTCACTGTGTGGCCCTCAGGCATGCCAAGTACCCTCCAGGACTTGAAGGGTAATAAATGTTGTTCCTCACAATTCCTGATGGTTTTTGCTAAAGTATGTCCTGCAATCTTAAGAACCACAAGGGCCAGTCCAGTCACGGCACTGATCACAGTGGGAGAAATATCTGTGGGGACTCCATACAAGTTAACACTGACCTCGCCCAGACAGCGCCACTATCAACAGTCTGGGACCGAAACAACACCCAACTTTAAGAAACAAAAGCCAAGATAGACCATAACTGTTGTTTCAAGCACTACCACCCCCCACACCCCCAAAACAAAACAAAACAAAAAACCTTCAGCTACATTTTTTAGTACAGTTAAATGAAATATTTGACTTCAACATAAGAAATAAAAATTTTATACTGGTATTTTAAAAACAGAACTACTTTTTAAGCATGTTTTAACTTCAGATTAAAACGTATCTTAAAAACATTCTTTTATGAATTAAAATATTTTAAACATTTGCTTTTTTAATGTTCTGACATTATTACTGGAACTCTGATATTTCTTACCTGAATTCTTTATGGCTGCAAATTCTTGATTTAATAAGGACATCATCAAATTATATAATTAGGAATAAAATTTGGCTTGCAACTTCTATTAGTGCCATTACATAATGTTAACAGGTTGTATTTAACTTCAGCTGGATTTTAAGATGAATAAAATTAGCAATTTATAAGTGAAGTGGACTCCAGTTGCCCAAAGAAAAGGAGAGGGTGAACTGCTTTATCAAAACTAGCTCTCCCTGCAACTAGCAATCCTGAGCAAATGAAAAGACAAGGTCACATATTTAAAATACATTTTCAAATCATTTACAACTGTGTTGGTGGAAATCCACTAAGTTCTGTGGAACCTAATAAATTCCAAGAGCAATTATTACTGTTATTTATTTGCATTAGAAACTCTATGTATGTTTAAGTATTTTAAAGTCAGTAGTGTAAACTGGTTAATTATGAATGAATTTACTCAGAGTCCCTCACTATTGAGTCATCTATTGGGTCAGAGGATGGCTAGGTCAGTGTAATGACTGGTTCTCTTGAGGCTGACACAAAAGCCCCCACTTTCTCTTTTCCTAGGATCATTTAGTAAGAAAGCCTGTCTGAGCACAAACTAACTTGGTGTTGGCAATGAATTTCTGAAACCTGACAGGACAGGAAAGAATATCTTCCTTTGGATATACTCTCTTCTGGCATGTCTGAAAAATCCAGTGTTAGCCTGAGGAATAAAGTTACCAAACCTCACTAACTCCCCAACAGAAAGCAGGTGTTCCTGGGGCAAGTCTGTAGCATTTAATTGGAGCACATTCAACATTCCTCTCACTACAGGCTACTGTCACCATGTTGAGAGAGCCCTTTGAAAAACATATTAGTGCTCCAGGCCGCTCCCTGCCCCTCCCTAAAGATAAGGCTGACTAGTTTGGAATAATCTTTGAAGGACTGGGTGGACAGCTTCAGATAAAAGTGCTGCTAATTTACAGGGCAAAGCTGGGAGGGACTGAACAGACTGTGAGGCCAGGAAAAGAAAGCCAAGGTTGAGGGAAATTAGCCAGGAGTGCTGTGGAGGAATGCTCCTTCTTATGTGGGCTTATTAAAAGTTTGCCTCTTCCCTGGTGGTGCAGTGGTTGAGAGTCCGCCTGCCTATGCAGGGGACACAGGTTTGTGCCCCGGTCCGGGAAGATCCCACATGCCATGTAACGGCTGGGCCCGTGAGCCATGGCCACTGAGCCTGCGCGTCTGGAGCCTGTTCAAAAAAAAAGTTTGCCTCCCTCTAGCTAGCACAATCTAAAATAAATACATTATTAATATAGCATTTGAAAACAACAACAGTGAATACATGTGAAAACGGACCTTTATCATAAATTCTGGGCAAATCAAGAAAGCAGCTAACAACTGCCCCTCCTTAATAGTGTCTTCCCATTATCACTGATACAATGCTATTAGGCAAATGCTCTACCCTCTCAATTCTAAGACAATCCATTTTTAGGAGGTACTTCATAATGCCTTTTCAGAAGACTTAGGAAATCTAGGATTTTACCTGAAAGATTTATGTTAATTTTCCACCCTACTTAAATTTTAAAAGGGTTCATGCTTTGGGGGAAGAATCCTAGTCCCAAGGTAAGAGAACTATTTATGTTTTGGATCTTTCATTTAATCCAGGTCAAAATCCACTACTCTTCAATGGAAACCATCATTACCTTTATTTTACCTCCTTCTCCAGAGTTATCCCAACTCCCTTCCTGGTCAGTGAAGACTGTTCTTCACTCCATAGATTTTAATTAGTTTTTCCTGACTTGTGTTTATTCTTTTTGATTTTTTTTTCCTAGTAGGGTAGAAACTAAGTTTGTCAAAATATAAGCAAAAAGTTAAAACTACTTATATAGTTATTGTTCATTCAGTACAGGATTTGTATGAAATACAGTCATGTATACACACTCACAATACTGGCAGCAATTTTTTTTAAAGTTTATTTAGAAGGATCCAACACTCTTAGAGAAAGTATAAAGTATGTTTTAGATCATTAAGTTTAAAATAGGCAATTCATTCCATAGTTGCATGTGACCTATATATCACTGAAGATGTAGGTTTAATCAGAAAACCATGTGTTTAGATTGAAAGATACACAAAATTTAAGAAAAATTAGAAATACTACTTCAATAATTAATAATTGAAGATTATTTTGACAACAATAGCAAAATTTTAAGCAGAAATAGTCAAGCATTAAATTGAAACAATAATCATGGCTCTTCTAATAATATAGATAACTAAATATCGAGAGAAAAGGAAACATAATGTAGACTGAGTTTATTTTGACTTGTTCCCAAATTTGACCCTCCTCCACAAGTTTCAATATACTTTTTATCCTTTTGGCACTGCAGTTTATACCATTAAAGACTTTATTAACCTATGAGTCTAACAGAGTATCAAAAAAAAATGAACACTCCAAAGAGTACACTTTCATTAAATAACATTCAAGTTAAAGGAATTAAACTGAGATTTGACGACCTGTTTTCCCCAAAGAGACTTTTTAGAAGGAACTAATTCACATCTATTTACATTTGTTTTCTTAAAGTATACACCTACCTTTCCATGTGGAAAATTTAAGCAGTACTTTATCTACTTATTGACACTAAACTTTAGACCAGTTGGTAAGCTTCATGTTTTCTCTTTTAATAGACAGCTTTACATACTCAATTGAAAGCAACTTTATATTCTTAGCTCATATGTAGCAACAACAAATAAGACAAATACTTAACTGATTCTACAGAATGTCAATGTTTTTATCACATTGATCGCCACTGGTGTGCTAGAAATGTTTAATAGCTAACACAAAGAAATAAAGGAAAAAAAAAAGCCGTAATTTTTTCACGTTTGCCACTTTCTGAGGTATATATACTCCCACAACGGCCACTTTCAAGACACAACCTGACATCACCGAATATGTGGTTTGGAAAAGAGGAGCATAATTGGCTATGCTGAGCTGATCTGAGCTAGTTACAGCACAACACTGGGTAAGTTCTTAATCATAGACTTTTGAAGAACAAATACAATTCCATACCTAACACGTCTGCTTCTGCTATTGGAATTTTCTAGGGTTATTTATATTTTTATGATGTTTGCAGTCATAAGCTTTCAAGAGACATTAAGAGATTAGGATGATGTGTAAGCTACCTAGATAAAACAATTGAGATATCCAATCTAATAATATTATCATTTTTAAGTTGCTACTTCTCTTTGTACCTATTTCTCTGCATTTTACTCCCACAAAGTTTTTTCTTGTTTTTGGTTTCTTTGTGTGTGTGGCTATTCGTTTAATGATTACAGAAATTAAAATATATCATGTTTTGATAATTTGAGAATGTATCTTGAGTCCATAGAAGATTCTCTGATGGGTCAAAAGTACCAGAGAGGTACCATTATTCAGTACTTAAAGGATTTTGAGTATAATAACTTTGGTGAATGACAATTACATCGCACTTAGTGGAAAATTATGTTCTTTTTTTAACCTAATAATGAAAAAACACCGAAAAATGAATATTCACTATTCACATAGTTTACTCATTTTGATCCTACATTGTTACAGGTATGTCATTTGAGAGGGAACAGAACAAAGCCTATTAACCTAATTTCATCATAACTAAGGAATAATAAAAATGTAAATGCAAAATTTAGGCTACTGACACTCTTATTTTACTTCAATGTCACTAAATATATACTTTGTACATATGTTAAAGATTAAACCATAAAATAACTTTTCAGAATTTCCCATCAAATGAAATCCCTTCCCTTCCATATACATATATTTGTATATTTTAAGTCCTGTAATTTTCAGGTCTGAAAATAGTTCATGAATTATGATTTCCTCCCACCTTGAACATTCAAAAATCCATAGGCTAAACCTCATCCTATAATTTTTTTTAATAACTTTACAGGCCTAGGTGATTTTGAACAGGCCTTGCCCTGACCATTAGATTTGATCTCAACCTAAACGCCTTTATACATTCTCTACTGTTGCCAGTTCTAGCTGGAGCAAATTCTATTAATTTCAACACTTGTTCAAATTCCCTTTACCCCAGTTCTGTTGACTGGTACCACTGTCATTGGTAAACCATGTTCAGGGCCAGCAGAGTTAAGGAGCTCTCAGAAACAGTATCAGACTATCTAATACCAAATCTCTGGGTACACACACGGAGGCCTGAATCTGTTTTTTTTTTACCCTCAGAAATCAAAATATGTGAAGTTGTACTGTAAAAAGAACCACTCCACTGACCTTGAGGAAGCTGTCAAACACGAAAGGAATTTCTTCTTTTCTACAAGAAAGGAAATAACACAAAAATGAGAGGTGCCAAATATCTCTAAATGGTAAAATACAACTACAAATTTTCGAAGCTCTTTCTCCTTTCAAAGTTTGCCAGGATATGTTACTTCACTTCAGTGTTTGGTAGGTGGACATACTTCAGCAATATGTTGGATGATAAAGATATTCCCTGAATAATTAGTTAGATTCAAGAAAGTTTGGCAGGAGTGAAAGTCTTCTTTGACAAATTAATGACTTAAGGTAGCATTTCTAAATATTAGGTTAAATTATTTCAGAAATAACCCACCAAAGTGTTAAAAATAAAAATTGATCAAGACCAATTTAATATGAAAACAGACAAATACAAAAGTAAACATAATGATCACAAGAGGAATAAGTTTAACTCAGAATATCAAAGAAGAAAAAACATTTTTAACCTTTTTGCCTGATGACTGACATACTCTTAAGAGTATGCTCTCATTCAATAAATTATTGGTAAGTGTTTATATAAATAAAGATACTGAATAAAAGAGGAAAATACAATCAATTATTTGTGATTGGCAATGATAATAGCCGTGTTTCAATGTTCTTCCAACAAATAACAAAAACATACATTGCTTAGGGTCTACATACTTTACCAGGAACACCTATTTTCATTAATCTCACATGTACTGTGTCCTCAGAAATTGCATATTACAAAAGTTTACCATATGCTATCAAACTGCTAATAGAAATAAGATCACAAACATTGTAAAGCACGGTGAATCTATGATATAGTCTAGGATACTGCCACAGTGAGCTTGGGCTGCTATAACAAAATATCATAAATTGGGTGGATTATAAATGACAGAAATTTATTTTTTACAGTTCTGGAGGCTGGAAGTCTGAAATCAAGGTGCCCTGCATGATCAGATTCTGCTGAGAATTCTCTTGGGTTACAGACTACCTACTTATCCTCAAGTACGGCCAAGAGCAAAGAGAGAAAGCAAGCTCATTCCTGACTCTTACAAGGGCACTAATCCCATTTATGAGAGCTCCATCCTCATGACTTCATCTAATCCTAATTATCTCACAAAGGCCACACCTCCTTACACTATCACACTGTGGGGGTAGGGTTTGGAGGATACAAACATTGAGTCCATAGCAGGTAACATACATAATTCTTTAATAAGTGCAGCTTATTCACGTGATTCCAGCAATTTCCCAATGATCCTTACAAATGTGGGAATAATTGCATTACAAAAATAAGCCAACTATGTGACATCCAAGTGCAGACATGGCAAGGCAATTACTATAAAAAAGTAAGTCTAGAAATAACAGAAGACTTGTAAGGACCTTGGCAGTGTAGGGGTTTCATGAAACCTCTGGGTTTATTTAAAAAAAAAAAACAAAAGCAGCCAAAATTTTTTCTGCAATTCCTTGCCTGTGATCACTGATCAAAAGTATAAAACAACTTCTTAGCTTCTTAATCTAAGTTTTACAATCAGATATCTTCGTCAAGATTAAGGATCTTGCATGGGTATTAGCCATAAACAAGCTAAGGAGTTTAAGAAAGTAATAATATCAAAAATTAAATCATATTCTTAGAGAAGACATAGGTGATTGACAAAACTACTAGAAATGACACCAAGTATTCCTTTATATCTTAGTTTAATTTCATTCTAGGTACATATCTCTAAAGAATATACATTCAAAACATTCAGGAAAAGAGGCAGAGGTTTGTTCACATACATAAGGATTTATAAATGTTTATTTCCAAAGATATAAAATATCAAAGAAAGAAAAGATCTAGGATGGTAAAAATCATCATGAAATGAATCTTTAGTCATGGGAATTACAGTAGATGATACACAGATCGAAAGATGATATGACAGAGATAGACAGATAGTTGTAAAAATAGGATAAGATTAATATTATATTATTCTAAAGAACAGACCTAGGAAAATAAATAGAAATAATAGGAAGCTCAGAAAAATATAAAAAGTAGGGCCCTTGCTCACTGTCTCTCTCTCACTAATAAAGACAGAGAATTATCTATATGTAAAATATTACAAATGAAGTCTAGATAGCTATTTCTTAAAGTTGTATTATAAAAAAATATTTCTTAAATTATGCAGGAACCTGAAATACATAATCTCTAAAGTCTCTTTTAAATTCCTCCTAAAAGTGTTATTTGCAATATGGTTGCTACATAAGTAAGAAGAATAGACATTCTATGTCATTTAACACTTAAAAAGCTTAGACAAATGGCTATTCACGAAGTTAATACGATTCAAACGTAATGGAAAGCAAATCAGAATCCCAAACGAAAACTTCAAATTTTAAAAGTCAACTGTGTAACACCAAGAGTGAATGAAAATGCAAGCTCTAAACTTTGGGTGCTTACGATGTGTCAACGTAGGGTCATCAGTTGTAATTAATGCTGGTAGGGCATGTTGATAATGGGGAGGCGCGCATGTATGGGGGAAGCAAGCATATGGGAAAACTCTGTCCCATCCCCTCAATTCTGCTGTGAACCTACAACTACTCTAAAAAACTAAGTCTTACAGAAGAAAAGTCAACAGCTGCAAGTACCAAAAATAAACTTATAGCAATGCATGCAAGTAAAGCCAATAAACAGTGCATTGCTATAAATGAAATGAAATCACTATATTGTCCTGGCATTTTTACCTGAAATAAGTTTCAGAAAGTTTTATTCAAATAACAGGTGAATGGAATCATAAAACCGTAGTGACTGATTTGTTTTTCCTTGGGATGCCAGTAACCACTGAATACACTTCTTAATTTGGAAGTTTGTGTTTTATGTCTTCTTAGCTGAATATACTTCGTGGGAAGACTTGAGATTTTTAAAGTTAATTTTGGTCTCTGGTTGATTAATGTAAGAGTAATAGATTGTGGTCATGCATTTCCTTTTTCTTCACCTCTAAGGTGTCCATTCTAATCGAAGGCATCATTTCAGGCATTAGCCATCACATTATCAACAATAATTAGTCACAGAATAAAGCCTAGTTTATTTTACATTTTCTATAAATGTGGTCATTCTGTTGGCCTCTACAGTCTTTTAAGGTATTTAATTGTCACCAGATGGTTAGACAATTGAAACTCATGAAAAATCTATAATGTTGGCTTTAAGACTAAAAAGTTTGAACCTCTCCAATGATCATTAAGAGCAGGGGTCTGTGTAAGCCACATCTGGCCAAGGCCATCAGTTTAGGTATGGTATATGGACATTTTCTACAAAGGCAAAACTGAGTAGTTAAAGAAAACCTGTATGATCCACAAAGCTGAAAATATATACTGAAATAGCCTGTTGCCTGAGCTTTCGAGGGAAGCTTTCAGAGAAGTCTTTAGATGTTGGTGCCTTCCTGGGCTTTTCTATCAACTTGCTGGATAGGCCAGAGTTGAACTAGCTACTCTACTGATTAACCAAGAATAGGCACTGTATTCGCATTAGATCATTAGATCATGTTCAGATCTACATGCTAGTCTACAGATGTATTTAATATTTAAATATTCTAGAAATTAGATCTTGTAGAAACTTTCAGATAATCTCAGACTGGATTTTTTAGAATTTTACTGAGTTGTAAAAACTAAATTCACTCTTCTAAGATATTCGCTCTAGAAGGCATAACTCACTCTTCTACCTCTTCTCTCCCTCAACGGACACACTCAGTGTATGAAATTCAATATATGTTAGCCAAATTGTTAACAAACCTACACTTTATTTCTTGGTTCTGTCTGCAAGAGTTTGATCAGGGAAGCAGGACACTATGAGTTTCATGGAATAACAAATGAAATAAGATTTTTTTTTTAATTGAAATTGCATCTTATGCAATTGAGGGATGTGCTAAGGATGTAAAGTTCTGAAAAGGATCAGAGGAAAGTCTTCAGCATGGAGCTGCTGGAACAGAAATGTGAAGAAGGCTACTGTAGAAGTCTATGGAGACTGTTGGTACTCTGTTGCTACTCCCTTGGTGAGTTTGCTACAAAACATCTAGTGGTAGGCCTGAATCACTGCTGGTCAGCAAGACCTGCAGTTAGGAATGAGAAAATGATGTGTTGAAGCAAAAAGATGGCAGGCCGCTCTGTACCTATTCCTCACAGACTCTAACCAGCTATAGTTAGTAGACCCTCCTGACTGCTGCTGTATCATGCAGACTTCACTCATGACCAAACCTAACCTGGAATCATATACAAAAGAGAACACTGGGAAACATAGTTCAAGTATTCCTAAACTGACAGTCTTAAACCATGGCACTGATGGTGTGTAAGAGAGCAATAAAATTTTAAACTATTTGAAATTATGTGTGTGTATGTGTATAATCAGTCATTAATCAAATAAATATTTCAGGCCAATTAAGGAAACTTACCAATAGTAATAAATACATATTAGATGTTTACCTGAATGCCTTAATTAATCAAAAAAGATATGAGATAGAGCAATATATAATCCTACAATTCTAAAACTCTGATTGTATTTCAAATATTTTGGAAAAAATAAATTTAAAAGTTATATAATCAGCTTTAAAGAAGGAATAAAATATAACCCATCCCTAGTAATAGTAATGATATTTCTATGCCATAGTAAAACTGTCTTATATGGTCTAGGTCCTTATTAAAAGGTTTATTTCTCCTCTCTTCAATAAACAACATGTTATCATTTTCCATTCAATATTTGTGTTTTATGTTAATTACGTTTCTTAATTTGAAGATAAAGATAATTTAAATTTAGAGAAAATTCTAGACACTGTAGTTTATACTTATACGTTCAACAAAATCATGAAGATGGAAATGAGGAAATAATCTGGTACACATGGACAGATAGCATCTCTCAACAGAGTAGCTGCTTATGTATTTGATTGAAGGAATATGGAGAGGGCAAGAGAGTTATGTTCCTAATATAATTCCTCACTCTGTATGATGACTGGTAAACATAATTGGCCATTCTTTTCATTAAGCCAAGTATTTTGTGTCCCATTGAAATTTAAATATATTCGGAAGAAGAATTAAATAATACTCATGATCTTAAATATACTATTCATATCTTCCATTCATTCATTCACACATTCATCAAATATGCAAATGTGGATGGGGTAGTTTGTAAGAAGGCACAGTAGAAAGAAAGAGGTAGAAAAAGCTAAATGATGATATATCAGTAAATATTTTATATTTCTTTACAGCATGTTTTATCCATAGTGGCTATATAGCAAACACATCCATATGAAAGAAGATCAGTATGTTAAAAACTATGACCATGGTGACTTCATAGAAAGCCTCTCACTTTTCCTGGGAGTCCTCATGTAGGGTCTAGCTATAGAAAAATGACTGCATAAAGAACTCAGAGTTCTTGTAAATAGCTTTCAAATGCTCCCAATTGCAACTGCTCATTTCAAGCCAGAAGTAATGTGCAGCTATATTTTAAATGCCAGAATTACATGATAATTCTGAAATATCAATTCTATTTCTGTCCTACAAATACTTGTAAAGTAAATTTACTCAAGGACACTCATTGAACAGATTATTTGTGGACTTCAACTTTCTCTAACTGGATGTTATTCATTGATCTTTTTACCAGCCTTTTTCCCCTCACGTTGCAATGTTGATTAAAGAAAATTGTTATTTGAGATGCAGCATTGCTATTTTCTGTTTCTAAGGAACAGAAAATATCATTGCCATTTATTTTCTAAAAGGATTGAAATGTGTGGGATGACAAGGAATCTGTCCAACTTGCTATTATACTCAGCAGCTGCATACAAACATTATGTTATGGGAATGTAACTATAATCAATTATAATGTTATTTCCAAAACAATTTTCATTGTAGTCCATTTCACTTAATATATCGCCCTCATTCATAGTATGGACAGAGGTAGACTAGGCAAAATAATATTAAAAGAGCAAAATTATAAAATAGTATGTTGAATACAAGCATAACAATATATAAAACACATATGCAAAAATAAATCCCAGGCACCATGGACTAAATTTTCTCAAATCACTCATTATATGAAGAATATCATATAACAAATAAAAATATGATTTTACTGATCTTGACTGAAAATCTTTTCTTTAAAATTAGCTTCTTCGAACTTTGTTATGTGCTATTTAATGTAATCTTGTGATTACTAACCAGATATTTGCCTTTATCATTTATAGTGTATACTGCATTGTTCCATCCTTATTCCCTATGAAAAACCAACGCACTAATTCACTAGTTTCTGGGAAAGTCTTTCATTCATGTTTGCATTTGTATTTATCATTATGAATTGCCTTTAGCTACACAAAAAGCTGTCTTACTCAAAGTTATCAGTGGGAAGCCTGTGGCTATTATATATGGCTCTGTACAATATGCAGGCACCACCCAAAAGTGGCCAAACGAGGAACAGAAGGAAACTTCCTCAACATGACAGAAAACCCATAATTAATATCATACTCAATAGTAGAAGACTGAAAGCTTTCCCCCTAAGAAGGAACAAGAAAAGTAACCTCACTTGTGCTACTGCTGTTTAACACTATAGTGGAAGTTCTAGCCAAAGCAATCAGATAAGAAAAAGAAATAAAGGTACCCACATTGAAAAAGAAGAAGTAAAACCATTTCTATCTGCAGATGACATGATTATGATATAGAATCCACAAAAAGACTATTAGAACTAATAAACAAATTCATAAAATTTTCAACATATATCATCAGTATACAAAAATCAGTTTATGTCTATACATAAGCACTGAACAATCAAAAATGTAAGCAACCTATTTCATTTTCAATAGCATCAAAAATGAAACATCGCTTAGGAATAAACCAAGCAAGTGTATGACTTGCACACTGAACCTACAAAATATTGTTGAAAAGTATTAATAAGATCTAAATAAATGGAAAGAGCCTTCATGTTCATAAACTGGAAGACTTAATATTGTTAAAATGTCAATACTCCTCAAAGTGATAAACAGATTCAATGCAATCTCTATCAAAATTCCAATTGTCTTTTTTTACAAAAGTGAACAAGCTGCTCCTCAAATTCATATGAAATTGCAAGGGACCCAAAATATCCCAATCATCTTGAAAAAACTGAATAAAGTTGGTGGACTCACACTTCTCAATTTCAAAATATACTACAATGCTATAGTAATCAAAACAGTACTGTAGTGGCATAAGGACAGACATACAGATCAACGGAATATAATTGAGAGTACAAAAGTAAACCTGTATTCCAATAGTGAATTGATTTTTAACAAAGGTTACGTTCAGTTGCAGAAAGAACAGTCTTTTCAACAAATGTTACTTGGATACCTAGAATTCCACATGCAAACTCCTCAAGTTGGATCTGTACCTCACACAAATACAAAAATTAACTCAAAACTTATCAAAGAACTAAATGTAAGTACAAAAATTATAACATTCCTAGATGCAAATGCAGATTTAATCTTCATGATCTAGGATTAGGTAACAGCTTCTTAAACATGATACCAAAATTACAGGTAGGGAAGAAAAAAAAAACTACATTGAAAGACACTAGCAAGAAGTTGAAAGACCTTTTTAAAATATTTTTTTTTAATAAAATGCCGTTAGAAAGTTGAATGAAATTAAGGAGAAATATTTACAATTTATCTAAGTGATAGGGTCCTGTATTCAGAATATAAGAATATATAAAGAACTCCTAAAAGTCAACAATAAAAATATAATCCAATTAAATAATTCACTTAAATAAACACTTCTCTAAAAATATATAATAGACCAACAGGAATTTGAAAAGATGCTCTAATTCACTGAACATTAGGAGACGCAAATCAAAACCACAATGAGATACCAGTTCACACCCACTAGCATAACAACAATAATAATAATAATGAATAATAACAATGAAACTAACAAGTGTTGGTGACGATGCAGAAAAACTGAAACTATCATACATTTCTGGTGGGAATGTAAAATGGTGCACTGACTTTATAAAACAGTTTGGCAGTTCCTTCAAAAGTTAAACACAGAGTCACCATGTGACCTAGAAATTCCAATTTTATATATACTACCTATGAGAACTGAAACCATGTTCACACAAACACTAGTGAATAAATATTTATAGCAACATTATTCATAATAGTGGTAAAAGTAGAAGCAACTCAAATGTTCATCAAATGATGAATGGATAAATAAAAAATGGAATACTATTCAGCTATGAAAAGGAATAAAGTACTAATACATGCTACACCATGAATGAATTTTGCAAATACTATGCTATGGGAAAGAAACCAGGCACAAAAGGCCACATACTGTATGATGATTCCATTTAGATGACAGATAGGAACGGGCACATCTTATACACAGAGGAAGTAGATTAGTGGTTGGCAGGGGCTTCGGGGGAGGAGGAAATGGGCACTGACTACTAATAGGTATGGTGTGGGATTTCTCTGGAATTTGCTCTGGAAAATGCTCTGAACTATATAATAGTGATGGTTCTACAACTTTGTGAATACACTATAAACCAATGAATTGTACACTTTAAAACGGTTAAAATGGTGAACTTTACAGTATGTGAAGTTCATCTCAATAAAGTAAATCTCACTTCATTAAAATTTCATTCCACTGTTATTGCCAGTTAAAAGCCCATGTTCTTAACATTTCCTGCAAGGTTACTCTAATGCACCCATATTGTCCACCTGCCTTATAAAGCAATATTCCCATCTAGCCCATGGCTACCTTTTCTTAGCTAATTGGTTCCATACTCCCCTATTTGGCTTTCAAAGCCCTTTAGCTATTGTCTACTTCATAATTTTTCAAGATTTTATCCACAACCCAGAAACAAACTCAATAAAGTCATACTAATCTCTTTGCAGCTTACCTTTAATGACTTAATTCCTATATCCCTGCAGTATATTGTCATTATTTCTAAGAATCACTTCTTTCCTCTTATCTGCTTACAGAAATCTGAAGTCTACAAAGCATCTAATTACCTCCATATACTTTTTTAGAAACAATTAAGCCCATATTATCCTCTTATATTAGTCAAATTAAATAACACATTTTATCTACTAACAGTTTTCTGTAGTAAGTTAATAAACAATTTAAGTACATGGGAAATACATCTGAAATAGCTACTATAAATGCCTGAGATAGCTATAAAGAGGAATCTTGAAAAATAAAGAGAATACATGTACACAGAGAGGTAACTTAACCCTGAAGCCAAAGCTGCCATAACATTAACTACCAGTGCCTCAAAGCCTAGAATTTTAGTTTTATTAGTTCCATGCAGCAATCAAGAGATAAGTCAAAAACCTGATCATTAATGGACTTTGAATTAGAGATGCTCTTTAAATAGCCAGGGCTGCAAAAATGACACTTTCTAGGGGTAAACTAGTAGTAACAGGAGGATAAGGATGGGGGGGGAGGGGAAGGGGAGGATAAGTATGGGGGAGGGGAATGGGAGGATAGGAGGGGGAGGGGAAGGGGAGGATAAGGATGGGGGAGGGGAAGGGGAGGATAGGGATGGGGGAGGGGAAGGGGAGGATAAGGATGGGGGGAGGGGAAGGGGAGGATAAGGATGCAGAGGGGGAGGGGAAGGGGAGGATAAGGATGGGGGAGGGGAAGGGGAGGATAAGGATGGGGGAGGGGAAGGGGAGGATAAGGATGGGGGAGGGGAAGGGGAGGATAAGGATGGGGGAGGGGAAGGGGAGGATAAGGACAGGGGGAGGAGGGGAGGATAAGGATGGGAGTGGGAGGGGAAGGGGAGGATAGGGATGGGGGAGGAGGAGAAGGAGGAAGAGAAGCAGCTGCTACAGAACTGCTGGTGTCAGACTTGGCTTTGGGTAAAAATAAAAACAAAAGTAATTCTCCCCATTCCCTGATAAACCGTTAGCACAAGTTGAATTCCCATGGAAATCTAAATCCAGAATTCATCATAACTTTTAATCACTAGAGCTATAGACAGATGGTTTACTTAATTTGGTCCAGGATTGTTACTGCTTTCAGGTACCTAGTAGAAGTAATGCAAAACCCATCAGAAGACAGTCACTTAAAACATGACCCCAAACATTTTTTTAAGGTCATATATGGTCACAATAAAAAAATATAGATACAAAAAACATGGAATAGAAGTCTTACTTACTGACAGATGAATAAAATAATAAACAAGAAGAATCTAACTACATGTATTTGAGATATTAAAAGCATTGTTATCAGAAAATACATTTAAAAATTTATTTCAGATATGTTAAGCTATAAGAGGAGGCTAGACACAAAAATAGATTGCTCTAAAATTTTTAAGAAGTATGTTTCCACCAATAGTAATTACATTTTTGCATGTAACAACAATTTATATGTTCAGGAAATTTATAATTTATATGTTCAGGAAATGAGACTTGAAAAAGAGGAGAATTTTTCTTTTATTGGGTTATAAACAGTGATTAATACCTGAGTACACCTAACAGAAGAAGAGAGGCAATAATTCAAAGGAAAAAAAAGTTTGATTGATTTTCTCAAAGATGGTCTGGATTCCAGGAAATTATTGAAAAGAACTCTCTGAAAGCTTCTGATGTATAATCCATAATAACAGTCCATAATAATAACATTTAGAACATTAGATGATTACAGGATAAAAAGAGGAAAACTAATTGGGATGAAATACCAGGAAAATGTATGTACAATATTTCTGACTTTATTGTATCAGTTACAAGGTGACACAGTTACTGCTACATGGTGATATAGTTATTCCTTCTGTCCCTAGAGCTCCTGCTTAGAATATGTTAGAGAATTACAGGAAGCAAGAAAAACACTAAGGTACAGAACAGAGGACAAAATAGGTTAAATCCAATCCAAGCCCCGTAAGATAGGAAAACAAAATTGCTTAGTTTAAAAAAAAATAATAAATCTCTGGACCACAAAACAGTCTGAAGGGAACAGTAATAAAGGTATTGCAATTCAATCCAGCAAACAAGGCAAATAAAAATGTGACCAACTTAAGAGGAGATACAGGGCTTCCCCGGTGGTACAGTGGTTAAGAATCTGCCTGCCAATGCAGGGGACACGGGTTCGAGCCCTGGTCTGGGAAGATCCCACATGCCACGGAGCAACTAACCCCGTGAACCACAGCTAGTGAGCCTGCACTCTAGAGCCCACAAGCCACAACTACTGAGCCCGCATGCCACAACTGCTGAAGCCCGCATGCCTAGAGCCTGTGCTCTGCAATAAGAGAAGCCACCACAACGAGAAGCCCGCTCACCACAACGAAGAGTAGCCCCTGCTCGCCGCAACTAGAGAAAGCCTGCATGCAGCAATGAAGACCCAATGCAACCAAAAAATAAAATAATTAAAAAAAAATGAGATACAGATTTTTAAAACTCAGTTATCCCTAACTACAAAGGGTAAAGGAAAAATGGAACACAGAAGCCGTGTTCTACAACCACAGAAAAATTCATGGCAGAAGGGACTCTCTACTCTTTGAAACCCTGAATCACCAAAGGTTTCTAAAGGCTTGGGATAATCAAATCTGCAGAAAGGCAAAGTATCAGGGAAGACCATCTGGCAGAAGTGACGATTCTCACTAGGTCCTTGGGAGCCCAGGTTCTGCAGGCATCATCAATAGCAGCTTCATTTCAAGAATGCATGAAGAAGTCTCATGCTGAATCAAATGCAAATGCTCAAGGGAGGCCTTCCCTATCAGATAAATACTACATACCTAGGAAACTCCACTCCAAAAATTCACGGGAGCAGATACTGTAGCACAGGGTTAAAAATGCACTGGGTCTCTGAGGAAGGAGAAAAACAGAAGAAAATACAGGATTTGAGACATGTAATAAAAGCACTCTGTGAATGGAGAGTTGGCTGCTACAGATGCAATTTGCTCTGCATAGTGGAGCGAGAAAAGAAAATGTCACCTGACAGAATTCACACTCAATTTAGCATTGAAGTGCCTAAAACAAAAGGCTCAAATATAAGTGGAAATTTAGAAGTTCTAAATATGCAAAATGGCAAGTAAGAGCAGAGTTCATCACTGCGCATTTCTAAAACTTTTAAGGAAACATAAATATATCAAATGACGAGAACTGCTATGCACAGAAGAATTTTTTAAATCACTTTACATGATTAAGTGAACTTCCACACTTAACTTACTGACTGCAACCTCCCAGTAAGTTAAGTTTCCCAGGCTTGAGTAAACTGTCATAGACTTTTTTAAAATTTATTTTTATTTTATTTATTTATTTTTGGCTGTGTTGGGTCTTCATTGATGCTCACAGGCTTTCTCTAGTAGCAGCGAGCAGGGGCTACTCTTCGTTGCGGTGGTCAGGATTCTCATTGCGGTAGTTTCTCTTGTTGCGGAGCACAGGCTCTAGGCATGCAGGCTTCAGTAGTTGTGGCACGTGGGCTCAGCAGTTGTGGCGCACAGGCTTAGTTGCTCCGTGGCATGTGGGATCTTCCTGGACCAGGGCTCGAACCCATGTCCCCTGCATTAGCAGGTGGATTCTTAACCACTGCAACACCCAGGGAAGTCCTGTCATAGACTCTTGAGGCCAAAAACTTTTCCCAACTTGCAGGAGTCCTCTACTTACTGCTTTTGCCAGAGATTTCATTGAGTCTCCACTATCAACTCTTGTAAAAGTAGCATCTTTCATATTGTTCTATGCCCTGGTTCTGAAAACATTTTGTTTGAGACAACGGCTCTAGTCATTCTTCCTTGAGTTTTCTCAATATCATAGGTGTGGATTGATGCCTTGATAGTTTTGATTTGGAACTTAAAAGCTGGGACTGTTGAGAGTCTTGGTATTAAAGAACTTCAATTTTGAGGTTTTATATAAACTGCCTCATTTCCTTAGTAGACAATTCAGGCTGCAGTCACTGATGAAACAAAGCTTCAGGATTAAAGCTTTTTGAATTTAACTCCCATATACCTTATTGTACCAGGAAAGGAGGATACAGTGTTTAAACTTACATTACTCTATGTGAATTTGATAATGGGGGAATACTGTTATTGTTCAAATTTGCATAAATCCAATGTCTTGTGTGCATGAAACAGAAACTAATATTGAATTAATGGAAGAATATCAGGATGCATGGGATCATGGGAGCAGGAGCTGGAAAATGGGTAAGAACCAAGGTGACTTCTGAGGAAGAAGAGAAAGAAATCCAACAACCGTGTTTTAACCAGAAGATACTGGTGGACATCACAGCTGGAAATACCTAATGCCACATACTATTGCACTTGCCATGCAACACTGTTACGGTTGCTTTTAATGAATTCTAATAATTTCTTTCTATGTGTCACCTACTCCAAATTCAATTTTACCCTCTCCAGAAACACTGAATTTTCTAAGTCTAGGTCCTATGCCAATACCCTGCCTGCTGGGAGTTAGATGGGACAGAGAACAATGAGCTTTCCCTTTTTGATTTGTGTTATAGTGGTTGGCCCTTTAATTACAGTAATATTAAATACAAAGGATTTAAAAATTTTTTTTTTCCCAAAGTAGTTGTGGAGTTGGATTTTTATCAGCCCTTTAAACACATACACATACACACAAACACAAACACACAAATAAATCTGTAATATATACTTTATAAATTTAAAATTTATATTATATAAATATATTTATAAAATAATTATGTAAATATATTTATATAAGTTTTATATATTTAAATGTACATTTAAACAATATGTATTACATGTAAAAATATACATTATACATATATTTTTCTCTGTTCCTTTCACTGTTGAATAACCATACATTCCATCCTTCCAAATCCCAGATTTAACATAAATAAATAATTCTGCCAAATGTATCCCCAGTGAAGTAGATACTAAAATGGAGCAGAATTGCAAAAGCTTTACAGGGAGTAAAAATTTTCAAGAAAACAGAAAAGAACAGGCCAGGGCAGATGAAGGCATTAGACTATCATACCAACCCAAGAGTCTCTGCCAGTGCAGCTGGGCGCTCCAGGCTGCTGGTCAGAGGAGTGTCTCACCAGACACAGAGGGCTAGGCCCTTGCTTAACCTACTTGTTCAGTCATTGGCTGGAAGCTTCCTAGAGAAGAGCAGGACCTTGTTTGAAAACTGAGGCAGGCCCTGCAAAGTCTCACAGCAGCAACCTCAATTAATCATTATCCTAGAAGATATTAGGCAGCATATCATTTTTTGCAAGGGCTTAGAAGTCTCCATCTCTGTGTGACCTAATAAGCTCCAAAACAGCATAATACAATGACCCTTCTATAATGGATATCAAACTCACATTTAATCCCAAGGAAAATCAACCCAATACTGTATTAATTTCTGCATTAGGTTCACAAGTTGGGATTTTTATATAATTCCTATTTCTATTCTAATATCATCTCAGTCCCATATTTGTATATTGCAAGTTACATCTAAATTTGAAATTTAATTGCCATCAACAGACTCTAAAAGAGATTGAGGAAAACAGAAATTTTAAAAGGAACGCGCTAATACGTGTAAATATATACACACACACACACACACACACGTACTATATATAAAAAATATATAAATTAAGAAAAAATCATGTGGTATTTTTTTTTCTTTTTTTTTATGTTGGCCTTGGCCTGGCTGGTTTTTGTGACTATTTCTAGTCACCAATTAAAATTTTTGTCTTTGTCTTCAGGTAGCACAGAATGTCAAGAATCCATAAAAATAAAAGCATATATGTAATCATAAAAAATTATTAGCATTTTAAAATTTTATATTAACATATTATTATATTATATTAATTTATATTATAATATAATATTATATAATTATAATATATAATAATAAAAATATAACATAATAATATAATATATATAATAATAATATATAATATTATATTAACATATAAGGATAAAGCCCTTATAAATGGTTCAAAAAGAAAAAAAAGACACAATCACCTTTTCTTAAAGAGCAATTTATATAAGAACAAATTCAAGAGGCTACAAACCACATTACTAATGCTTATATTCAATACTGTAAAGAATGCTAATTGAGATGAAAATAAGTTTCAGTTAGCTCTTTTTCAAAAATTAAAATTATAGTAAGACTGCCTGCTTGTTTTTAATAATTGCTAATAATTTTATAAAAGCTAAATATATATTAAATATTTGTATAACTGTCAATAGCATATCATCACATTAAAAAAATAAGTTGCAGAGTGATTCCATTTCAATGAAAAAACTTTAAAGTGCATGTTGTTTGTACATACGTGTATATGAGTCATGTATGATGTGCTCTTGATGAACTGAATGTTGTGGAGTGACAGGGCTTGGCTTCTGAGGCTAGGTTAGAAAGGTAATGCTGCTTCCACCTTGCTCTCTCTTGTGGGATACTCGTAGACAGCAGCCACCATGTTGTGAGAAAACTCTGGTCACAGTAAGAGGCTCCTGCTTGTAGGTACAGCTAATTTTCCAATGGAGGGTCAGCTCATCCTCAGAGAATGAGCCCTCAGATGATTCCAGTCTGCAGCCTCTTAGCCACCTCAGGTAATGTTCAGTGGAAGAGTTTATAAACTGACCCCCGTGAACCTTTCACAATCTACCTTATGTTGTCATTGTTTTAAAACATTAAGTTTGTTAAGTATTTATTTATTTTGAGACAATTAGAAAACGTGTATATCCCATCAATTAAATGTTACATCATGAGATATAAACACATTTAATTTCACAAAGTACTACTACTATGTGCTCTTGAATAGCTGGAGATTTTGATTCTACAAGCAGTGTAAAAAGTTTGCCACTTTCTCATATTTACATTAACACTTTTGGAGGTAACTTTCCAATTTTTTCTATGTAATAGATATAATGTGGGACATAATCATCGCTTTGATTTGTATTTCTCTGATTACAAATGAAACTGACCATTCCTTTCTGCATTTATTAACTACTCATTGTTTCATTATGTAACATGTTTATGCATAAAATGTGCCTATTATTCTTCTGTTTTTCATTGTTTTGTTGACTTGCAGACATTCCCTGTTTTTCTAGATATGATCTGGTGTCATGTTTGGCTGTTGCAATTATCTTACTCAGCTATCTAATGAAGACACAAGTGTGTCTTCATGAAGTGAAAACCTTAGTTTTGATATTTTAGAAGTCTTTCTTTATCTTTCTCTCTCTCTCTCCATTATGCTTTTGCTTCTGAAGTACTTGTTAACATTTTTTTCCCATTCCAATTCACACATTTTTACTCTACACATTTTTCTATTTCCTTTATCTTTCACATTTAGGTTTTCATTTTACATAGATTTTATATTTATTTATGCTGTGATTTTTCAACAAATACATACATTACTTTGTAAAGAAATGATTATTTAACAAGTATGAGTTTCATAAAAATCCAAACAAATCTATCTCCTATCTTCTGTTTTTTCACCATAGGTAGAATCACCACATTCTTTGAGATCTACATATTAGAAGGCAAGGAGTTCTAGTGGTAGGACTTGCAAGGAAATATTTATTTCATTTATTCACATATTTTAAACATAACTTGGCTTAATCTATTTAAGCAAGGCAGGGATGCGTTTCCTTGAACTGGTTTTCATATATTTTTTTATCCTGTTGTACTTCTTCAAGAAGTCAATAAAAAAAAAAATCTCAGAATTATTCACAAATTCAACACTTGCTTGATTACAAGGAGCACACTGTTGCTATGGTCCTGAACTCGATATTTTCTTCCACTTGTGATTGTAAGTAGTATTCAATTTAAATGAATTCCACACATATCTTCAAAATTATTTTTAAAAGGTTATTTTCTAGGCAATACAGTATTTGTAAGGAAGACTAATAAGTCAATATTTGAGTATTTTCTATTTATCATTAGTGTTTTTCATCTTTGAGTAAATTAACTTTTTTTTTTTTTAAAGAAGATGTTGGGGTAGGAGTTTATTAATTAATTTATTTATTTTTGCTGTGTTGGGTCTTCGTTTCTGTGCGAGGGCTTTCTCTAGTTGCGGCAAGCGGGGGCCACTCTTCATCGCGGTGTGCAGGCCTCTCATTATCGCGGCCTCTCTTGTTGTGGAGCACAGGCTCCAGACACGCAGGCTCAGTAGTTGTGGCGCACGGGCTTAGTTGCTCCCGGGCATGTGGGATCCTCCCAGACCAGGGCTCGAACCCGTGTCCCCTGCATTAGCAGGCAGATTCTCAACCACTGTGCCACCAGGGAAGCCCGTAAATTAACTTTTTATTGAAGTAAGATTATGATGTTCACAAACAGTATGGCTAAAGTACAATAAGAATGCATCTATGATTTCCTAGACTAAAGAAAAGGACAAAAACCCACAACTGTATTTGCTTACAATTTACAGAACACTTCCCAATACATTTTGTTTTGTCCTCACAACAACCCTGGGAGGAAGCTGTATTTAGTATCATCATTTTACAACTGGCCAAACAAACTTTTATAAAAGTTATATTATGTATCTACAGTCACAGTGAGTTGACTACTAGGATTAAAACCTCCGTCACCAGATTCTATAGCATGTTGGGAAAGGTCAGGTAAAGGTAAAAGTAGCATTTATGGGAAACTTAAAAATGATATAGATAGGAACAGAGAAAGTGTGGTTAATGAGCACTTTGGCAGCCAAATGGGGAGGACGGACTAAGAATTGGTCCTGATATGTCCAGGGACGGAATATAGGCAATTTGATATAGCATTATACCATGAATCAGAAAACTTGGGTTTATGTCCTTTCACTGTGACCTTGACCACACGACATTTAATTTCCTTTGGCAACAGTTTCCACATCTACAAAATTTACAGTTTGATCAATCTATTCCTCTAAATCAGTCACCACTTTACAACTTCATTTTGGAATGGATATGATTAATAACAAAGCCAACTTTTCAACAATGCAGGGATTATATCTGTTCTATGGTGAAAGAGTAATCAGATACACAGTAGAACTTGAGGAGTGACAAAATCTCTCAAAGTATCTATCCCCTTTCATGGATATTGACATCCATGCATTAGATGTATACATCATTTCAGACATTAAAATATATACTAGCATACAAGTATTTTCAGCAAATAATACTACATTATACTATTACTATCCATAAACAACTTTGGTTAGAATAAACCATTTTTGATCATCAGACATTGATTTAGCTAGCTCAAATAAGTCCCCAAAGCTGAGCAGGAACAAAAACCCAGTGATGCTAAAGGATAAAGAATACAGAATGTTCAATGTTAAACATTTTCTAATTTTCATGGAGGCTCACCTTAATAAAATGAATTTTTAAAAAATTCTTCAAACCTAAGAACCAGAAACTTTCCTTTTCCTAATCATAATTCTAAAACATCTCATGCTCATGGGTGATATATTCACTCGAATTCACAGAAGCTTGATTCTGCCCAATACATTCCACACGTATCGTTGTCACTGTGATAGCAGATGATTCCTCCTCTCTGTTCATTAAAGTGAAAACATTATCTTAAATCCTACTGTTATTTGTTCTCTTAATAGATAAATTTACCCACTGCTGTTTTATTTTATTTTAGTTTTCACTAGTCCCCCTTAGCTTCTCTGATCTACTTGTAACATTACTGACTACTCCATCTTGACCATGACTGTGAGTTTCTTTCTCTGTTCATCTTGTGCATTTAGATGGGTCTAGAAGGCCCTCTATGCTTCTGACTTACCAACAATGATTATAAGCTCAATCAGACCCAAAGTTTCTCCAAAAAAATACATTTTAATACTCCTTTACCCCACTTCATACCCATAAAGATGGAAAGTAAATTAATGGTTACCTTGGGATGGGGTGAGAGAGGAACTGGGATATATGGGGTGCCTTTTGGGGGTGATGGAAATATTATCAAATTAGATAGTTGCACCAACACACATTAAAAATATATCAAAAACCACTGAATTACAAACTTTAGAATGGTTAAAATGGTGAATTACCATTTATGCTAATCTCACCTAAAACAAGTATCTAAAACATTTCATCTAAAACAACATATAAATAAAACTGGGCAATGTTCTGAGGCTTGAAGGACCTTGAAAATATGGCACCTGAAGGTAGGAAGCACAACAAAAAACTGTTAATAAAAGCTGAGGAAAAAATGACCCATGCTGCGAAAAGGTGGAAGTTTGACAACACCATTATCTATAATAACATGGAAAATAAAGTTTGTATAATGAACTTGTCATTGTGACTAAATAGTTTCAGAGATATTTAGATATCTGAGCATCTTCAAACTGCAAGGTGCTAATTGGCTTTTTCTAACTGTCTTAAGGTAATATATGAGAAAAGAGACACAAAATAAGAAGGAATGTAAATGTTTTAGAAGAATTTAGAACTATTAAGGATATTAAAGAGTCTTTCCAGTTAAAATATGTTTTTTAAAAAAGAAGTGTCTTTTAAGAAAAAGATGAAACTCAGGGTGCTACCACTAAAAAAAAAAAAAGAATAGTCTCAAGACTTTTTTAATACCTCATAAATATTGAGGGTGTTATTTCATAGACAATTTCAGCAAAAAAAAAAAAATCAAGAATCTTAAAACATGCATCTTCAATCTTCTTGTTAGACATGAAGTATTCTAAGAATGCTAAGGGTTTTTTCCACATAAACCTGATTTTCATCCTTATTTATAGAAGGGCCGGTGCTGGAGAGTTAACAGGGAATAAAATGGGATGGGGGCCTCTCAGTTCTCAACTTAGCACACGCATTTAGCAGTGAGAAAGCTACTTAACTTCTAGCAGTATTTGTGAGGAAAAGGAAGAAAGACTCAGAGGGCAGAGCCAAGAGTTGAGGAAAATCCTTTCTAGAAAGCATGGGTATTGATGAAACATGGCTGGCTGGATACCTGAACTACTATGAAACAGTGTCTCCCCAACCGGCAACCCTTTAAACGCAGGTATTTGTTGCAGTTATCCTGTTCTTTTCTCAATATTATATGTTGGATGCTTTTGAATTCACAAGTCTTTGAGACAAAACAAATGCACCTAAGATGCTAAACACAATGAGCCCATCTATACCTTGACCTTATTTCAATGATGAAATCTTGAACTTTTCAATAATGACATAATTAGAAAAGAGGGAAGGAGGGAATGTATTTTTCACATGGAAATGAATTATTGTGACAAGAGGGTGAACAAAGCTATCTAATTTTTCCCAAATTCTTTCCTTCCCTGTACAAGCCCCAGGATCTAAGATTATGCTGTAACAATCTGATGAAGAGATCGTGACAGAAATGATATTCAGAGACTTCTGATCGCAGGCCTTAAAATGACAGGAAGAATCTGCTTATTTGCATCTGGAAAACTTGATCTTGGGATGCTTCTCTTGGAACCATACCATATGAAGAAGGAACGGAGTGGGAAATAGAGGCAGTCTGGTTGACAGTGCCAGAAGGGCTCCCACAGCATCGACTATCGGTCTGCTGATCTCTGTGCATGACTGTAGCCAAAACATCATTCAGTAGTGGCAGAAGACTCAGGTGCACTGAGTCTAGGCACAGATTATAACACATAATAAAACAGTTGTTTTAAGGCACCAACTTTTAGGATTTTATACAGCAGTAAATCATTTAAATATCCACTCACAGTAGAATGTATAAACAAACTGTTTCACAGTCATTCAACAAAATATGAGAATGCATAAATACAACCATATGGAAGGGACTCACAACCATGATGCTAAATAAAAGAAGCCAGACACAAAATGGTGCATGCTGTTTGCTTCCAATAAGAAATTATTCCAAACCAGGCAAAATTAATCTAGGATGTTAGCAATCAGGATATCAGGTACTCCTGGGAAGAGGCAGTGACTAGAAAAGTGAACGTGGGGGGCTCTGGGGACCAGGCAATGTGTCAATATTCTTTGTTTTGACCTGGGTGCTGGTTACAAGTGTGTTCTGAGTTATGAAAACTCATCAAGCTGTGTACTATGCTCTGTTAACTTTTCTGTATATTTGGTATAATTGAGGAAAATTTGTATTTGACTTCAAGACTTGTAGTGGTAGAAAATATCACACCTATCCGATTGGCAAAATTTAAAAAGACTGATAAAGCAAAATTGCAGCAAGTCTCTGCAAAAACAGAAATATATTTTCACTGTTGGAACATGCACAAACTAATGCAACCACTTCAGAAAGAAATTTGGCAATAGATAACATTTGAAAATGTGCAAGGCCCACCCAGAACTTTGCAATTCTACTTTCACCTAAATGCCTTAGTGAAGACGGTGCAGGTAGGTGTGCATGAAGAAGTATGTACAGGAATGTTCACTGAAGCATTCTGTAGCATAAATATTTAGAAAAAGAAAACAACTACTCATCCATAAATAAAAGAATGGTAAAATAAACTGGAGTATAATTGTAAACTTGAATACTATATGACTATTAAAATGAATAAATGAGAATTAAATATATCAATATGAAGATATCTCAAAAGCACAAAATTTAACTAAGAAAAAGCAAGATGCAGGCTGATATAATTTATAAAATATTTAAAAGAAAAATACAACACTTTTTTATAACTTTTTATGGATACAAAGACATTTGGTGACTGTATAAAAATACTTTTGTGTGTTACAGTAAAAACAAAAGTCAGTATCTTTAAGGAAGGAACAAGAGAACAGAACAGAAGAGAGGAATGCATGGGTGTGTGAATCGCATCTGTAATATTTAATTCCTAAAAGATAATCTGAAGCACACATGGCAAAATATTAAGATTTGATGATATACTCCTGCTATATAGAAAAAAGTAAGTATATAAACAGTTTCTCTAACTTAGAAATGTCATTATTTATCAACCATTAAATTATGATTTTTGTCTATCTGCGACATTTGACAATTAAAAATCAGCCTGATATTTCTGATCTTGTGTCAAGATCTCACTTTAAGAAAATATAGATTTTAAGTCTTTAGAGTCAACTTAACAAGAATGTTACTTAACATAACTCTGATTTTTTTCAAATAGTTTGCGGGCATGCCTTTATTTATGCGATCTGTGCGTGAAAAGTGTTCTGTCTGAATGAAATCAAATCCCTTTGGAGAATCCCAAAGGAGATATTTAAAAGCTCACAGATAATAATGGACATACCATTTTGTTTATTAAGTGGTATATAACACCTTTATGACTGTTATCAGGTCCAAGAGATTGCCTTTGAAATCCAGACAGAACACAGCCTAGACATCACCAAAGTCCTGGTGCATTATTCCCAGTTGTGCTAAATGCCAAAGGAGATCAATGAGTTTTGTGATCTGAATGACCTCCCTGTAGCTCCTGTGTTGGGGCAATTTGTTGTGACATTCAATATTATTCATTCTCTGTTGGTGGTCACGCTCCAGTTTACACCTGAATAAAATTTCAGTGCTCTATAATTACCTTGACTATTCCTGGGACTACTATTAGCCACCATTATTTGTTTTTTTAAAAAAATCTTATTTCCAAAAATCAGAATTACAACATACTGTAACATAGCTGTTTCCTTATAATGCAATTTTTAAATCTCAGTACTTAGGTTATAAACTGATAAAAAACAATTTCCTTTTTATATTAACTCTTTTATAAATCTTTGAAAGGACTGTGCCCCAGGAGCTGGAAAATAGGAACTTGAGTATTCATTCATGGAAGTTTATTGAGCTCCTAAGATATGGCAGGCTGTGAAGCACTGTCCTTAAGAAGCTTACAGTCTAGTGAAGCATACAATTAGATAATAGGTGAATTAATATGCAGTTAGTGGCACATACTTCTAGGTAATAGATGCACTACTATACAGTGTATTAAGCACTTTGACAGCGGTAAGTGAGGGGTCAATGTGAGGTCATATATAGAAACACTCAAAGGAGGTTTTGGGAGTTAGGGCCTGGAATCATAGGGGGAAAAAAGGCAAATGCTCTTTAAGTGGACAGTATTTGAAGGACATACATGTTATCAAGCTTGAATTGACAGCTGAAGGAGAGCTCTAGGATGGCAGAGAATCATCAAAGGATAAGAGGCAACAGAGCAAACAGGGAAGCAGCATAAAGTTCAACCTTAAATGAATATTCAGTGAATGTGTGAGTGATATCGATGGGAAGGGAGGGATAAAATAGGGATTAGATTATCACAGGATATTATGAGGGACTGAAAAGAAGTCATTAAATTCTAGAAACAGAATCAACAGATCTTGATTGCAGCAGATTTTGCACCCATACAGTATGTCTTTCTACTCTTTTCCAAAGTTGAATTATCCAAACACATTGCTAAAGCCAGCTCCTTGATTATTGTGCCAGATCCCATCCTCTCTTGCCTACAAATAAAAATTTCTTCCCTCTTCTAAATAGTCATTAATTTGCATTTGACAGGATGATTTCCATGAGTATAGAGATACGCTGTTTTTACTGACCTCTTAATAACAAAACCGAAAACAGTTCTGTTGCTACCCCAAATCTTTGTTCCTTCTTGTTAGATTATCTTCAAACACTCTGTCAATTTATACTGCTGTAACAATTAACACTGGGTATAAACCCTGGCCCTTGGTCATGCCATAAGAAAAGTTGGTGGTTCCTGAATCATGTCTTCTACAAGCGCCCAGTCCAAAATGTGACATCCAGCTCTGCTAGCATATCTTCCCTGCCCCAGGATGCAATGGGCAATAAGAAAATCTCACACCTGCTATAAATATTGTCTGAAAGCCTGGTCTGTGTACTATGATGGCGTATGGCATTATTTGCTCAACATTTGGTTTCAGTTATTTTGACACCCAGTTTTGTTTTGTTTTTTTTAAATCTATAGCCCAAATGGCTCTTATGAAATCTAGATGTATACATCCAAATGCCTATTGGGCATCTACATTTGGATGTCAAAACGACCTAAAACTTAACATTCCCAATGCTATACCCATCTTTTTTACTCCATCCCTCTGAATATACTATTTTTCCTGTGTTCTCTATCCTGAATGATAAATGCTACATCCATCCACACAGGGTGTCATCACTTGTTCTATCCTACATATTAATTCATTCATTTGGTAATTCAAATTATTTATTGTCAACTTGCTACTTTCTAAGCAATGCTTTAGATGGTAGAGCTGTATAAGTGAACTAAAGAGAGAAGATCTCTAGCCTTAATAAGCTTGTATTTCAGTGACTGAGATGAATAAACACCTGGAAATGTCAGTGAAAGCCATTTACTTTCCCAGAGGCAGCTCTCTATTGCCACAAATAGACTCTTATTTCTAGAACCTACAGAAAACTTTCTTTGGTATGCTGACCACCATCCCACTATTTTCCACAAATTTCAGTGGATTCAAGTGGAAGGTTTTAAAATGGTCTTGAACTTTTCTTATTAGTCTTTCAGGGAGAAGGAAGCACTCCTTCCTTCCTCCTTGGAATGTCTTCCTAATTTCCAACGACTCCTCCATCCCGTCAGCTTCTTTGAGAGCCTGGAGGGGTTTGGTCTCCTTTGGTCTCAAAAACAGTTTTTTGACACCTCCTCGGTTTATCATGTCCACGTTCTTAAACATGTAACTTTGGAAAATGACTGTAGTTGCCACCATTTTTAAAGTTAAGTTGTAACAGAGGAAGAATGTGTTAGATAAAAGACACAGATGTAATTGCTGCAGAAATGTGTCTAAAGCAGTGGTTTTTAAAGGGTCCAACCACTGGGGAAGGCAGCATTTTAGAAATCGTTATTGTTGTATTCTACCTTATTCATTGGTACTGCTATTTGCCTCTAGTGGCTTGGAGATAGCACAATAACTGTTATTTGATGTGCACCGTATAAATCACTTTTGAATTTGTACACTTTGGGAGAGTAAAAATCACTCCAATTCCCCTCTTGCCACCAAAACCTGAAATGTTTTCCCTAATTCTCCAGAACATTCACATATTCTACTGGATATTCATGTAGGTGAAAAATATGGTTATACTTTTCTAAGCAACATTTAAATTTATATAATAAAATTATTTTTGCAGAGCTTAATAATTACAAAATATGCAACAAATTCAACTACTACATCAAATGAATAAATATAGGGGCTTCCCTGGTGGCGCAGTGGTTGAGAGTCCGCCTGCCAATGCAGGGGACACGTGTTCGTGTCCCGGTCCGGGAAGATCCCACGTGCCGCGCAGCGGCTGGGCCCGTGAGCCATGGCCGCTGAGCCTGCGCGTCCGGAGTCTGTGCTCCGCACCGGGAGAGGCACAACAGTGAGAAGCCCGTGTACCGCAAAAAAAAAAGAAGAAGAAATATAGCACTTTGCTTTGTTCAGAATTATACTAATATTTTTTCATTGTGTCAAGAAACTGTGTTCTTTTGTTAATGATGCCAGTGGCATGAAATTTACCTTATAGCATTCCTATCACATTTATAGTTAAGACTGCTTGTAGGTGTAAGTACATGATGACTTTGTTATGTCTTCTAAGCTAATCAGGATACAAATTTAAGAAGTAAATGGAACCCATATTACTTAACTGCAAATTACTCTCCTTTTATTTCAATTTACGTTATAATTAAGAAACTGGAGCGACTGTTAAAATGTATTAGATTGTGGTTTTGATTTGTGTGTCTCTAACGACTAATAATGTGGACCATTTTTCCATGTGCTTATTGGCCATTTGTATATTATTTGAAGAAATGACTATGCCTTTATCCATTTTTAAGTGGGTTATTTGTCTCTATATTGTTCAGTTAATACTGAACAATACATTTTTATATACTTAATATACATTTATACGTAATACATATATTTTACATATTTAATATATAGTTACATATTCTGGATACTAGATTCATCAGATATATTCCTTGAAAATACATTTTCTTATTGTATACATTGTCTTTTCACTTTTTGTTTGTGTTCTTTGATGCACAAACATTTGCTGTGACATGAAATATTTTTTTAGGTCAATGCCTTTTTCAAAGCTATACAATATGGCAAGAATTTTATTGATTTTTAAATTATCTAAAAGTAAATTTTCTCAGAGATTTGCAGCTATTTACAGTTTGACTTTATAGGTAAAGCAGGTGTTTGTCTAACTGCCTCCTTTAAAAGAAACACATAATAAATGTTTTTATTTAACAAATTAATAATTTAGCTTTAGAGAACTGTATCTTTTTATATCAACTTCTCACAGAGTATAAAGTCATTTTTATTCATATTAAATTCAAATAAATACACCTTTAAAATAAAAAGAAAAAAACCCTTTCTTTAACGGAGGGTAAGCTCAATTAAAAGAGATCGTAATAGAGGTCAGATTTGCAATTATGAACATGGGAATCTATCCACGGCAGGAAATGGGGAGAAAAAGGGAAGAGTGGAGAACAAATGCCAAACACAGTCCTCCCCCCCAAAAAAGCCATGCAAAGTCTTTAAAATAAATCGCTGTGAAGACAAAACATTTCTATAAGCTATAGTCACCTAATCTTCTATACCACTATTCTCCATTTCTACTTTATACCTACACTTCATTAGGTCATGCATAGTATGGAATTATTTTTTTTTAACTGACAATAGCAGAAAAGGCTTTCCCCTCCCCTCTCTCTCTCCTCTCTCCAGTTTTGAAGGCTCTGTGCAATCTATTTTGAAATAACAAAAAAGACTTTGAAGATACATATATCACTCCTGATATAACTGTGCAACACAGTAGATGCTAGCCATTGTGGCTAGTTAAATTTATATTTAAATTAATTAAAATAAAACAAAACGTTCTTCCTCAGTCACACTAGCCATATATCAAGCACTCAATAGCTGCACACGGTTAGTGACTACCACAATGGACAGTGCAGTTATTAAGAGTTTCCATCACTGAAAAAAACTCTCTTGGATAGCACTGTTCAAGGTTATGTCAGCTTTAATATGCCTTACTTTCACCAACTAAATTATTGCCATTCTATGTGGGAAATAATTGAGAAATTACTAAGAAAATGAAATATATAAACCTGTCGGGGAGGAAGAGATTTTCCTCTACCCTCCTACATTCTTCTGGAGGGTCTAAGAATTAAGTTGACATGAGACACAGGAACAGGATAAAATTAAACAAAAGTTTAATAACATATATACATGGGAGAAACCCAAGAAAACTGAGTAACTCGCCAAAATGGCCAAAATACTCATTTTAAGTACCACCTTCAGCTAAAGAGAAAAGAGGATATTAGAGGTAGTGGTTTGGGACGTCAAGTGGAAGGAAAGACAATACACATGGAGCTGAAAAAGCAAATGAGTGGTACACAAATGTTTGCTGGGCCAGGCAGAGACCATGGGGCACAGGAAGGAACAGACTTTGCCAGGTTCCACCCTATCTACACACCTAGTTCATACTACAGTTAACTGTCGTGATAGCTCCCTTCCTGGAACAGGTTCTCTAACTACATTCTTTTAGGCAGTTAAGGCGAAGGTCACATTTTTTTTTTTTTTTTTCCTGAGTCTTTTGGGCCTTGATTGTTTTCAGCTTGAAATAATGTGCATGCCAAAATAATATTTTGAGGTGGCAAGTTTTGCTCCCCTGAAAACCTTATTATGGTATTTATTGGGAAACACATTTAAAAACATTAGGAAAATATATCAGTTTAATTTTCAGACTTTCATGTATTGTCATATATTCTACAGCCTGATATTTGTAAGAGCACTGCAAATGTGAGAGTGCTTTTTATATTTAATAAAACTGAATATAATCAAGGATATTTGAAACATATTTGAATAACTTAAAAATTACACACATGCACACATACATTATATATATATACACACACACATATATATATATAAGTTCTCAAAATAAGTTAACATGCATAAATCAATTACTAATTCTAGAAAATAGAAGGAACATTATAAATGAGTTTAGATACGGTTTTGTCAAAGAATCCACAATTTCTAAGATTGCTTGTCACTCCCCAGCTGTTGCTTTTCAAATGTATCAGGGTTCAAATACAAAGAGAAACAAAACTAAAAGAAAATAGAATATTAACATTTCTTATTTTTTTACAGCACAAATCCTCCAAATCATTTTAAAAATAGAAGACCACATGTAGATATTCTTCTGGATCCAAATTCTTGAATGCATAAGTAACTAATCATGAGAGAATTTGTTGAATTTGCATTAAATTGTTCAAGCCAGTAGGGTGCACACATTTTGCATTCCAAAAATATCCAAATATAGTTTTCAATAATGGGTAATATCCTGCATTGATCACTTAAGCATTAATCTTATATAAATATACAGGCTACATTTAGCTTTAGGAAATGCACCCAACTCACCACACACACACACACACACACACACACACACACACACACTCTCTCTCTCTCTCTCTCTCTCTCTCTCTCTCTCTCTCTCTCTCTCTCTCTCTCTCAATATTTCCTGAGTACAACCTTTGTTCATTAGTTAGAGGATTGCCATTTCTTAGAATTGTTCATAGTAGGGAGTTTATTTTCCCTATTGCTTTTATTTTATCTCCTTATATTTAATAATAATTTTCTCAGATCAAGTCTTATAGAAAAATAAAATAGTCCTCTATCTATAGAGTGAGCTGAGGACTGTTCCTTAGGAGTTTCATTGTTCAATTGATCTCTGGAGTTGATTCTCCTGATGTGAACGACTAAATGGATTCTCCATTTCTCCTATTGGCTTATATCAAACATACCCACAGGTCCATTTATTGTACAATTTTAGGACCTCCTAAATATCTCCAAAGAATGTCTTACATTCTGCCTTTAGGTAATATATTTTTCAACTCCACTCCAAGGAGAAATAGTTTATGAACTCTCTCCAACAAAACTAGTTTGCTAGGAGCAAGTATAGTTTGAAGAGTAAACTAGAGAGATTAGTCTAAAACACTGAGAATTGCCTTACGAGGATATGTCAGAAATGATCATAAAATAGGGAGCCCTGAGTAATGAGAGAATAACTAGTAAAGAAAGCAGAGAGAAAGAAAAATAGGACAAGACAAGATAAAGAGAAGATTTGGACTTTTCCAATGATTAGTCCCACTAATTTCAGGCTTTACCTTTTAGAATCAGACTTCCATTTTTTTCAATTTCATTTTTATTTCAAATATATAAAATTTAGTAAAATCAAAATTTTGCTTAAAGACCTATAATTTTAATATAATAATCTGTCACTTGAGATGTTAAATAAGACTTAATGAAAGGCTATATATATATTTTCAGATTTGTCCTTTCCTCATACATCTAATATCACTAGTCAACTATTCATCATTGCATTCCATCACTTTGTGTCCTCTAGCATCCTATTTCGACTACAGCAAGTAATTCAGCAATGTTTCAATAAATATTGCTTTTTCTACCATCAATTATTAACTATACCTTTTCTAGTTCTTTGTATAACCAATATAAAATATTTGTTCAAAGTGATTATTTCATAGGATTATTCTTTTATTATTATTTGGCAAATATTTTTGAACGCTTAGTTTGTGCTACGTACTTGATGTATATACAAAACTAAGAATGATCACTGATCTCTAATATCTCTAGCAGATTATATCCAACTCAGAAGGATATGTGCTAAATAATTTTACTTTTGACAATAGGGTTCCCTACTAAAGAATCTCATTGTTTATATAGCAATGGCATCAATGTTTATACTTTCTATTTTAAATTATCACGTTGAACTCACTAACCAATTGCCACACAGCCAATGGGACTTCACGGATAGTACTGCACTCATCCTTATATTTGTTGGAATGCTTTCAGGTGCACATAACATAAAACTATCTCAACTGAATTTTAAAGGTAAGGAAGTATTTTCTCTAACACAGCAAGAAATTCAAAGGTAAGTGTTATCAGAGTTCTTAACTATCAATGATAGTATTAAAGTCTCAGTTTCTTTCCATCTACTCTGTCAGAAGCTTTGCTGCTGTCATGTTCGAAGGATGGCTGCTGTTGTTTCAGGTCAATGTTTATGGAAGGAGACGGAGTCAGGGAGAGAAGAACACTCCTCCAAAGTGCTTGGGTCTTCTTATCAGTGACAAAAAGCTTTTTAGAAGTTTGCCAATTGTGTTCTTTTCATATTACAGGTGAGAATTATGTTATAGTTCCACTCCTAAACCAATCCATGATGAGAGCAATGGGACCAGCACACACATCTTAGACCAAAAGGATTTTATTTCATGGACTGAGTTCTACTTCCCCGGAGGATTATGGCCACATGGAGTAGGGTGGATTCTTAAGAACAAAACAAAACAAATGAAAACTTATTAAAATTATGGCTTGAGGGCTTCCCTGGTGGCGCAGTGGTTGAGAGTCCGTCTCCCGATGCAGGGGACACGGGTTCGTGCCCCGGTCCGGGAAGATCCCACATGCCACGGAGCGGCTGGGCTCATGAGCCATGGCCGCTGAGCCTGCACATCTAGAGCCTGTGCTCCGCAATGGGAGAGGCCACAACAGTGAGAGGCCCGCGTACCAAAAACAAAAAAAAATTATGGCTTGACTGAGGAGGGAAAGAGGAACGATATACTTGGTAGTGAAGTCAGGCAACAGCAAGGTCTTGTACCTTCTTATCTGTCACATACCCTCCATCTGGCAGGTCTTAACTAGACCATCTGTTTTATAGTTGGAAAGTGCTGAGAGGGTCTTTTTATCCTGCCTAAAACTACAGACAAAAATGATCTAATCATTCTGTCACCAATAAGATTATTTTCCCAGACACCAGTATTCTCAACCATTGAAGCTTTTTTAAAAAATAATTTTTAGTTCCAAAATATCTTCTCAAACCTCTCACAGCTGTAGAACAAAAAAAACATAGCCTTACTTAATATGCAAAGATTGTAACACAAATTACTGCTATTTCTTAATACACTTTAATTTTATAAAGTTAAAATTCTTATTTTGGTAAAGAAGTTGGGATTCAGGGAGTATAATAATTTGCCTAATAGCTTCATTCCTCTATCAAAATATTTCCCTTTTTTGGTATATACAAGGCGAGGGATTATTTGCGGGGCACGGGTCCTTGCTAAACACACAGAAGCAGCAGTTAGTGTGATACAGCTAGTGAACATCAGACCTGAAACTTGAACTCAAATTCTCTCAACTTCTATGCTCTTCCAGAACCACATTATACACAGAAATCATTATTACTGGAGGTTCATGGGCTGACTATTTTCACCAAAATTACCTTGAATTAATTAGGAAATTCCTACAGTGAAGATACTACGAACAAAGAACAAAAGAGCGTTCCTCACCACCCAGTTCTATAAGGGTTGACTCATAACCCACTGACAGTGCAACCTGAGAGGAAGTCAGGATGAAAACAGGATGAGGCACTCTGTACTTTGGATAAACAGGCCCTTACATAGTTAGATGCGCATCTCAGGAAGAATTTCAATGACCTCAGTTTCTTGCATCTTCCCATACCTAGAAAAGCACTAAAATCATTAACTTGAGACATCTGTTCTTTGTGATTAGCAGTAATCTAAGATGTATCCTTGACTGCATGTATTTCTTAGCAAAAAAAAAAAAAAAAAAATCATATATAAACTGGCCTCTCCTCTACCTCTTTGGAACACCTCCTCAAAGCTACCTGAGTGGCTGTCTTTCAGGCTATCATTCTCAGTAAGACCCTGAATAAAACTTAAACTCACAGCTCTTACGGTGTGTGTTTTTCTTTAAGTCAACAATATAGAAAGAGTAGGATAGAGGCAGTCACAGGAGGTCATCAGTCCTATTCTAAAAACCAAACCATGTTTGATACATTCGAGAAGCATTGATTTTTCTCAGAGAGTTGATGATAAATAAGAAGCCTTGGAGAACTAAGTGGCAGGAGTGAGAAGCCTTATATGAGAGAACAGAGTGATGACTTCTCTTCGCACTGATAGAGCAATGAGAGAATCAATCAATTGGGTGTAATAAAAAAACAGAAAACACATAATTGAACTTGTAATGACTCTGTGTATGTATGACAGAATCGCGAGGTTCTCCGGCCAAAACGTTGTAACAACTAGGCACTATTTTCCTAGGATCTTCCCCAAGTGATTGGGAGCAGTATGCCAAAGACGGGGCACAGGGCAGAAGGCCTGAGAGGCAGCTTCCCTCATGAAGCTGTGGCTTCCCCAAGTGTGAGGTAAACTTAGACTGAGTCAGAAGAGGAAACCTTAGAGAAATCCCACATGAGACCTTATACCTAAGGAAGCAATTATCATCATTTATGTATAACTTAATTTTTGCACTTATTTTTCTCCTGCCTTATAACAATAATCAGTTACCAATTATATACTTTATGCCAGGCACTGTGCTACATGTTGAAAAACATTACATTATAAAACTAACATAATTACTCCAAGAACTCAATGTAAAAACTGAGACTTAGAGGATTTAAGTCTTGCCCAGAGTCATGAACTAGTAAGCAGCAAAATCACAATTTGAAGCTATGACAGACCATAATATCTGTGCTTTACTCTGAATAATTCAGAAATACTGCACCCTCCACAATATTTGATATCCTTATATATATGAACAAATTAATAATACTGTATATTCATACATATGATACAAATTAATGTGCTAATGTATTAAAAATGGGTTCATATTTTAAATCTTCTAAAATCACTTATGTTCCTTAGCAGATTTATATTATACAACTGTAATAAGTATTCACAGAGTTTTATCTTTTTGAACATGTAATTAGTGTTTGTTTAGTATAAAATATGAAATTGTAAACTTTAAATAAAATGAAATGCATCTTTATGTCCTTAGAGACAGTATTTACATTTCAATTTATTTTGACAGCAAAAGTGATTAAAATATTAGAACACATGTTGGCATTATAAAAGTGCTACAATAGTATTTATTTGATTCAGAAAATTCACCCACCAGGGTTTTGTGTTTGTTTGTTTTTCTTCCAATAGTAACAGATTACCATGCCATCGGTAGCAAACGATTTGAGGAACTGTTAATCATCTAATCAATTTGACTCAGTAGGAAGTAGGAATACAATTAAACAGGTAAAGCTAAAAATAAAGTTCATACAGCAAGGGCCTGAAAAATCTGCTATTTTTACCTAAGTTATCATTTGTTTCTTGTACCTGTGTTACACTCAACGTCTTAAATTAATCTCCACAATGTACGGTGCAAATAATATTCATGTTAGTCAAGGTTAATCTTGGCTCATTAGAGAACTCAATTTTAAATGCCTTAAGCCAGAAAAATAGAATAGAAGAAGAAAAAAGACAGACATTTATTAAAAGAATGCAAGTAAAGGATGCAGCGGTATTTCATTGAACTCAAGGGCAGGCAGTACATTCAGACCTCCTGAGTGCTGAGAATTGAGATGTGGAAATCCATAAAGGATCAAAGCTTCCACATCATCAGTCTCTCTCTCTCTCCCCCTGGAGCCACATGACCTCTCATCTCTACAACAGTTAGTGGTCTCCTTCATTCTCTCTGTAAACTGGCTTTCTGTACTCATCAGTATACCAACACAGCTGTGCAACTCACATCATCTTGATTCCCAACACAAAGGGAGATTTACAAAATTACTGAACGTCAACTTTAAGTTCCTGAGACTAAAATATAATTGGGTAAATAAAGATGTAACCCTTTACCATGGTTGATATATTAGATTTTAGATTTTATAGCCATTAGCTGGGAGAAAGGAAGCATTCTCACCATTAGACCAATACAGTAGACAATACTACATCCAAATATTTTGGACATACATGGTTTAAGGCACTGTTAACAAACCTTTCAACTGCCAAACAAGCATTAGAAATGATCAGTTCTTTACTTTGTGTGTAGAGTTACCTCTTTTGTACTGAATAATTTGAAAAAAAAAAAAATAAAGAAACTGATAAGATATCCCCAAAAAGGAAACAGAGCTTTGAGTTTCACAAGGCAAATATCTGAAATACATTAAGTATTAATATATACCCAAAACAATGAATTTGGAGTATTTCTTGAATCTGTATTCTTCACTTCAGAGGGGATAAAAACTCTCTCATTTATAGGTGACAAGTAGTAGGCTAGATGAATGTCCTTGCCAAGAGTCTTTGGTACTGTCCCTTCTTTTATTCCCAAGACTGAGTACCATAGAGAGTCAGGCTAGAGATATGAGAAAATGCCTAGTCAAGCAGTGGAATCTGATGCCTCCCTTTATGGAGGAAAAAAGACTTAGCCAGCTTTCCCACAATCCCCTTTTTCAACAGAGAGGAGGCCAAACCATGATGTTCAAAACACCAAAACCAAAATGTAAATCCAAAAAGTCTGCAAAGAGTAAGAGTGGTCATCTTCAAATGAATGAAAATAATTGTTCCCAGTATTTCCACTGGCAAATATATGCAAGAGGATAAAATGGCATAAATAGGATTCTGTTTTAAGTATGATGTCTATGATCATATCTTGAAATATATATATATTTACACACTAGATAATATGTTCAGACTACAGAGAATGTCTCAAGAAATTCCAAATAAGATCAATTAGCTAGGTAACATCCAATGACCTCAATGTATTAATGCAATATAAATAGAAAATAAAAATAAACTATTCAAATATACCTACCTGTGAACTGTTAAAATTTTTTATGTGTTTGATTTTTGAATGATAAAAACAGAAATAAAAATAGAAAAGACAGAAATGAAATATATATAGAAAGTAGATTTAAAATACTTGGAGTGAACCTTTTCCTTATAGTTCAGGACACATCTCATTTAGATATGGGAAAAAAATAGATAAAAATCAAAACTGAAAAATTTTATAGAAGACAAAATAGAAAACGTACCGAATAAAATTCCAATAGAAAATGACTAGGTGCCAAAAGAATGTGACCACAAAGCAAATGGAAACAGAAACCTAATGATTTAAAGTTCTATAAAAGAAATTCAAAGAATTGTCCAAGCTTTGGAAGGACACAAATCAGAATATAAACAAATTATGATATTTTGTATCTAGACAGGCAGGAGGCATGAAATGAGAGCTGACACATATCATAAAAGAACTGGAAAAAATACACGTTTTTTTTTTTCAGAAGTAAGAAATAAATTCAAAGGAACCTAATCAGATATGTATGTGTATACAGAAGCCAAAATATGAAGAAAGTGATAAAATTTGAAAAACAACATTTGGTAATTCCTCATGAAATAATTTTTTCAAGAAATAATAAGGAATAAAATTTTTGAGTGAATACTTCATGAAGAACTGCAGAATGGAAACATAAGGCTGTCATCTCCTGAACCACTACTGGAATCTCCGATTCTCTAAAAATGGACAACAAATATTCTGTTTCCTGATATAGAGCAATATGAATCTCAGAGGAATATCTTTGAAGTGTTCATGTCAAATTTGTAAAGCAAATATCTAGAATTAACTTCAAATTTTAGCAAATACAGAGAAGAAAGAAACAAGTTAAATGACAATCAGAGAACAAGCAGAAACACAATGTGGTATGTTCTAAAGGGAAATGTAACAGGTTTCCACATTAAGAAAAAAATTAGACGTAGAACATCTAACGACTAAATGTGGTACGTGGACCTTGTTTAAATCCTTACTAAAATAAATCCACTCTAGATAACAGTTCAGAGAAAATGAGAAAAAAATGTGATAACAGAACAACAGCATCATGGTTATATGGAAAAAAATTATCTATGACCTGAAAAACACATATTGAAGTATATATGGGTCAAGGTGTGATCCATTCGGATTTGTTTAAAATTCATTACAGGAAAAAAAGGACAAGTAAAGCAAATGAAGAAAAATTAATTTTTGAACCTTTGTGTCATGCATATATGGCGTTTAATTCACTATTTTTCCTACTTCCCTATTTGATCATTTTAACAGAAAATGATAGACAAGTAAAGGTGACTAAAAAATACCTTGTGGGTTATGGCCTAAGTAGTTTACAAATAAAATATTACAGCTTTAAGTAGATTTCTGAGAAAGAAATGGACAAAATTTTAATATCAGGAATCTATGAAAAGACCAACAAAATAAAACAAACTAAAAAAAAGGAAGTAACAAATTTGCAAAGATATGATAAGAAATTAAGGTATTTGCTGCTAATCAAAACTGTAGTATTATTAATTAAAACTTAAGTTGGCTCTTTGAAAAGATAAAAATATATACATAACTTTAGGAAGTTTGAGAAAAATAAATAACATAATGTATAAATGCATGCAGTTATTTATAAGGTACATATTTAAAAGTTAAGCTAATAGTGCAAATACCTGTACTTCAATACATTTGTGATTATATAGTATATGGATTATTGCCTATTAAATTGTAATTTACAATAATGAGGTCAAACAAAATAGAGGCAGAACAGGAAATAAACCTAAAAGAAAATGGCAAGGCACTACAAGTTCAAATCCTAAAATCCACTGGGTCAACGTGACTTATTTATTTAACTCATTAATTCATTTTGCAAAGTTAGGCTAATGTGGCTTCGAAATTAAACAAGTCACACATTATGAAAACTAAAAATGTCACTTAATAAAGCAGAAAAAATTTTAAATACCATATTATACAATCATACCTAAGTAAGAATAATTCCAAAATTTCATGGGAGCTTTATTTTATGACATACTAATCCCGGTTTAAAAGCTTCAGATTGAGAACCTGCTGGAATTTATACTCACACAAATAGTTCACAAAAAGAAAGAAAAAGATGTACTAAAGTATATGCTACAAATATAAAAGTTCATGTATACCCTCATGTAAGTCAATTAAGGGAATTATCTGTGTTCAGAAACTCTTAAATGTATTTGGAAGAGGCAAATCAAGGAAAACACCTACCTTGAGGCTGCCTCTTTTGAGGGGAGACCATGTGTGCCACCTGTGCTCTCAGCCTGGTTAGGGCTCACACTGGAAACCGTGAGCCCAGCTCCATCCGATGTTGCCACAAATACATGTTCTGAAAAATCCAAATTTTTAAGACCACAAATTGATTTTTATCAAGTCTTTAAGAAAGTAGTATAAAAATTAAGAAACTGAAAAATAAATTAAAATTCATAGGACTGGCAGTTACATCCAGGGCTCTAATGATTAGGAACAGGAGTTCCAAAAACCGTGAAAAAAAGAGGAAGTATTTGAAGGATTGATGGTCATTTCAAAGTTAAAAAGGACAAACATCCTTCCTTTAAAAGAGGAAGTTAAAAAATGCATTTACTAGTGTAATAGCGATTTTTAAATAATGGAACAAAAATATTATTTTTTTTTTCTGTAATATGTACATAAGACTAAGAGCATTTGTCAAAGAAAAACGAGGGGACTTTTGTCTTACCAGAAACAAACAGTATGAAAAGATATAAATTTTTATAAGAGGTGCCATTATCACAATGATGTATAAATAGACCCAAGGCACAGCAAAGAGAATTTGGAAACAACCTGATGACTATATGTTAATTAAACAGTGGAAAGTTAATTTAGAGAAGGAAAGCCATTTTCAAAAATTAATAATGGAGCAATTATGAAGCAATTAATAATAATAATTGTGAAAATGTAGGCTACAAAATATATCCGTTACAAAACTGACAGCTAGTTTAAATTGATTAAGAAAAACAACTATAGGGCTTCCCTGGTGGCGCAGTGGTTGAGAGTCCGTCTGCCGATGCAGGGGACATGGGTTCGTGCCCCGGTCCGGGAAGATCCCACATGCCAGGGAGCGGCTGGGCCCGTGAGCCATGGCCGCTGAGCCTGCGCGTCCGGAGCCTGTGCTCCGCAATGGGAGAGGCCACAACAGTGAGAGGCCCGCGTACCACAAAAGAAAACAAAAAACTATAGAACTGTTAAAAATATAGGACAATTGTATAAATTTCGAATAGGTGTTGTATTAGTTTCCTATTGCAGCTGTAACAAATTACCACAAATTTGGTGCCTGAGAACAATGCAAATTTATTCTCGTTCTGTACTGAAGGTGAACGTCCAAAACAGGTTCTATAGATCTAGAAATCAAGGTGCCTGCAGAGCTGCCCTCCCACCACAGGCTCCAGGAAAGAATGTCTTTCCTTGACTTTTCTAAATTCTAGCACTGCATTCCTTGTCTTCAAAACCAGCAGTATAGCATCTTCAGATCTTTCTCTGAAAAGTTTCATAATGTCTTCTCTCTTATAAAAACCATTGTGATTACATCAGATCCACCCATATAACCCAGGATAATAAATTTCACACCTCAAGATTCTTGACTTAATCACATCTGTGAAGCCCCATTTGCCATTTAAGGCAACATATTTATAGGGATTAGGGCATGGAAGTCTTTGGACATCATTATTCAGCCTACCACAGGTACATTCTATTTCAAAATAGCATTCAAAATTCTTAAAGTACTGCTAAATTTGATGACATTAATGTTTTAAACTCCTATGAAGCAAAAGATACCGCAAAGTTACATGGCAAGAGGCAGATCGGAAGAAAATATCTGCTATATTTACAATGAGCATTGTTATCTAACATATTAAAAACTACCAATAAATAAAAAGTTAAATACAATATAACAGAGTTGAATAAAATGTAGATGACTAATTAAAACCTGAAAAGATAATCAATGTCATGGATCACAAGGATGCAAATTAAAATAAATTATTGTTTTTTACTGTCTAAGTCCACAATGATAATAGAGTGAATTTGCAATTGTTTATATCTTTGTTAAACATTATGAAGAGTAAGTCAGCATTTATTCAAATGAAATAGGTCTGAATTTTTACTCTAAACTTTGCCTCCTAATATTTACTTTGGAGAGGTATTTGCCATATATCCAAAGGAACATGAGCAAGAATATACTTTTAGATCTTTCTCACTGTGTGGTGGTATAATATCTGCAATAATTTATAATATTTAAGTGGCTTTTAGTAGAGAAATCCTTAATAGAGTTATGTAAATGTTATAGCATGCTATTCAATAAATAATTAATAAAATTATATATATGTAAATATCTCTATATTATTAATTTGAAAATATCAACTGATTTGATACATATGTTCAGCATGTTTTCATCAATAAATTTAATGAATATGGAGTTAGAACAGAAAAGCATAACTTTTGTCAACATGGCTTCTTGAAATCTCTATATCATTAATTCACAGGGACAGTGAATATGGTTTTGTGAAAAATATACACATTTATTAATTCATTTTACAGAAACTAAGTAATGTTGCAAGATTTAACAAGTAAAATTTTAAAATACCAGTTAAATTTGAATTTTAGATAAACAATGAATATACAGTATTGTACTGCTGACTGCTGTTTGCTTCAGTTACACAATTTTAAGTTGGAAATCACATGCTGGGAACATTTTGAAGCTTTATTTTTCAAGAATTAAAATGGTTTGCCAGTAGTTCATTAATGAATATATGAAAACAACTGTAACAGCAGCTTTCATCAGCACAAATTAAAAACATTTATTAATGAATATGCCACTTTCATAAATAATCAAAGTAGCATTACACTTAGTAGTCTAATGATCAATGCCTCATACTATGAAAGATGTCTAGCAGTAATTAAACCTGTAGTGCTATAGTATTTTGTATTATAAAAATTTATATATCATAAGAACATATTTTCTTTCATCAACTAGATAAGGCCCTCAAAGACAGGATACTTATTCCTTAATTCTTTCTGACTACATAATGTATAATAAACTATTACTTTTAATAGAATTCTTTATAAATGTTGTTGGTATTTGACAAACAGCTTAAATTTTCACATGAACTTAAACTAAGACTTGCACTGATATTTGCTTCAATTTCTAATTAACATTTGTAAGAAAAATATTTTCAAATGTGAAAAAAAAATCTCAAAACACTTTTTTGCTGAGGTTTTCTTTTCTTTTTTTTGAGTCCAAAAATAGCAATTTCATTGAGAATACCCATTTTTGGTGGGTTAGATAATAGTGTACTTCAAGTTCTTTAATATTCTTCATTCAGGTGAGATACTTTCTCTTTCAGGACATGGACTGAACCTCCAACTCCAGCCAGAGAGTTAAAAAGGAACTAAAGTAAAATATGTGGATGGTTAACCACCATCCTTCACCACTGCTGAACTCATCCACTCAAAAGGCAGATTTCCTGAATGAATTTTTTTTGAGCTCTAATACATTTTCCCAAATACAACCTGCTCATCTCTTGGATTTTCTTGTACTGTCCCCGATTTTTATTCAGATTAAATTACTTTGTGGAGTGCATAACAACGTGACAGTGTAAACTGATTTGATACAGATGTTCAGCACGTTTCCATCAATAAATTTAATGAATATGGAGTTAGAAAGAACAGAAAAGCATAATTTTTGTCAACATGGCTTCTTGAAATCCGATCAGTGAAAATTCCTAGCAGGTGAGACCTCCACATATATTCTGGAAGTATTTCCCCTTAGAATGGCAGATGGATATTTAACACTATCAAGTTATGAGAGACCATGGTTGGGTAAAACAGTGAAAACACAAACATTCTTAATTTAAGCAGGGTGCATTTTGTAGAAATTCCATGTTTTCTTACTGTGCTAGCTAGCAATCCTAATCCAGGACGAAGTTAGACAGCTCTTAAACACTGTTCTTATGGTGAATTCATGTATACGTAAGTTTAAGAAAAATCTTAAGTTCATCTGCTAATAGTTCATGGTATACTCACAGGGGATAATATAAATAAGAAGTACACGCTGGTCAGCAGCAGATGTATCATGAAACTAAGGAAGTATAGCCATTCAAGGACTTACCCTGTCCTCTGCCTTCCCTTCCACCACAATTCTCCTAGTACCTAGTGAAATGGAGAGACAGACAGACTTTTTGGGATCTAGCTGAGAGATAGCTGAGTTGGAACTATGCAATTTTCATAGCAAATGTGAAAAATGTCTTCCTATGTAAATAAAACAAGTGAGGAAAAATTAAAATCTCCTAACATATAAGTATAGAAAGTGTATCTTCTTTTACTAACATTAAATGTATATACTTAAAAAAGAAAAATTTCAGATAGATTTAATGAGATTACTTTAAAAATCTGATAAATATGACAAAATACTAGATTTTTTTATTGAGAAGCAAATTCTAACATTTTTCAGACTTTAATAAAAGCAGAAATTTATTAAGAAAATGTGACTTTTAAATTAAAATAATGAATAATCACTTTGATTATTAGACAATTTATGAAAACTACTGATACATGATGTACATTAAAATTGAAATTCATGCTGATTTGTCATTCACTATTGACAGTGAAAAGATATTAAAATTAAAATACAGCACAGAAGTAAGAATATCAAAAACGAAGTGATTAATAATAAATATAATCAACTCAAATGTGTTTTGGACATGTCACTGCTCAAGAATACAGGAAATAATAAAAAAATAGTACAACTCACTCACATGTGAAAAAGTGATGTCTTCCAAAATTGACACCAAAAATCCTATATGTTTGCATTATGTCATTAATACAACATGTGAAGCTGAAAGATACTTATAAAATCATCAATAATAAAAAAATTAATTCTGATATGCCATGCCAGAAGAAAATTTAAATTCCCTTTAGTTAATCGAAGAATATATTATATACCTTTTGTTTTAAAATATTGTGCTTTATAGAATCATTTAGGTACAATTTGATGAGTGCAAAATAAAATAAACAATTGTGATTTAAGAGATCACTTCAGCAAATTTCTTCCTTCTCAATTTTAGACAAGGTTTTAACATCTATAGATTTGAAGAAAAACAGCAGCTTAAATGCATGTGATTCTCTGAAACACAAATCTATTTGTAACTTCTTTCTAGAGTATTTTCGTCAGGTTTCATTTACTCAGCAACTCATGTTCCAGGGAGTATTTTATACAAGATATTGAGATTATACAGACCTATTAAACACTTCCCTCAGGATTCTCAACCTAATACCAATAATATATGTAAGCAAATAATTATAGTAAAGTGTGATGATGTTATAGTATATGAATCAATGTAGTTCTACTTTTTTTTTTTTTTTTGCCACACCACACTGCATGCGGAACTTCCCTGACCACAGTGGAAGTGCGGAGTCTTAACCACTGGACCGCCAAGGAAGTTCAAATGCAGTTCTACCTTAAAACAAAAAAATACTGGAGCAGACTTCCTAGAGAAATCTTGTTTGATTTGAATCGTAGAGAATGAACAGGAAATCACCCTATGAGTAAATTTTAGAGAGAAATTTGCCCAGACCAAGTACAGAATGACATGCAGCCCACTCTGGGAGATCACAGCATACTCAGGGAAGTAGGTGAAATTCACTATCAGTGGTCTTCATGCCGTTTTGGTCCCATATCACCCCCCAAAATTTTGTAAAGCCATATGCCACCTTGGTCACTTTTAAGTTGATATCGAGAACTTTCTCATATCTTTTCAATATAAACATTTTAAAATTAAATTTATCACTCACTGAAACATACGTAATCAGGGGCTTCCCTGGTGGCACAGTGGTTAAGAATCCACCTGTCAATGCAGGGGACATGGGTTCAAGCCCTGGTCCGGGAAGATCCCACATGCCGCGGAGCAACTAAGCCCATGCACCACAATTGCTGAGTCTGCGCTCTAGAGCCCGTAAGCCACAACTACTGAGCCTGTGTGCCACAACTACTGAAGCCTGCGCACATAGAGCCCATGCTCCGCAACGAAGAGTAGCCACCGCTCGCCACAGCTAGAGAAATCCCACGCGCAGCAACCAAGACCCAATGCAACCAGAGATAAACAAATAAATATTTTTTTAAAATAGTATAAATATATGTAATCAAATCTAAATCCTTATAAAGTTGACACCACTATCTTCCACTTAAAAAAAACAAAAACATAAACTCTTTCATAGTTAGGCATTATTCCATCACCCTTTTTACTCCTTCACCAAACAAATCCTGTCCATTTCTTTCATAGACTGGTATCCTCAAGCAATACACATTTATGCTTTAAAGTCCTTTATTAGTTACCATGTAAACAAACAAACAAAAAAAGACATCCAATATAATTTTTATATAAAGTAAAATTTAACTCAATTTTCTATGTCACAAGAGTCTGTTTTAAAAAGTTTAGTGGAATTATTATAACTATCAGTAGTACATGACAAATTTAAAATATATTTATGTTACAGGCTTTGTTAAATATTTATTATAATAACTTTAAGTTTTTAAAAATAAAAGCCTTAGTGAGACTGATAGGGCTTTTGTTTTCTTTTGTCACATGTACATGAGTGATTATTACTTATTACTAAAATGAGATAGTCTTCAGCATCAATTTTATTCCTATATTTCTTTCCTTTTCTTTTTTCAGGTATGTGTTGAGAAAACATGTTCACATAAATAGATGGTAATGAAAGCTGCTTCATTATAGCAAGGTTTCTCAGTTCTTTGAACTTCTTAATGGCGATATGCCAAAGATTACATAGCTATCTATCTTCAAAATTATTTTTAATAATCTATCATCTGACAACTCTATTAGGTTTTCCTTCCATTGTGTTAAAAATAAATAAGGGGAAACCTGAACAAGAGGATTTATTATCTAGTCATTAGTGTCATTCACTTTTGTAATATCAACCTTAATACTTCTATTTATATAAGAGGGTGCCCTCAGTTATTTGCCCTCTGGGGCAATGCACCATAGTTAGGGTGACCGTATAGTTTATCATCCAAACTGAGAATGTGGGCAATATTAATAAGTAAGCAAGAAAAACAAATATAATCCAGACTGATACTGGCAAATCAGCATATAATTGTCCCTAATGATAAAAAATATTAAAAACAGATGAGAGGCATGACATTCTCTGCAAAGTCAGAAAAAGGATTTTTGTAGAGGGAGAAATGGGAAACTGTGGACTTATTTTCTTAGGCAAATACATTTTAAATATATACATTTTACTTTGAGAAAACTGCATATTTGAAAGTTGAGATCTTAAAACTCCCAATCATATAAACCACTTTTTGAGGACATACTCTATGGTTTTAAGAATATAAGAAGTAGGAAAACATGGGTTCAGACTGGAAAGGACCTCTGATGTGATGCTAATGCATTTGGAATTTCTCTTTCAGTAATATGAAATTATGTTCTAAGGCAACTGAGACCCCCCCTCACTGTATCTCTATATCTTAAGCTAGGGTAGCATGTATTATTAAAGTGTCTATAAGGATTGTACTGGTCAGAGGACACACCCCTAAGTAATGTAATAAGTTAAAGCTCCAATCCATTATTAATTCACAGAGAAAAGTTTGCACAAGCAGCTTGTATGGTCCTAAATTTAGGTGCTATACCTTCCTGTCTTTTCCACACTCAACACAAACTAGTACTATTCATATCCACATGGCCAAGTTGTAGAGTGGGGCTGGGGTAGGGAAAACTGTAGAGAAATAAGTGTATCAGGAGAGGAAGCTCCCTCTTGCAAATGTCTTTCCTTTTTTTTTTTTTTCTTTACTGAAAGCTTTTTTTTAAAAAAAATCTTGGTTGAAGAACTTGTCCCATCATTTGATATTTCAAGTAGATCATGAAAAAATTTCTTGTTACCCATATGCCAAACCTCAGAAGTCTAGGTATTAAATTATTTAGATCCAAACATATATTCTCCATTATTCTGACCTATTTATAACCTTCTTAACCAGTGTATTCAATAAATTTGTAACCAGACATCAGCAGAAACATTCAATTTAGTTTTCTGAGAGGCAAATAAAAGGAAAGAAAAATAAGGAAGCCAACTTTCAGAACTTTTAAACCATGCTGCTTAAAATGAAAGTCCTGTCCTCCTCTTCCTCTCTTTTCATCTTCTCAAGGACTTCACTACAACTCTCTGCTGGATAACAATTTCTCTCCCTTTCCTAGAATATTCCCCAGTACTCTCCATGTGTAAGAAGACATGAATTCCCCTTGATCTCGCATTTCTGATCTAGAGAGTGGAATTTCTTCTATTTAGACAGTATCTCCGCTCCCTGACTATACGTGCCTTTTCCATCTACTCCATGAAGGGAGGATACTGTGGATCTATAAATTCAATTTTCACTCCTCTATTCTTACTTGACTTAGGCGTGTTCACAGATACTTTGGTCACATTTCCTGTAAAAAACTCATTGTTAGCTGATATGTTTTCTTGCTTATCTGATTTTTATATTTGTCTGATAGTTACATACTTGCTTTTTAATTGTTTATTTTCAATTTTTTTTTCTTTAACAGTATAAGTTCCTTAAAGTAAGAACTCTATTCACCAGTGCAGAGGAAATAATAAATACTAAATGAATAAGTGAAAGATATTTTTTATGAAATGGTTTTACTGAATACATAAAATTTGGAGATCTGTACCTGATGGCTCATGTTGCCATCATGAGCTAGGTTTTCTTCGTTTTCTCAATTTTAAGTACCTTACCTATTCCATTGATCTTTGACCTTTTCTTTATTATTACTCATTTCTTTTGATTTATTTTGTTACCTTTTCTAAAAGAGAACTGGCTTTGTTCTATTTTAGAAAATAGAACCAGAAAAATAGAAAAATAAAATAAAAAAATATGCCCTGTTATATATAGACAACATCTCTACCATGCCACATTTTTATTATTATTTAGTTCAAAATATTTCTTTCCTACTTCTTTGTGATTTTTCCGTTAATACAGGGGTGATTTTAAAGTACATGGGGAGTATCCAAACAAATGAACTTTTATAGTTATCTTTTTAAAATAATTGATTTGTAATTTAATTTATCCCTAGTCAAAGAACATACTAGTGGTTGATATTCATAATTTAATTTTGAAAGAAGTGCTTCATGTGTACATTTGGTACACCTTTGTATAACCTTTGTATAACCTCGAGTCAGCAGCTATAACTTCTTTTTGTTCCTATGCTCGCCTCTAGCATCACCCCTTTACTGCCTCCAAATTGCTGCTTTTAATTTTCTGTGTGCTAGGAAATCAAATAAGCATTTTTTTTTAAATGGCGTCTAAAATAAGACTGTATACGACCTGAGGGACTTTCTATGAAGAAGTGTTTGGCTTTTAGTTCAGAATCCATGTCACATTTATATCTGTTGAGGCCATCAAGAAACATGTGTTTGTTGATTTTCAGGTTCATGACTGTGTGATCTGATTAGTTGAGTTTATCGAATTTATAATGAGTGCCCACTAAATTGCAGGCGCTGGACCTGAGCTGGATTTACAAAAGTGAATAAGACAGCATTCACCCTCAAGGCTCTTAGAGTTCAGAAGGGCAGAAAGTCACACACAGAAAATATCCCCCAACGATTGCTATGTGGAGGCTCATGTATGAGCATACAGAGTAGGCACCCAATCAATCCTGGAGTGTGTTGGGGTACTGGGTGGGGCAGAGGAGACAAAAAAAGGAATTGTGGTAGAGATAAAGCTTGAAATGCATTCCAGACAGAAAGGAAACATCATCAAAGGCAGAGAGGAAAGCAATCAAAGAACAAGGGGGGGGCGGTATTACAAGGGACACAGTATGGAATACAAAGTGAGCCCCAGAGAAGGATCAGAAGAAGTGCTTTGTTTGAGCTTTGGTCGCTGGTTAAAATGTTTTATATACACAGAAAAGAATAAGAGAGCTACCAGTAGATATTACTATATGATTCCAATCATTTTGTTAAAAAAACAAAAGCAAAAACAGGGCTAAACACTTTTTTTTGTCTGCCACTAAGCAAGTTCTGGGTTCACCAAGTTGGTGGAGCTGTCCTCATCACAGTTTTCATCTTCTTGATACTTAATAGGTTCAGAAAAATCAAATGCAATTGGGAGTTCATAGCCTTTGGTTAAAATGTAAGTTTGAATTTAACATTTTGTGGTAGAGGAAACGCACATACTGTTGCATATTTTTCATTCTCTGTAGATAACCATCTCAAACAATGCATTTTCTTAAATACTTGGTATTTAAGCTTTCCAAGTAATCACCAACATTTTATCCTGGCATTTTGGTGGTAATCTAAGTGCCATCATGGCCTATGTCTGAACAACAGGCAATCCTCATACCAGTGAATCTCGAACTCTGATGTGCACAGTAATTGCCTTGTTAAGATACAGAATCCTGGACTCCATTCTCAGAGACTCTGATCCCGCTGGCCTGGAGTGAAGTCAGATAATCTACATACCTAACAAGCTCCCAAGTCACGCTGATGCCCACAATCCATGGTCCACTTGACATAACACTGCTTCATACCATAAAAGCTTTCACTTAAAAGCTGCCATATCTGTAAAATCATGTTAGTAGTAACTGTCCCATATGACTGTTTCAAGTCCCCAAAAGCTTGTACCAGTGGTTCCTGAAATTATTACCAAGATTTCTCCTGGCTACAGGTGGCTAGCTTACTGTGTTGAAATAGTTTAGTTGGCGTAGGTACTGAATCATAGGTAAAAAATCCAAGAACCACCCCTTCCTTCAAAGTTCTACCTTCAGCCAACTCTTCCTCTCCTGACTTGAGGTCAGCTCCAAATACAATGTAACTTTTAAAGAAATATAAGTCCAAAACCAAAAGTAATGAAGTCAATTTAAATCTTTACTGAAGCCTTTCCAAAATGCCAAAGTGAAAGGTCATTTATAACTCATTTTTCTCATCTCTCTTTAAATCAATATAAACAATAATTGCATCAGTAACCAACATTTTTCTCCTACCTCTAGCTAATATCCCCAAATTCCCCAATCAAATCTGGTCTCATGGGCTCTTGACTTTTCTACCCATGTCCTTTTTATTGACCTTAACTTATGATCTGTTTCTCTGTTTCTATCCCTGTCTTCCTTTCCTACTGTGTTTTATGAACCACACACTCTAGAGCTAGACTGACTGGGTTTGAAGCGTTGCTCAGGAACTCAGGACATGTGTGAATGTGAGCTACTTTCTGAAAATCCCTGTACCTCAGTTTACTCATCTGTAAGATAAGGATTCTAATAATACCTACTCACAGGATCACTGTAGAATTAACTTAGCTAATCCTTTTAAAATGCTTAGAACAGAGCCTTGTACTCAGGAGGTAGTTTTAAGTACTCACTATTGTCACAAGGCCTGTCTATCACACGCTGTGCTGTGTTATGCATATTTATGATTTCCAAAGAGCTAAGGACAAATCTATGCATTTCCTATTCACTTACTAGAAACTAAGAGGTAACTTCAGAGATAAAAGAATTGCCAACTTATCTAAATACAGTGAGAATGAGTGATTTAATATAAATTATTATAAAACCAAAATTCTTTTTCTCAATTATCTTTTAAGATAGTTCCCAAGGACCAGAACTCTCATCCACATCGTTTATGCAATAATGGCTGAAGTATGTCAGGTGACTCACATAATGCTTTCTTCTTCACCAAGAATCTCTCTTCCCTTAAATAATCAACAATACGAAGACTCAACTCTGATATCCCACAGTAACAACATCCAGGCCTAACTAACACACAATTAAATCCTTACACTCACTTTCCTAGCAAGGTTTCTTCTCAGAATGATCTGTGTGGCATTCTCCTTTGCTGCAGAGAGTCAGGAAAGCTCACATTGCTTTATTCATAAACACATTTCTTTACTCCAGAAGGGGACCTTCTACACTGGCAACAGTTAAGAATCATAGCTGGGCTTCCCTGGTGGCGCAGTGGTTTAGAATCCACCTGCCAATGCAGGGTACATGGGTTCAAGCTCTGGTCCAGGAAGATCCCACATGCCTTGGAGCAACAAAGCCCGTGCGCCACAGCTACTGAACCTGCTCTCTAGAGCCTGCGAGCCACAACTACTGAAGCCCATGCGCCTAGAGCCCATGCTCTGCAACAAGAGAAGTCACCCAATGAGAAGCCTGCGCACCACAACGAAGAGCAGCCCCGCTCGCTGCAACTGGAGAAAAGCCCGCACGCAGCAACAAAGACCCAATGCAGCCAAAAATAAAAATAAATAAATTTTTAAAAGAAAAGAATTGTAGCCAGTATGTCCATAGCCAAGTAGATATCTTTTTGCATGAGAAAATTTTAGAAATTGCCTAAACACATTTATAAAAAGAGTTTCAAGAAAAGATAAGGCTGCAGATAAGGTGTTCATAGCATGGCTGAATGCGATCAAGAAAATCTTAGTTAAGGCTGGTCCTGCTAAAAGAAGAGGGACACGCAGTGTCCTTTAACAAGAAGATAATGCAGTATTTTCAATAACACACACAGATCTGTAGGTCCTTTCCAAAATATACCCTAAAACAGAAACCTCAAAAAATCCAGGGTGTGTTTTGAAGAGTCAGGTTCTGTAACTCAAGCTTCCAATCAATACTTTTAGATAGGGAGAAACAGAAGTTCTCTCTAGGGCTACAATATTTGGTGCCAAGATTCCTCTAGGGAGGATTTTTACCTCACACATACAAAACCTTTGTAAGCAAAGGCATATATTAGAAGTATTTGTAAACATAGCTGATGTTTTATTACACAGAATTTTATGCTGGCTCAACTAAAATCTAAATAGGTTATTTGATATTTCAGTATTTAAGGTTTTTTCCTGTGGGAAAATACTGAAGAAAATACTATTTTGGGTTAAGAGAAGAAAAATTTGAATGATTTGAATTTCTCTTCAGGTGAACTAAAATCACTATTCTTAAATTGAAAATATAAACACATATCAAACAAATGTCCTTTAAATGATCATATTGTTATATTCAAACTGATGTAAATCTATTTCCTTGAGGAATGCACCTGTCATAAGAAGTTGGTGGATGAATGGTTTCTATAAATTGCTATTAAATATTTTTCCAAAATAAATTTTACGTAAGCAATAAAAAATATTTAACTGGCTATGTTTTAAAGAATGTACTATTTTATTAATTAGAAATATCTTTTACTGATGTCCAAAAAATTCAGCTTGATTTTTCCATCTGAATTTCACACATGAAAGGATACCTCTGTAATTGTCAAGATAGAATTTATTATATCAAATTATATTTCCATGGAGTTAATCTTCCATTTTAAAACTGTTCTTAACTAGAGTTGCTTTTTCTTTTCTCATAATGGTTAAAGATATCTTATTACTGGTTTTATGTAAACTTCCCCTGCTTACAAATGACAAAGCAAAGGAAAAAATGTGTGCTTATACTGCAAAATTATGTATCCATTTTACAAATGAAAAGTGAAAAAATATTAAAGTACTGAAAGCTACACTGTGTTCTGTAGACTATGGGGTAATATGCAATGTTCAGTAGCTGATGCCATACAATATTTATTAGGATTTACTATGTAACTGATGGAATAAAATGATAAATAAATGAAGATTCATAAGAAATCATTTTTAGGCATATTATCAATGGCCCAGAAAATTTTTTAAATTACATTTTTATTAATTATATTCATTTGTGTGACAACCTTAAGAAATTTTATACTATTTGTCCCAGTAACTCCATTACAAGAATAAATTTAAAAGTACAGTATTAATAAAAAATGTGGATATTAATTGATGTAAAAAAGTTAATCAATACATAACAGTAGTATTTTAATACTAAAAGGATAAGGGGCTTCCCTGGTGGCGCAGTGGTTGAGAGTCCGCCTGCCGATGCAGGACACATGGGTTCGTGCCCCGGTCCGGGAAGATCCCACATGCCACGGAGCGGCTGGGCCCGTGAGCCATGGCCGCTGAGCCTGCGCGTCCAGAGCCTGTGCTCCACAACGGGAGAGGCCACAACAGTGAGAGGACGGCGTACCGCAAAAAAAAAAAAAAAAAAAAAAAAAAAGATAAATAATCTAAAAAACAAAACCATGGAAATGATACATTTATTTTTTAATACTACATTCATTTAAAAATAGTTCACGGATATTTTTAAAAACATTCAATGACACGGGGAAATTTTTCTGTGCATAAGACTAAGAAAATACATAAGACAAAACTATATGCCAGATATGTTATAATCTGTGTATGGATAGGGTCAAAACAGAAATTTTAAACAAAATCTTGAAAGCAACGCACGTCCATCGTGTTTAATTTTGGGCAATGTTATTTGGAGTGATGTGCTTTTTTTTTCTATGTAATTTCTGTATGATTCAGTCATTTATATTTGACATAGCTAATTGCCTATTCAGTTAAAAATAAATTGTGCTTCAGAATACAGAACTATTTTTACTAAGAAATTATTCTTATGGAATATTTCCTATAAATACTTTTATTAATGGGTCTCTTAGTACTGATAAACTATAGACCCTGAACTAGCTAGAAAAAAACAAAATGAAGTGAAACCAAGGAAAAGAAATAGTATTCAAAATGAAAACTGACTATATCTGTGTCTTCTGAAAATATTATTAAATTGAAATTATTCCTAAGATAAATCTGGTTATTGCTTGCTTCCATGTATGGAAACTTGTGAGAAAAAGAAATGATGAAACCCAGTCACTACCAGTGATTCTGTGCTGCAAAAAGATGAGAGCCACAGAAGAATGTCCTTTTTTTTTATCAGATCATAGTATAATATGCAGATGTTGGGATTTGCCAGTGTTGGGGAAATAAAGAATTAGAGGGCTCTGAAGAGTCAAGTGAGAGCAAAAAGAACTGAAGAAGGAGTACACAGGAGATGGTACTACTTGTACTGAATGAAGAAATATGTAGAATGAATAATGTAATATGCACTTTGAAGCATCCTACAACCACAAGAGGGACTGGTGGTAGGATAAATCTTAAACTGTGACTAACGTATCAGAACATGGAAATATTCTGGTTTCTCTACAGCGAAGCTGCTGGATGACTCTGTCTCCACATTTCTTGTTATGTAATCTTACACCCTTCCTTTCATTTAAACCAAAAGAGCTGACACTGTAACTTGCTCTCAAGTCAAAGGCATTCTAACTGATATATTATCTTCAAGTAACCTCAGATGACAACTGGGTTTTGCAGGGACATAGGGGTATCAAGACATACAGTTGCACCTCTAAGAGGACTAGAACCAGAAACAGAAAATCCATTAGGAAAAAAAAAAATGCCACCATAGCCTGTGTGTCTCTGTCTTTGTCTCTTTCTCCTGTCTCTTTCTCATACATTTTCCAACATTATGTTACCTCTGATTGGTAACACACAACAAAGCCTGGTAGAGAGCCTGGTTTTCAATTTCAAATTCCCAGGATATAAATTACTGACATTTTCTGAATCAATATTCACCTATTGCAAAGGGAAATTTTTCATAATATTTTATGTGGAGGAAAGAAAATAACTGTTGACAATGTTAAAATCAGTTTCTCCAATCTATATCTCCAAGTGATAAATTCTATTTAACTTGTGACAGGGGCAAATCTTGCTAATGCTTTTAGTGAAAACTTCTGTGCTGCTTAGATGCTTCTTTGGTCGTAATTCAACTTATAAAACTTTTTGAGTGAAAATAATATATTTATTCAATGATCTTCTCTTGAATAAAGATGGGCTTGATATCATAAAACATTTTTTTAACCAATTTAGCAAACTTAATTAGGAATTTACTAGCTGAAGACATAGTCGGTACAAATAAGGAGATGAGTAGCTGGTGCCTTATCTAGTTACTAACATTGCATACTAATCTACCCATATTTGGAGGCATAACACAATCATTTCATTGTGCTCGGGGACTCTGAGGCTTAGAAATTCAAGAACAGAGCAGTGATGACTTGGTCTATTCACTGATGTCTTGGGCCTCAGAAGAAAAACACTAAGTCTGATGGAACTTAACAGATGTGGACTGGTAGCATCTGCATACATCTTAATCCACATGTCTGGCAATTGTTGAGGGCAAGCAGTGGAACCACTACCAGCTATCAGCTGAAACGTGGCTCCTCCATTTGATACTTTTGCGGGGGTTAGTTTGGGCTTCCTTGCAAAATGGTCACGGCTGAGTTCCAAAAGCAGGTGTTCCAATGGAGCAAAAAGCGTACGCTGTGTTGATGACTTAGCCTCAGAAACCACATAGTGTTACTTCTACCACACTCTGTTGCCTGAGACATATAATCCCTGTGATCCAAGGGACAGAACACTGGGAGGAATGTCAAGGTTACATTGTTAGAAGAGTATACGGTATAGGAGATATTACTGTGGTCATCTGTGGAATGACCAGAGGGCTTACGTTCATTCCAACAGTCTTTAATGGTACACATTTGAGTATTCTAAAAATCAAAGGGCACTGTCAGCATATGCAAGATGGGCACAGCAGTCTGTCTACTCAACACATCAACAACAGGCAATTAGATGCCACCGACATGGAGCTCTGAGTTAACACAGGTAGTCTGTAGATACCAGCACTGTCTGAAGAGCGGTCAGTGAGTTTCTGGTGACAAGTATATGATTTTAAAAAGTTTGTACATGCTATACTTTTAGCCTCAATTAAGAGGACATTACATAAAACCGTATATCACAAATACTTACCTAAAAAGGGCAATGAAATTTTTGAGAGAATATTGGTCTTGAACTACCCTTTTTTTCCTACCTTTCTTCAATAGTCCCTCGAGCAGCTAAACAGGTAACTGTGTTAATGATCTGTTTATGTAAAAGCTTCACATAATTGCTATGAAATTTGCCATTTGTTCTACCACCTCAGGAGTAAAAAAGTTTTCTTAATATTTGCACTGCAACTTCTATTTAATTTTATAATAAACTAGATTGTTCTTGACATTTTACGCCCTTTCCTTGGATCTAGATGAAAAGTTTCTATTGTTTTGCATCCCTGTGTCTCTGTAGAGGCATACTATGGACTTAGAGGAGACTTACAGGTTTTTAACAGCTGGAAGGCCAGCACTCACTATTTATCCTGAAGTTGCCATGGCTACTAAGGCAGACAAAATTTGCTGAACAAGTTCAAGTTAGAGATAGCTGGAAAAGCACAAGCGGGTCTCACTAACAGTTTCAACAATTATCCACAGTGAAAATTAGTGAGTGAATGTGCTGTTTTGATTTCCTATTCTGTTGATCTCACTAACAATAAAGTGAGACTACTTAGGAAAAAATATACATAAATATAGTTTGATGGTATCATTTGTATTGTTGATGAGGTGACAAAGAGAAAATTACTCTAATCTTACTCCATTATCACCTAAAATCATTAATGTAAACAACATCTGGTAATGTTCTTTACCTAAAATCAGGCCAGTAAGCCTCTGCTATTTGTTAAATATTTTGCATTACACTTTTAGCTACATTAAAATATTAGTAGAAAAACATACACAAGAGATATTGTGTGTGTGTGTGTACAAAATATAAGCTTATTTAGGATACAGGAGATTTCTTAGGATTAACCTATCTTGGCTTTGTTTTTGCCATTAAAAATTATATTTATTTAGACTGTAAATGTTACATTACTAGCAAGGTTGGACTTTTTTTTAAGTTCACTGATCTTCAAAAATATGGTCATATAATTAATTTCAATTTTATTCAAATGTTTTTGCTATGTACCTCTCTAATGATTTCATTATAGAATTATTTTATTCAGTTAGCATGCACTCAGTTGCTAGAACAGAATATCCAAATACCTGCAGTTTGAAAACATAAAGAGAACACTTATGAAGATGCTAGAGGTATTTGGATTTAGAACGTAGGCACTAATTCATTTGATTTATTGAAGAATTCACGGGTCCACGGCTTCCCATTTTTCCACTCTTTCTTAAACTCAGTATATTACTGATGTCCCTGTGCATGATTTGGAAGACTACAGTCATAGCTTTAAATATCACATTATTGGTTTTTAATCACCTAGTTTATTAATCAAGGGGACAAAATCTTTCTTAGAAGTATCATTGTTCCAATATAAGTTACATGAACAGCACAATGTAATATCTGGCAAAAGGAAGTATGAATACCATATTAGTTTAAATTAATCATGGTTTATTTACTGTCATCCACATAACAAAAAATAAGCAATATAGCCATGGGGTAGGCAACCAAAATTGTGTGTCACATGTCAGGTCAAGCAACAGTAAGGTAAGTAGCCAAGATAACTTTAATACAAAGTTGACCTCTAAGTCACCTCCAAATTCCTAGCCCTTCTTAATATGCTTCTGAATTATTAAATTTAATTGGAGGAAGAAGCAAAGGCAGGAATCCCATTCCTCTACCTCCAAAGTCCATTCACTCTGGGAAATTGTCTCCTCTCTTCAGCCATAATGCTTTGGCGTTATTGAATCCTTGTTATCCATCCATAAACACTGAAGAATCATTCTTTATATTTCAGCTACACTCCATACTCCAGGCTCAGTATTAAGTAGGTAAACAGTTGCTCAAAAATCCAAATAATATATGACAACCTGGGAGAAAAGTGAAACTCCAGGTGGCTCCTGTTTGTTGGATTAGATAATGCAGTTTCGCAAACTATTTTGCCTAATCCTGTAGCACCTATATTTTTAATCCACAAGTGTTTATGCAGAAAGCTCAGGATGCTCTATCAGTGTCATTCTAATAGTGTGAGTTCTACAAATACAGAGCGTGACAGCAATATTAACTGTAAGATGTCTATATTTTCTGACAAAAAAGAAATTATTTTAATTATTCTTCAGTTATTATGTTTCTTGGTGCCCAAAAATATAAAGACATTTTTATGGTTATAATACAATTTTGGATAGGTCATTGCTTGCAATGGAAGGATCTTAAATATAAACTTGTCACATAACTTATTATCAAGTTATGTGGTAGACACCAGTGCAACTGAAGGTTTTCTTTCCTCATTTATTGGCTAAATGAATTTCAACATTTTCCTTCACCTTTCTGAGGTCATATTTTCTCTCCCATAAAATGTAGATTCTGCCTGCAAAATTACTAACTACTGTGCTAGATACCATAAACACAAAAGGGGATCAACCACCTTCCCCAGATCCTAGTCTTGGTGGAGGGAGAGGAAAGGGCACAGAAAGTCTTGATACAAGCAGAGTGAAACGAGTATTTAAATAGTGTTACAAAAACCGTTTTCTGGAGTTGGGAAGGAACTATTAACCCTGAATTAGAGATAGGGAGGATCCTCTGAGGAAAAAATATTTAAGCAGAGTCTTGGAGTTTGAGTTGTATTATGCTAGTAGAAAAAAAGGCTATTGAGACAATGCAGATAGAGGTCTCTCTATAAAATCCTGTGTTTTGAAAGTGTATGTAGGCTAGCCAACTGTCTTCAATGGCCTAGGATTTAGAAATTTCCCAGGATTGGGATTTTATTGCCAAAACTGGGACAGTCACAGTCAAACTGAGAAAACTGTTCACACTAATATTAAAAAAAAAAAAAAAGCTGTATCACAGTGTTGTAGAGCAGCTGCTAAATACGGCCCCCAATGATTCCCATCCCCTGTTATTCATACCCTTGTATAATCTTGACTCTTAAGTGTGGGCTGAACCTAGTAATTTGCTTGTAACAAATAAAAGACAGTAAAAGTGGTAAGATGTTAGCTCTGAGATTAGACTACAAAAAAATCCCTGGTTTTCTTACTTGCCTTTTTTACTCTCACTCTGAGGGAAGCCAGCCACCACATTGTGAGCTGCCCTATTGAGTGACCAACAAAGTGAGGCCCCTGGTCAACAGCCGTCAAGGAATTAAAGCCTTCCAACCATCCATGAGTAAGCTTGGAGTGGAACCTCCCTCAGTCAATACTTCAGTTGAGACCATAGCCTTGGACAACACCTTGACTGCAACCTGGTGGGAGAAGCTAAGCCAGAGTTACCCATCTAAGCCATATCCAAATTTCTGACTCACAGAATATGCGAGATAATAAATTTTTTTTAAAGTTTCTAATTGTTGGGGTCATTTGTTACAGAGTAATAGATGACTAATATATATACTATGGTTGAAGCAGTGGGCTCAGTTGGAGCATTGGGAATGATGAGAGATGAGTGGTGGAAATGTAGTTTTAGGCAAGACTTTAGACTGATTTAATATCTGTATTTAAATGCACCTTCATCTCTACTTTCCTTTTAATGAAGAATGTTTCCAGAGTTACTATTCTCTTCTTTTTCTCCTGATTCGTATTTCTAGTTTTCTTACTGTGCAATAAATTCTCTAAAAATAAAAATTTTATTTTATATTATTTTTTATTTAGAAAAATCTTTAAGATTTTTTTTTGATGTGGGCCATTTTTAAAGTCTTTATTGAATTTGTTACAATATTGCTTCTGTTTTATGTTTAGGTTTTTTTGGCCACGAGGCATGTGGGATCTTAGCTCCCCGACCAGGGATTGAACCCATAACCCCTGCATTGGAAGGTGATGTCTTAACCACTGGACCACCAGGGAAGTCCCCCAAATTTTATTTTTAAAAATAAAAAAATACTGTGTGACTCTCCTATTCATGCATTCTAAGGTAAGTCATCATTATTATTCCCCTTACATTACCCTGCCTCTTTCATTTGTAGGACTGTCAAACTTATAAGGATAAATTCATTTGTATGTTTTCTTTTAAACTGCTTATCTCTACATGACTGCTTCTGTTTGGTTCCACAATGTGTGTGGCAGCTACACCTTGACCATCACAGAGTAGGCATTTAATAAAGTTTTGTTAACATGACTGAATTAATAACTACATATTCATGCTGAGTAATAAATCCTGAGCTTCTCTAGAAAAGCTACATAAAAGAGTTCAAGCACTGTCAGGATATTCCACGTATCTTCCCATTCCCTAGGAAACACTAAAAAGATAAAATATAACAGAGAAGGTATGACAAAAGATGAAATATAGCATAGAGAAGGTAGAAAGTATTGCTCATAAAAAGGAAATATGTTAAGGAAAATAAAGAATATACTCTTCCAGGTTCTATTCTGTCATGGAGAATATTTTGTCATAATCACAGTGCAACTGTCATATTAAAAACTGTAGGTACGTGACAAGAATAGATGTTAATCTAAAGAAAAAATACAAACTGAGATTTAACTATGGTAGAATGAAATATATGAAATATATCTGAAGGCAAGAGAATGTTTAGATTATATCTGTATAAAGAAGTTCTAGTTTAATTTCTATGAAAGGTATTTCCAAAACAAATCCTGAACACATACAAATTTGAAAATTGCCCTGTCCACCACCCATCTTTTCCTTCATTCTTCATCTATTCATCAAGACACAAGCATTTATTACTTACTTTTTTGTACTATGTTCTGAGGAGATTTGCTGCAGATACTAAAATGAATATCCACAGACCATGTCTTCAAAGATATAATACATTGGAAAAGTAATTGTAAGTGTAAAGGATCCATCCAAACATGTGCATACATAGCTATTAGTTTCCCATTTTCAATTCTAGAGCTTATTAAAAACTTTGCAACTGTGGACATCTCACCAGATACTCTGTAAATTCCAGATGATCCTACTCGTCCCTCCTCTTCTTTCATAAATTGTCTAGGTATATTCTTTCATTCTGTGTTCACATTAATTTCAGTTGATATCTACTGAGCAGGAAGAATGTCAAATCATTAATAAATTTTTGTGCTGCCCTTTAGACCACTCACCTATAAGGTAGAAAGATACAAATATCGTATAGATGTCTAAGTGTGGCCTCACATTGTGGAAAGGCTTTTTTCCCTCAAAAATGTATATTTAAAGCAAATTTCATCAGTTGTATCTATGTAGTGGTATAAGGTCTAAAGCAAACATGAGATAGAATCCCGAGTTTCCCCTTTGTCTTCTACCAACCTTGCTTCTGTTTTTGCTACCTCTCCCTCCTGGTGAACCAATGCAAGGTTCTCAGAAACGTGGAGAGTAGTCTTTTGATGGTTATCAAGATCACACTGAGAGCAAGAGGCATGATGCAGAGCAACCTTCAATCCTAAGTTTCAAATAAAGACAAAAACGGCTGCCTGAGCCAAAATGATGAGGACACATACCCAACCTTCCTCCATCCTACAAAAATCCAACATGCTCTAATCAGGTGCTGATCTCCAGGGCTCCTTGAGAGGCATCAGCTGAAGAAAGCTTTTAACGGCAATCAAGTCTGTTAAACAGTCTTCTTTGAAGAGAGGAATGTAATCCCCCAACTGAAATATAACATTTGAATAAGGATAGCACTTTTTTTTTAAAGATTTATTTATTATTTAGTTATTTTGTTGATTTTTGGCTGCGTCAGGTCTCTTAGTTGTGGCACGTGGGATCTTTGTTGAGGCATGCGGGATCTTGTGTTGTGGCGTGCAGGCTTTTCCTCGCGGGGGGCAGGCGTCTCTCTAGCTGTGTTGTGCAGGTTCCAGTGTGCTTGGGCTCTGTAGTTTGCGGCATGCAGGCTCTCTAGTTGAGGTGCGTGAGCTCAGCAGTTGCGGCGCGTGGGCTTAGTGGCCCCACGGCATGTGGCATCTTAATTCCCTGACCAGGGATTGAACCCATGTACCCTGCACTGTAAGGCGGATTCTTTACCACTGGACCCCCAGAGAAGCCCCAGATAGCACTTATGACTCTTGGATGAGCTCATCCCATATAACAATTTATCTATAATTTTATTTATCGGGCAGTTTTTTTTTTTTAAGCCAAGATAATTCTAAAAGCCAAACTTGTAGTTCTCATGTACATACCTTCCCTGAAGTCTCTGGAAATCTATGAATGGAGTTAAGATTGCAGTTGTGCAGTTGGCAAGAGATTGCGGGACACTGTGAGGACTGATAAAAGGATAGAAGGACTCAAAACTTGCACAACTGCATAGGCACTTCTTGATTCTAAGGTTACTTGAGTTTTACTTGGTGTTAAGAATGCGGTAAGGGATGGAAACTCCTGATGAGAGGTCCATTTAGAATCTCTTATTATGTCATTAAAAAATTATATTTAGGCTCAAGTTTAAGGCATTCAACATCAAAATTCTTTTCGGTTACTGTTGAACATTGAGTAAATTCTCATTAAATTTTCCAGCCTGGTGTGAATTCTTCTTTGGAGGTGAGGAGATGCTTTAAGGAAGTTAGTCAACTTTGGATGAAGCAATACAAGAGCAAGAGTAGTGGATTTCAATAACAGAAAATATAATTTTCAGAAGAGAAGTTCCATTGACTAAACCAGGTGGCAGATAAAAACTCTAGCCACAAGGCTCAGAAAATACATAAACATTAACTGGAAATCAAAAGAAAAATATTGTGAGAAGACAACATGGGAAATAGAGGTCTTCCAGCAAGTCCAGGGAGGTGAAAACATAAACTAAAGTGATTGGGGCATTAAGCAGAGCCAAATAAGCTCTTAATAATTTGGTTAATTGAATTATGCCATTTAAGAAAAAGATTACCTTCAGTTTAATATCCTCTACATGTTAATGCCTTATTTGCTTCCAATAAAAACAAAATATGTTTTATTATTTCTTAAATCTATTAAGGGACAGGTTTGTCAAATATTTGTATAATCCTCCAAATATAACTACTCACTTTATAATGACTGCTTACTTTTTTGGGTTGCAATATATTCATTTTTTTCTTGGCCAAAATACTAATTCCTTAACAGTGACTATTAGTACAGCTAATGTAAATAAAGTTGTCAAATATTGGAATCAAATAAATTTTTATTACTTACATTATTTCTATGGAGTATAATGAACTTATATTGGGAGTAAATATCTTCTAGAAAGAAAAAGAGAAATAGGTAGAAAACATTTTTTAAAGGAGCTTAAATATAGTTCTTATAGAGCCACCTGATTTTAATTAAAAAATCTCTTGAAAAATATATTGTACATGCAAATGATACATAAAGTGTGAAAGAAAATAAAATTATTGTCAGTATGTTAAAAAACTGAATTTTACTAGTAACTCTGATGTGCCTTTCTGCTCTTCAATATAACTCTTTCCAGCTGTAGATATAACTTTGGCATTTCTTAGTCAGCTAGGTATGGTCATACTAAATTCTGTCCAGTGATTTATAAGGGGAAGTGTACGGTGGGACATCTGAAACAGTGCTCAAAGGAAAGAGGTGTGTCCTTTGTCACATCCTCTTTCCTGCTGGCTGAAATATTGGCATGATTGCTGTACCATGATACATGTTCTGAAGTAAGGGGAAATCAGAGCAATAATGAATGTAGAAGTAGCTAGGTCCCAAATAAAGCTCTGAGTAGCCAGACCAATTATGGACTGATTTCTTCTGGACTTTAAGTATATGAAGGAGAAATAAGTTTCTGTTTTGTTTATACATCTATTAGTTTTATATTCTGTCACTCTCAAGTTTACTTAATCCTAATGTATACATGTTAAAAACACTTTTTCCTAGACCAGTGCATAGCTTTTAACTTAATCGTGTTTTGTTTTTCAATGTTTTAAATATTTTAATGGAGACAAATTAATCAGCATTAAATTTTAACCCATTTTCACTAGACTTCCCTATTCCAAGTTAATATATAATATTTATAGTGTTTTCTAATATTGCCATTTTTGAGGCTTTAGTCAAACTGTATATCTGCCTATCTATCTATCCATCCATCTTATCTATCATAAAGTAGAACATTAGTCAAAGGCTTTGTTTGACACTATTTGGTAGTTTCAATCAATGCTTTGCTTGTTTATTCACTAAAGATGGAGAAGGTTTATAGCAAATAAGAAGATAACATATGTAATTCAAAGTGACAATAACGCCATCCATCAAGTTCCAGATTTTGAGAGGTCTGTGAGAAGATAATTAAATGCCAGTGAATAAAAAAACATATGATCAGTGTACCCATACTTGGAAGGGCATATCACTTTGGTGAATACGTAAATGACTCAACCATCTAAAAATATCACAAACCCTGTGACTTTCATTAGTATATTATTTTGTATGTTTTTAGGCATATTCATCATTCTGAATGGAATGAGATGAAGACTTTATTATAGTACTCAGTGTTTCTTAGGCTAATAGAAACCTCCTCAATTAAGCTAGCACTGATGTGAAATCATTTTTGGAAGTTATTCAATATATGCACAGATAATTTATGTTATGCCCTAACTTAGCCTTCAAAAACATTCACTTTTAAATTAATTGTATTGGCTGTATTTTCTCCATTTAAACTTAATAAGTCAAAATATTTGTTAAGGATATTTGAACATGATTTACAGTATTCAAGATATTCAACTAATGAATCCTAAGGCTGATAATGTTTCTTGCAATTGAGTAGAACTTCATTTTTTTAACTATAATTGTTAACAATAGTCTAGGCAATGATTAATAGATATTGTGGAGAATGGAAATTTGACAGATTTTAAGCAATATAACCCCATTGCTAATAAGTTATGGAACTGTAATCTCCTCATTCAGCTGCATCTTCATAAAAATAGCAAAGCATACAATAAAAAGACAGCCTATGTATCAATAATTGGCACTAGTACCTTTATAAAAGCTTTATAAGAATTCCATTGTTTAATTTGTCTAAAAGCAAACAGTGATATGATAAGTATGCACGAATGGGAATTTATATTTAGAAGGCATTCAACAATAAATGGACTTCAGTGGAGTTCTGTGATTCAGACAGCAAAAACAGAAATATGTGTTTAAGGCAAAAGAATACGGGATGTTATTTATGTTTTGCTCCTTTAGTTTCATGCATTAATATGTTGTACTAAACAGCATGTTACTGTTGTTGAAATTCAGTGAATTTCATTTTTAAACTACTCTTGGATGTCCTCATTTTAGAAAGTCTAGGTGATTAAAGAAACTAGCCTGTTTTAATGCCACTTCATGTTATGAAATATAACATAATTAACATATGTAGACATGTTAATAAATGTAATTAATAATATCTGGGGCTATGTATAACAATTATAGTAGTCATTTAATCAAATTATTATAAATATATAAATAAATATATAAATAAAAACAGGGCACTATGCTCAAGAATTAAGGTTTCTTTGCTTGCTCACTCTTGTTTCAAACCTTGGTTATGCTCCAAGTAAAAATCACAAAATAGGCTCCTGTGGAGATCGTTGTCTGTATAGATCATTTATCTAGATTGAAAAAGATATCTTGATACCCATAAAGAAGATATAACAGATTCTTGGTTGGCTGTGTTGGGTTTTCGTTGCTGCATGCAGGCTTTCTCTAGTTGCGGCAAGCAGGGGCTACTCTTTGCTGCAGTGCACAAGCTTCTCATTGCAGTGGTTTCTCTTGTTGCGGAGCACGGGCTCTAGGCACACAGGGTTCAGTAGTTTCAGCACGGGGGCTCAGTAGTTTGGCTCGTGGGCTCTAGAGCTCAGGCTCAGTAGTTTTGGCGCACGGGCTTAGTTGCTCCGCGGCATGTGGGATCTTCCCAGGCCAGGGATCGAACTTGTGTCCCCTGCATTGGCAGGCGGATTCCTAGCCACTGTGCCACCAGGGAAGTCCCATCAGTTTCATTTTTAATTTATATTTTTATATAGCTGAGATCAGAGTATATACGTCTTGATATTCTCTATTTTTCACCACCATTTTCCATGTTATTAAATTTATGTAACCATAGCTCTTAACAGCTTCATTGTTAAGCAGATATATTGTGATATACTTAACTTCTTTACAAATGTTGTGGATATTCAGGAGACTTTTGCCCATATTTTATTATAAATATTAGTGAAATAATGCTATTTGTAGCAACACGGATGGACCTAGAGATTATCATACTAAGTGAAGTAAGTCAGAGAAAGACAAATATCATATAATATCATTTATATGTGGAATATAAAAAACGGTACAAATGAACTTATTTACAAAACAGACTCACAGACTTAGAAAACAAACATGGTTACCGAAGGGGAAAAGTGGGGGAGGAATAAATTAGGAGGTTGGGATTAGCAGATACAAACTACTATATATAAAATAGTAGTTGACTTCTGGTCAACACTATAAAGGGGAGAAAAATGAAAAAATATGAAGGTAAGAATTGGATAAATATTATTTATGGATTATATAATCTATCTAAAAAATCACAATATAATCAAAATATAAACTATTAGAATAAAAGACTTTCACATATTTGCCAAATGTAAAATCAGACACAAAAATTAGTAGTATTTTTCAAACCAACAATAACTAGAAAACTTACTAAAAATAAGATATCATTCACAAGAGCCTATGCTATAAGGTATCACAGAATAAATATAATTAAGAATTTATAACATCTCTTAAGGAGAAAGCTATAAAACTCTGAAGTTATTCTATCCGTTCTAAATTTCCCCAGTTTATAACATCTTCAAATTTGGAATGTCTTATAATAATGAGGTATGGAAACATTACAGCATAATTTAATTAACAGTATTTTTTTCTTTTTTCTTAATTGTCCATACAATAATGCTGTATCTTCCAATGAACAGCATCTTATATTCAATGAATAATGATAAAGGATACAGAAGATGATTTGAATAAGATGACTTAAAATTATAAAGATGTCTATTCTTCATAAATTAAGCTACAGAGTTAATGCAATCCTAATTCTAATCCAATGAGGTTTTTCAAAAAATTGAAAAACTAATTAAAATTCAAATGGAGAAATTAAAGATTATGAAAACTAGTCATACTCATAAAAAAAAAAAAACAGAAGTGAGGAATCTGTTCTACCAAATATTAAGAAAGGCAGGCAGTCCTCGCGCACTCACACATGACACCTCCCCACATACACACAAATAAATGACCATGCGGGCCAAAATCGTGCAAAACAGTCTAAACGATCAGTTGGAAAAATTACTATTGTTCCAGGATGATCTTTAAAAATATTTTTTCTCAAAATATTAAATTCTCCTAGTGTTAGTTATAAATGCATAGGGAAAGGAAAAAGACTAGTAAAATGAATGCTCAGTGCACTGTAAAGTAAAATATTTAGAGACTGAGAATTAAAGTCTTCTATTTATTTGTAAAAATTTTATCAAGAGTAGTTTGAATGTTTGCCTATCTTCTTCCATCACATAAATTATCATATGGAGTGAGCATCTTTTCTATGCTTTGGAAACTGTCATACTCCTTTCTAAGCACTGATCACTTCCAACATTTTATCCTTTGTGCTTCCAAGGTCTTGAAATACCTCTGTGAATTCCTTTAATGTGAACATTTTAGCTGGCATCACTTCCTCTGGAACATCTTCATCCTATTCATCAAAACCACTTTTTTCATTTATGCCAAAAAATTCACATTCACCAAGTCCCTCTAGTTTTATATAGAGAGTCTCTCCAACAGCAAGACTGTCAACATTATCATGATCAGTTATTTCTTCTATAATTCCACTTACATTTGGTTCACATACAGCATTATCACTTTTCATTTCTTTTCTGCACTCTAATTTTTGTGGGACAATTTCTTCTTGTGACTATCCATTTTTTATAAAATGTCATACACGTGCGACACTAAAAGACAGCACAATTACACGCTTTGCCATCTGTGTGTGAGCTGAATAATGGAGGCACACTGACCAATCACCAACAGACTTTGAAAGAAGTGAAAGGATTGGTCTCTGATCATGATGTGCACCTCTTATTTACACAGTGCTAAGTGAAATGAAAAGCTCACAGTGAAATTTGTGCTTTATGCAATTACTCACAGTTAACTTATTCTGGCAACTAAGTTTTGAACTGTGTTGTTGAAGGACTGGTATTATTTAACTAAACTATGGCAACTAAAACTCATGAAAATCAGAACCAGGCAATGTGAGGATTGCCTGAACTTCAAAGGCAAAGCAACAAAACTGCCCGTTATTGTCACAAGAACACACAAATAGCACTGGAGAGGAGAGAAAGCTTCGGAATAGCCTCAAATAAAGCAAGTCAATAGAGGAGAAGCATTTCTTTAGGAGGTGAACTTAGACAACTGGCTCCCTTCATGAAGAGACATACAACTAGATACCTCCTATAACAAAAAGATGGAATCTAGAAAGACTAAACTTTTAAATATTTAAGGCAAAATTATATAGTTAGCAGAAGAATATATAAAGAATATCTTTGTGGAAGTGGGATGAAAGAAGTAATTATTTTTTTAATCCATTTTTGTTTTTCCTCATCCTTTTCATTTCATTAAAATATTTTTTGACTATGTGAAATGTTAAGATGATTCTAAAATCATATCAATATACAAGATATTCTCAGAGAATCTCCCTCTGTGCATCCCTTTTACTCTATTCCCATCACACTTTTCATTCCTACTTTTTTGTTCTGCATGAACATTAAAGGAAGTTTAAAGCATATCATAAACTGAGACAGAGCATCTAAAATATATGTGACCAGACCACATAAAGGATTTTTAGAAATAAATAAGAAAAAGTCAGTAAACTGGTGGAAAAATCGGCATTTATCTGAAGAAAAAATTTGAATATCCAATACTCAAATAAAAAGGGGCTCAATCTTCACAATATTTATATTAGTCACATGTCCTAAGATCTCTACATATGTTTAAAAATGTTTAAGTACTGATTTTTGATGAGGATGTGGTACAGTGGAAATGCACATACAGTGTTTTTTTGTTGTTGTATACATTTATACAATCACTTTGGAAACATCTTCCATTTCCTATCATCCACTAAAGCTGAAAATATGCATTCTTCAATAAATAGAAATTCCATTCTTGTTAAGAATGGTAAACACAAAATTAAGAATAATGGTTACTTCTGAAGCTGGAGATAAATGAGATAGATGATACTCTAAAGTTAAGAGAAATGATCTGTTTCATAAACTGGTTAATAGATACACTGGTATTCAGCCTATCACTAATTATGGAAGGCAGAATGATTCCCAAAGACACCCACACCCTAATCCCTGGAACCTATGAATATGTTACCTTACATGATAAAAAGGGCTTTGCAGATATAATTGAGGTTAAGGATTTCAAAATAGGGAAATTATCCTGCATTATCTCAATGGGCCAAATCTAATTACATGAACTCTTAAAAGCAGAGAAGTTTTTTCAACTGGATTTAAATAAGATGTGGCAGGAGGAGATTCAAAATCTGAGGGAGGCAACCACACAAAGCACACACAAGAAGGGATGCAGGTGGCCTTGAGAAGCAGAGAGGGCCTTGGCTAATAGCCTGCAAGAAAATGGAGACCTCACTCCTATATCGGCAAGGAACCAAATTTGGCCAGCCAACTAAATGAGGCTGGCAGCAGATTCATCCCCAGTGCCTCCAAAAAGGAACACAGTTCTGACAATACTGTGATTTTGACCTTGTGAGATTTTAAGCAGAGGACCCAAATGAGAATAAGAAATCATGAATTGATTTCTCTGGAGTGGAAAAGAAGTGAAGGTTGAAATTGGACCACATTCTAAGAGAAGTATAATTAGATAAAGTTAATGTTCCAAGCAGGATCTATATGTTCTATTTCTAATTTCTAATCTTCACAGAGCTTCTAAATCCTTTCTGCCTCTTAGCATAGATTTAATCATCACTCTCCCTGAAAGTGATTTAAAATGAATTCATTATGTGGCTTATTTATTTAACAGTTGAACAAGGGGAGCTTCCAAATCTAATCATAGCCTAAAACAAATAAATTACAATATATAAACAAGCAACAGCCACAATTTAGTATATACAATTAGAATTTTATCTATACATTTTTCCATGGGTCATCAGGATTTGAAGAGATGCACTTAAATATTATTATGCTCTTCTGAGTTTTTCATGTCTTTTCTGTTCAAAGTAGCTAAATGTATAGAACAATTTATTTTTCTCTCCTAGAACAGGGAGACTAAACTGTAATATGGTCTTTAAACATTCACCTCTGAAACAGTTCCTAAACTCTACACTGGATAATCAGAGAAAGAGGACATTGACCTACGCAACCAGAGATCCTGTTGGTGTGATCAAAATACTGTAGTGGTTTAACCAGTTAGTGATGAAGGCAGAAGAGGTTTGATGGGAGAACAGGAAGATTAGAACATTTTACTCAGGAAAGCTTGAAAGTTAAATTTTTTTTTTCCCTTGTTGCTTCTTAAAATTGTGACTTAGTGGTTTGCACTTGGATAAAGCTAAGAACATTTTCATGTTTAGGAACAAAGTGTCCTTGCAAACAATCATTTAAAAGGGAGTAAGCTAATGAGGAAAGGACAATAAACATTCTATCACTTATTCAATATACAGTAAAAACTTATCAAGATGCCAGGTACTGACATTTCTTGGAATGGGGAATCTAACAATTTATACTGCCCCATTTGAAACCTATGAGTTGAGTCATCTGAAGCACATAAGGCTGTACTCCCTTCTCACAGCAGCTTAGAAATTCTTAGCTATAGGAAGTTAGCATTTAACCTAGCAGAAAATCTGGAATCAACCCTAGTTGAAGACTCATATTCATTGTGGGAGAAACATTATTATGACTTCCTGGAAAAAGACAGTTGAATTGACAATTATGCATGTATGCCTGGGATAAGTGAATCAAGTAAACCAATGAAATCTTTTTGAATCTAAATGTCTTCATATGCAAAATGAGGACACTTTTTTTTTTTTTAAGTTTCAAGAGGGTATTGTGAGAATCAATGAAAATGTTTAGATTGCCAGCCTCTTTTATGTTCCTGTACCCTTTATATATACTTTCCTAACTAGAACTTTTCTTTGAGATTTATGTATTGTAGATCTTCTTAATGCTACTAAAACAGTCTATCAAAGTGTAAATGTGATTATACTACACTCCTCCTTCATATCCCAAGAGTGACTACTTCCCTCATGGCTTGAACTCAAATTTTTTGGTATCAGTATACAAAAAAAAATCCATGAGCTGGACCTAGCTACTCCCTAACTTTCATGTTTTGCTTAGAAAATACTAAATCCCTTGCTTTTTAAAATAGACACCAGGGCTTCCCTGGTGGCGCAGTGGTTGAGAGTCCGCCTGCCGATGCAGGGGACACGGGTTCGTGCCCCGGTCCAGGAGGATCCCACGTGCCCCGGTCCGGGAGGATCCCACATGCCGCGGAGCGGCTGGGCCCGTGAGCCATGGCCGCTGAGCCTGCGCGTCCGGAGCCTGTGCTCCGCAACGGGAGAGGCCACAGCAGCGAGAGCCCTGCGTACCGCAAAAAAAAAAAAAAAAAAAAAAAAAAAAAGGGGGACACCGTTTCTGACACCAGTTTCTTTCCACTTACACTAATTAGTGTTCATGTTCCTCATTCTCTGACAAATCTGTGTGTGTGTTGCGGGGGGGAGTGGATCGGTAATCTAGTTATTCTAATCCTTTAAGAGACCTCAGCTTTCACGTCCTTAGTAAATTTCCCCTGATAAACCATCTAACACCAATTACCCTTCACCAAAAACACAAATGACTACATTATATGTTGTTCTTTTGGAGTCTAACCCAAGCTCCCTAGATGAGATTTTAATATGTCTGGCTCTTCATGGTGATTATAAGATCTTTGAGGGCAGGCAATTTGAGGACAATTATTCATATTTATAAACTTAAGTAACTAGCCTAATAAATCTCTGTTGAATTACATAGAAAACACAGTATTTTGAGTAGCCAACAGTAGTACTCAGTGCATGTGAGTTAAATATCAACATTTTCAAGACAACAACAGAAAAGTGGTGCAAAATAAAATTAATTTTAAAGTTACTTAAAAACACTCAAATTTATGTGTTTTGGGGTGTTTTTTGGGTTGTTTTTATTATTAATTAATTCTACAAATGTTTATTAAGATTATACTTGGTGGGCTTCCCTGGTGGCGCAGTGGTTAAGAATCCGCCTGTCAATGCAGGGGGCACAGGTTCAAGCCCTGGTCCAGGAAGATCCCACATGCCACGGAACAACTAAGCCCGTGGGCCACAACTACTGAGCCTGCACTCTAGAGCCCACGAGCCACAACTACTAAAGCCTGCACACATAGAGCCCGTGCTCGGCAACAAGAAAAGGCACCGCAATGAGAAGCCCGCACACCGCAACAAAGAGTAGCCCCTGCTCACCGCCAACTAGAGTAAGCCTGCAAGCAGCAACAAAGACCCCACACAGCCAAAACTAAATTAATTAATTTAAAAACAGAAAGATTATACTTGGTCAAAGAATATGCTAGGAATTGAGAATATAAAAATGAATTGGATACAATCTCTGCAGTGAATGGAGGTCATCAAACACTGGGAAAAGTTCAATATGTAAAACAATAATATATATATATATCTAGGTCCAGAAAGTCCAACAAAGAAAGGCAATCTGGAGCTGGCTGTGACTGTAGATTTCGTGAAGAATTTGTGCTGAGTCTATTAAATTAATATAATGTTACTCATTCTGGAAGCCATCAGTAATGCCCACACATTGCAGGGGGGGGGGCGGTGGTGGTGGTACTATCTACTAAAAGTGAACGAAGAAAGTCAGGGTTTCCCCAAATACCATTGCTTTTTTACTTTCATAAAAGATTTCTGGCATTCTACTTGAGAAGAATCATCTTTTTCAGAAGAGCATACATTCAGAGATGAATTGACCATGAAGCTAAAGATTCACAGCTCCTCATTCAATAGGTTCCTTCAAAGGGCTTTAGCAATGTGTTCACTTTGCTCTTTATAGTGCCTGTGTAAAATTTCAAAATTAAGATGGTGTTTGTTTTTACTTTGCCCCTCTGCCTCCATCAGACTTAGTCTAGAGTCTACAGTGTAAGTGTGGATGCAGGTATTTTTGGAATAAAGATATGGTCAAGGGGAGTAGGGAGTCTTGTGAGATGTACAAATGGTGACAGTCCTGGCTACTTACAGTTAAGATACTGCTAGAACCCTCAGTGTGGAAATGAATTCTAGGAAATAAAATGGAATCATTCCAGATATATTTATTCATGAACTTCTAAATTTATTCAACAATTACTTACTGAGCACCTTTCATGGGTGAGGAACTATGCTAGGAACTAGAAATATAATGATGAACGAAAGAGACATAACCCCACACTGATGGTTCTGACTTCATTCCTTTCTAACAGTACCCGTGCTCACTCTGCTATACGTTTATGAACCTTTCTTTTTATTCTCATTCTAGAGTTACTGTGACAACCTTCCTGGCATCATGATGTAAGCCTAGGCACAGAGGATGTGTTCACTCTTTGAATGTTGTTTACAGCAGGAAGCAATGATGTAGATGTAAAGAAGAAAAGATCTATCCAAAACTATTACCTCCATAGAAAATGTTTTAAATTATTTTTATAGAAAGAGGTGATTAAGGAGTACTCACCTAAATAATATATAGAGAAAATGTTATAGAGATGTCAAAAAGTAAATTATAAAGAGCATAATGGTATTTTTTTCTGGATTTTGCAGCATTTGAGGCAATTTCCAGTTTTATTAGCTTTGTAATTTATGACGATTTCTCCTCATTCTAAATAAATATCAATTTGTCTATCCAATATTATTTATAATATGTATCCTTTATTTTATATTGTATAAGCTTCAAGGTTCAAAACCTGAATCTACTGACGGCTATAGTAATGTAGAAATTCATTGTTTATATAGCTTTTTACATATAGTTTCTCAACTACTCCTCTTCTAAATGTGTATTTTGCATCTGCATTTTGCTTCTGAGTAAGAAATTATGGTTCAAAGACTTAAAGACATCTATCTCACAGGGTCATTCAAGTGAACTGAGGCTCTTCCCACTCCAAGCCCAGGACTTCCCCATATAGAAAAATTTTCCCTATTCACACTGAAGCAGCTAAGTTTGCTAAATTTTGCAGAGCTTTGCTATTTATTTTTTCAAATACATTCTTACATAATGATGAAAATGTTTTTTTCTACGTTATTACCCTGACTCTCCAACACATTTCTGACAGAGTGTATAAAGCATACTCATTACAGTGTGTTTGATGACTTGCCTAAGGTCAGGGATATGCTTACTTTCAACTAGACTCTTGGTGTATTTTAAAAAAATCATGTACAGAATTCTTTCATAAAATAATCATATGCTCCTCGAGAAGCAAAAGAACAATGTATACCCAAAGACTTTTCGAGGGTTTGCCAGTAAGCAATTAGAATTTACTCACAAAACTGCAGTGATTTATTTTTATAATACTTTATGACACTGTATCTTTGTATTTCTAATGTAGGATTTTAATGTTTTTACCACCAAAGGAGAGAGTAAGGATTAAGTCAGTGAACTGGAAAATCAGAAAGCTCATTGTACATTCAGTATTTCCTAGACATTGTACATTCAATATTTCCTAGACAAGCTTTTTATGAGCAACTTGTTCTAGTAAACTCTAAAGTAAGATGACAGCATACATGTGAAAAATATTAAACATTCAATAGTTCAAAAAGATTGAAAGATAGTGGTAGTTTTTAGTAGAATAGTGAATGATAAAATAAATTTTAAATTATATATATTAAATAAAGAGATTATACATCTTTAAAACATGAATATTGTAGCATAAAATGCCTTGTTAATCACAAAACACCAAAGAAATGTTATTTCATGCAAAATGCAAATGACAGAGGAAATATAACACAAGTGAATATTCAATAATTAATTGAGAAACAAAGTACAAATTACCCAAGCCTGTTTTAGTACAAGTATTTAGTGATAATTACTAGCATATACTAAACTTTATTCCTCAGAATACACTACGCTAAAATTAAATAGAAATTATATTCTTTGCTTTCTGCTGTTACATGTAACTTCTATATAATATTAGCAAAAATGAATATAACTCAGAATTTCAATTAAATTAATTTTCCAGGTTTTGGGGGATGCTCCAGGATAGATGAAACAATTACAGTCTGTGCTTAGTTTCTATCACACCATGTATACAGGGAAAACAGGATGGATTATTAATCCATGGAAAATACAAGCCATTATTTAGAGTGTGCAGGTGTTCCCTTGATAGAACACAAAAGTTTGTCATAACTACTATTTATCAGCTCCCTCCTACATCTTTAATTTTAGATTTTCTTCACCCTCAGCCTGTACTTACACTGGACTGGGATTCTTGCCCGCTACAGTTCCAGAGATTTTTATCTCTGTAAGGTATGAGCCCTTTGTGGGCTTACCTTTATTGGGCTAGGGTTACTGCAATACTCTATTCACAATTATCACCAGGCACAAAACATCAAAAGACATTCAAGAGAATCTCTTGAGTTCATGACTTACTTCCAGCTTTCCAAGGATATCAGAATCAATAAATCTTCTATTTACCTCTGACCCACTGGCAAGAAGAGCCCACACTGGCCAGTGGTGTACCTCTTTTAGGAACCAGGGACTGAGGCTGGGTAGGGCCTACCTGAGTAGGAACAAGGAACACACCCTCCATGAGTGGGTAATCTGTGAAAAGGTGCAAGAGGAGCCAATACTATGTTCACTCCATGGTCTGGTTCTAAGTCCTCAAGATTTTGGAGGTGTGGTGTCGAATCACATACTCTTGGGTATAAGAATCTAACTGAAAGTGCATCATGAATGTTTGCCAAGTCCAATCAGCAAAATGTCATCAATATAGTAAAGACTACCAAGTTCAGATAACTTAGTTTCCTGTAGTCCATGTGCCTACTGAAACATGGAGAGTAAATGTGAACTGCATTTGATCCTTCTTATGGAGGGAACTGAAAAGACAATTGCCAGAGCAGCAGCCCGTAACATTTTTTCCATTATTACCAACAAAATACCACATCTGCCCTAGCAACTATGAGTAGGGTTATGATTTCTTGGTATAAGATGTACTTACCTAGTGTGATTCACCACAATCCACGTGTTGCTGATTTCCTTCAGGGACACACAGGAGAGCTGAATGGGGAAATGGCAGGCACTGACACCCCTAAACCCTTTAAGTTTTTCATGGAGGTCCTTTCTAATTTCTGAATTTTCCCTGGGATATGGCTTGTAACTTCTGATTTACTTCTTGGGTGGTTTGGGGATCAGGTTTAGGGATTACCTATTAGCCCTTCCTAACATGATGGGTCTTAACTCCAGTCAGGAAACAAATATGGGAGTTCCATTAGATATCATGCATATCTATCCCAATTATGTACTCTAGAACTAAAGAAATAACAATAGTGTGGGTCCACAAATCCACAGGCCTCAGACAAGGTAAACTTCTTTTAAGACTTCATAGTATGGGATGGATGGATGGATGGACGGACAGACAGATACACAGAGAAATATGTAGATAGGTTGATAGACAAATTTTCACCTTGCCAAATAAGCCCTCTTCCTTATGGAAGGACCATGATGTCATTTGGATCCCCTGACATTTCAGATCCTATATTTAAAAGCCTTCACGTGGCTTTATAATTTCTCTTCCTTCAATGCACAGTTCCCTGGTAAATGCCTATAGGTTGCTTAGAAAAAGACTGGAGAAATATTTATTTCATATTATTGAGGTGATACTGTAGAGAAGTTTTTAAAGAGGACAGAGCATCCTCTTCAGTCTGTGAACTGGTTTAGACCTAGAAACTGGTGAGATATGAGAATTTTCCATTGTAGCATCTGACATCTTGTACTTTTGCTTGCCACCTCTTGATAGTTTCAGGAAAATAAACACATTTACAGTAAAATACAACTAAAAGTACGAAGTTAAACTGTATTTGTCCACTCATATGTTCTAATTATCTATTTCTGTTTAACAAATTAGTCCAAAACTTACTGGCTTAAAACAACTGCTTAATTTTGCTCACAATATTGTGGGTCAGAAATTCAGGAAAAGCTCAGCTGGCTGATTGTGTCTGATCCCTGTGCCATCTGGGCTTGAGAAGTTGGCAGCCAAGATGGTTTTTATTCACATTTCTAGTCAATATGGCTCACTGTCGTTCTGTCTCTGTCTCTCTCTCTCTCCCCACATGGCATTTCATTTCCTGCCTTTTCTACGTGGTCTGAACTTCTCATATGAGGTTTCTTATATGACAGCTAAGGTACCATCACCACCACCTCCCCTCAAACACATATTTCTATAGCAAATTTTTCAAGAAGTAGGGCAGTAGAAGCTGCCAGTCTCTTAAGACCTAGACCAGGAAACTTGTGCAGTGACACATCTACCATATTCTGTTGGTCAAAGAGAGAGAGAGGCCACCCAGATACAAGGGAGGAGGTTTAGCTGCTACCTCTCATTAGGAGGAGTGTCAACCTGGGTCCGTCGTGAATCTATCACACTATTTTGCCCATGGGAAACTCAAAGATTAAGGTAACCTTTTTGCCACTCCAGATCTCCTGTTCATTATATCAATAGTAATTAGAATCCTGAAGTGTCATAATATGGCCTCTGGCATTTTAAAAGAATATAATTTCCATGAATTGCAGGAAATCTAGCTAGATGGAAGCATCTTTTAAAATCTATCCAAGCCTACATATGACATCAAACACTGACTCAATCAAATATTCCGAGGCCGATCACTGGTGTATCTCTTAAAGCTTTAGTGAAGGGTGTGTCACACCAAAGTAGGAAGCATTCTTCACCCTTATGCAACAAATCCATTCTTACAATCCCATCATTTCTGTAGCCTTCTGAGTCCTTTTTCAGTACTCTACTCTGATAATCACAGCACATCATCACATTTACAGTTGGCCATCATTATGTTTACAATTTAAGAATCACCCCAGCAGAGTGTTATGACTAGTTCCATGCGTCCTGGGTAAGAAAGTTAAACACAATTCATGAAGATGTATTCTCATGCCAATAAATTCCTCCCTGCCAAGTCTTTCATTCTGCCCACAAGTCCAATATCAACAAGACCTACTCCCTCATGTATTCCTCTATTTTCCTTCTGGTTTGTATTAACTAGGAACTCCAATTATCCTACAAGGCCTTTCCTTACAGCAGAAATTCTATTTCCCTGTTGGTATGTGCTGAGAAGTGACTCCAGTTATTGGTCCAAGAGGCAATAAGCAAAAGCAGACGTGGAGCTTGACAAAGACAAGCCTTATCTTGCATTGCTCTCTTCCAACAAGTGAGAGGGGTTAAGTCCTCCACCCGGTCCAGGGGATTAATGAGAATCTGGAGGTTCAAGATTCTCACAGTCATCTATTTAAATGACCCAATCACAGACCTCTGACTTGTACTATTTTCCTTAGAGGGCCTGAGGACTCGGCATAAAGTGTCTTTAAAAACTATGAGTTCAATACTTTTTGAGCTCTGCCACTCATATAATTAAATCCAGGACTAGGTTTTCTCCACAGTATCCTTATTGTTCCAAGAAGCATGAATCTCTTTAACTCAGCCATGAGTTAAAGCTTGCCCAGCATGACTTAAGGAACTGAGTTACCCAGTTATCCAACACTTCAACTTCAACTTCTACATGTGCCTTATCACAGCCCTCCACTCATGACAGCCTAGAAAAGTTTGATCATTTTGTATGCCTGGTCTAATCGTCACTTCACCACAATGTGGTCCTTTTGTCATCAGATAGGTAAAGTGGTCCACTTCCAGAATGCTATGTTATGCAGAGTGGGGCTGTTCTTATCACCACATTCTTAGTCTGTGTTTCCTTCCAAAGGCTCAGTTTCAGTTAAGGTCTTACCTACAGGCTATTTGACTTGAATGTGACTCCAGAGAGAAGGAGTGAGAGGAGAGTGAAACAAGGAAGGAGAAAAGGCCAATACAAAGATACAGTTTTCAGTTGGCAACCTCTGTGGAGGACTAGTATTCTAATCCTCTAGAAATTTCTGAGGAATCCTATAAACAGGTCCCTTAGGGAGGAAATGGAGATGCTTTAACCATTCTGTTTCTATTCTGACTGGGTAAAGGCTTCACAGGGCCACAGGCTCTGCTGCCCTTGGGGATACACATGTATGAGTCAAAAAAGGCTCCTGTAAGATCCCAAGCTGCACCATCAGAGAAGTTCCAGTTCCAGGCAGGAACTAGAGAAATGTGGTGCCTGCTAAGGTGGGACCTTTTCAGCATGAAGCGTGTCAAAGCTTGTGTAGAACTCTTGCTCTGTGACGTGAATCAAACATGAGGCCAGTAGGATCTTAGATATTGCTCAAGAGCCCATCTGAGAAAGAGTCCAAGAGAGAGATGACATGAGATATAAAAAAAGGTGATAGACTTTAACCATGAAGTAAATACAACAAAACTTGGCGATGGCTTTATATACTTGGTGTAAAGGGTAGGATTCAAATATTCTGGATTTTGGAACCCTGTGTCTGAAAAAGCTGAACCAAAAATAGGTTTGGGGTTAAAAACCAATTTCAATGGCTTGCCATGAAATGGAGCAGGACCCTGTGGTCCTTGCCCCCCACCCCCACCCCATGTCCGCAGCCTGCCTTTTGTCTTTGGAAAAACTGTAGCCAAAGAATAAGTTTAATCAGAGAAGTGAGAAAATGCAGAAACAAAGGAAAACAGTCTCCATTTCTCTAGGAGGTGGGTCAAAAAGGATCTTGCTGTTATTTATGTCATACAGTGTTCTGCCCATGTTTTCCTCTAAGAGTTTTATAGTGTCTGGCCTTACATTTAGGTCTTTAATCCATTTTGAGTTTATTTTTGTGTACGGTGTTAGGGAGTGTTCTAATTTCATTCTTTTACGTGTAGTTGTCCAGTTTTCCCAGCACCACTTATTGAAGAGGCTGTCTTTTCTCCATTGTATATTCTTGCCTCCTTTATCAAAGATAAGGTGACTATATGTGTATGGGTTTATCTCTGGGCTTTCTATCCTGTTCCATTGATCTATATTTCTGTTTTTGTGCCAGTACCATACTGTCTTGATTATTGTAGCTTTGTAGTATAGTCTTAAGTCCGGGAGGCTGATTCCTACAGCTCCGTTTTTCTTTCTCAAGATTCCTTTGGCTATTCGGGGTCTTCTGTGTTTCCATAGAAATTGTGAAATTTTTTGTTCTAGTTCTGTGAAAAATGCCATTGGTAGTTTGATAGGGACTGCACTGAATCTGTAGATTTCTTTGGATAGTATAGTCATTTTCACAATGTTGATATTTCTAACCCAAGAACATGGTATATCTCTCCATCTGTTTGTATCATCTTTCATTTCTCTCATCCGTGTCTTATAGTTTTCTCCATACAGGTCTTTTGTCTCCTTAGGTAGGTTTATTCCTAGGTATTTTATTCTTTTTGTTGCAATGGTAAATGGGAGTGTTTCCTTAATGTATCTTTCAGATTTTGCATCATTAGTGTATAGGAATGCCAGAGATTTCTGTGCATTACTTTTGTATCCTGCTAATTTATCAAATTCATTGATTAGCTCTAGTAGTTTTCTGGTAGCATCTTTAGGATTCTCTATGTATGGTATCATGTCATCTGTAAATAGTGACAGTTTTACTTCTTCTTTTCCAACTTAGATTCCTTTTATTTCTTTTTCATCTCTGATTGCTGTGGCTAAAACTTCTAAAACTATGTTGAATAATAGTGGTGAGAGTGGGCCACCTTGTCCTGTTCCTGATCTTAGTGGAAATGGTTTCAGTTTTTCACCATTGAGAACCATGTTGGCTGTGGGTTTGTCATATATGGCCTTTATTATGTTGAGGTAACTTCCCTCTATGCCTACTTTCTGGAGGGTTTTTATCATAAATGGGTGTTGAATTTTGTCAATTCATCAATAATAAATGTAACTGTATAATAGTAAAGTTGTTGCCTATTGTCTATTTTTCTGGATGGGAGACTCTGGATCATCAAATCAGGTTAGAATTACACTTTAAAAATATTAAGTAACCCAATACAATAAGAATATATTAAGTAGGAAACAGGCTTACATGTTTAGGACTCATCGATTAATTAAGTCATTCTTACGACAAATATTTTCTGAGCACCCGCCACATATGAGACACTGGATGAAAGCATAGCTTCCCTAGAGATGCTGAGCTGAATACTGGTTTAACAACACACTGCATATTCAATGTAACTCACTGTTTAGATGAACAGCCAATATATACTATATATAGTTATTATTATAAACAGGGGATTTTCATCTTTGTAAGTTTTAGTAATAAAGAAGCTTAATGAGTATTGGTGTACATATATGTTAACAATATTGATATGTTAGCTATTGGAACCAAATAGTAATTCTAAATCGGTCAAGTTAATTCCTTTTGGATTTTATGAATTCTCCTTGTCAATCTTAGTCTATAATAGTTTTCCTTTTCTTCTATTTTTTCTAAATAAAATTAATTTTTCTTTGGTCTGGAGAATATTTCAATTCTTTTGTTTCATGAACTCCACCTACCTGAAGACAGACTGGGCTTGTGGATATTAAGCAGGTGTCAATATACTTTTTTAAACTCAGGTCTGAAGCTTGCTGAAGAAGCAAGATTCCTTCCTGACCTTTTGATTAGAGTCAAGCATGATCTGTTTAATACTCAACAGAACTTGCTATTTTAGCAATAAAATTTCCAGAAGAATTTCAGGGGTTTATTTCCAATTTTGTTTTGGCTCTCAAAACACAGATTCATACCCATCCCACTAACCCTTTCATTAATGCATTTACTAGGTCGTCTGACTCTTATTTCCGCTGGCCTTGGAGGACTGTGCAACTTCCAAATATCCTAGACTCTTCACTCATCTTCTCTAAACCAGCACACAGACTATAAGGGAAAACCAAAACTTGACATGACTAGTGAGTAAGAAGTCTTTATCCTCAATTTTTCTGTCTTTTCAGTGCCTGTTAACCAACTCTTTTCCAGAATTCACATCTATTTATAATTAGATTCCCAAGTCAATGAACACTCCATTTTAGATCTTAGCATTCTGATATTTGAAAAGGCCATTGACTTATTTGTGAAACTGTAGGAAATGCTGAAAAATCAGTGGCTGATTTTTGGCAACATGCATGTTTTAGTCGCAGCCTGCGTCTTAGAAATCTTAGAGAACTCAGTAACAAAAAGACAGGATGTTCACATCTGAGGAATGTAATCACTATGCTTGTCCGTGTCTCTCTCCAGGCAGGTTAGTTAGAACTGATATTTCCACTTTTATTTCACTTTCTTTAAATCTAGTGACCATCATCCAGTATATATATATTTGGCTATAAGTCTTCCAAAGCCATGCCTTAGTGGGCATGTGAACTAATTATGGAAGTACTACAAGCAACAGTCACATGGCTGTGATACTTTGGAATGTTATGGTCTACCACATTCTCACGCTAAAGTGAAAGAATCCTCATTATCAGGCACCATGTCTGAACCCTACAGTCAGTAAGAATTTGCTGCGAGTAAATCCATTCAAGAGCATTAACATATATTCTAGGCAGGGCTGCTTTTAAAAGAGAAACTCATTCCAAACTAGTTCAAAAGGTGATTATTTCTATACCTGTTGCTATGTAAATAAATATGATGTATGCATGTACACAAAATAAATAATATCAATAGAGTTAACAGTTATTTTAAACACTAACCAAGGACTAGCCACTGAGCTGATAATTTAACAAGGATTCTCTGAATTCTCACAAAAACCATATTTCTGTGCTCATTTTATAGTTGCTTCCTCTGGTAAAAATTCCACAATCTGACTGGTTTCTGTGTCTAATATAATTAGTTTGCATATCTCATTTTAAAACTACCAAGAGATAACTAATGGTCTGAATTAGGTTTAGAGGACAGTTTCTTATCCATGTAGATTTTTAATCCTATAAAACTGTTAAAGAGGTCAATTTTTAAAAATTGCTTCTTAAGCTCTGATTGATGATATAACTTTTCATGTGATATTTTTGACCTAAAATTTAATGGAAATCCTAAAATAAATTAGTCAAATATCTTTACCTAAATCATTTATTCCAAGTATTCTGAAGTTTCACAAATCTCTTGTAAATCTTTCAATCTATTACTTACACCTAAACATCTACCAGTATACAATAGTAAATTTTATACTATTTTGAATCTCGCTTCAATATTGTTAGTTATGCTCAAATTTCTCTTTCACCATCCCTATAAATGAACACTATTCTGTTACTTCAAAGTGCATCTGTGTCTATACTTTCTTCACCTGCCCTTTGCAGTGCAGAATGTAACAGAAGTAAGGTTGACACCCTTGTCTATTCTGCTATATTCAATTTTGCAGTAGCTAGCATTTCCATTGAAGAGTCTGTTATTACTCAATCCATTTCATGTAAAAACTCAACAAATTCATCTCAGGCTGTTTATTTCAAAGACAGACACCATAAACTGGGACTGGGATATACATGTTCACTTTATTCAATACTCTTCTGGCATATGCTATAACAAGTAAATTTCCATTCTGAAACTGATGTTAAGCAGCCTCTAAGCACGTAGCAGTAGTATTAGCAGCATAAGGTAAATGCAATAATCCTATTATCAACCCCTTTGCTTCCAGTTTATTCCCTACCAAAATCAATCATTTTAACTGCTGCTATATAATCTTTCAAAATATCACTTTCATCACGTCATAATATTGGCCAAAACACTATGTCAAAATTCATTGTCTCAAAGAGTCAGAATAATTTTCTTTCCACATTTTTCCAGTTCCCAAACTACCTTTCTAATTTTATGTACTAAAGATTCTAATACCAATGTTTTCCATGCTAATTAAAGTGTTCTGCTTAAAGCCTTCACACTGCATTCCCCTAATTTTCTAACACTCGCGCTGAAATAACTTTCTTTGTCAGTTATATGTTTCTTTCTCAGTCATAATCTTCTTCATAATCTTATTTTCAGATGGGAATCCCAGAATATATACATTTTTTTTTCCTGCTTCCACCTCCTCCCCAAAAACTGGAGTTTATTAGTTGATTTCGTCACAAATTCTCTAACCTCTATTAACTTGCATGTTAAATGATGATACTGTGCGTTATATTTGTCTTAAATTGTCCCACTTTTCTCTTATTCATGATGTAGAATTTGTGTAATTCAGTGTATGTGCTGCTAAACTATGTTAAATATTTGAAGATATCCAAACTTCAGTAAATCTAGTAAACACAAATTATGTTGTAATTATTAGTGATGTTACAACAGATCAAAAGCTGAAAAGAAATTATACAAATTAAGGGACTAAAGTACAACAGTAAGCTTTTTCAAAATATTTCTCCTTATAATGTATCCCCCTCCCTATATTTGTACAATATACAGACTATACTACAAAGCTACAGTAATCAAGACAATATGGTACTGGCACAAAAACAGAAATATAGATCAACGGAACAAGATAGAAAGCCCAGAGATAGACCCACATACCTATGGTCAACTAATCTATGACAAAGGAGGCAAGGATGTACAATGGAGAAAAGACAGTCTCTTCAATAAGTGGTGCTGGGAAAACTGGACAGCTACATGTAAAAGAATGAAATTAGAACACTCCCTGACACCATACACAAAAATAAACTCAAAATGGATTAGAGACCTACATGTAAGACCGGACAAAATAAAACTCTTACAGGAAAACATGGGAAGAACACTCTTTGACATAAATCACAGCAAGATCTTTTTTGATCCACCTCCTAGAGTAATGAAAATAAAAGCAAAAATAAACAAATGGGACCTAATGAAACTTCAAAACTTTTTCACAGCAAAGCAAACCATAAACAAGATTAAAAGATAACCCTCGGAATGGGAGAAAATATTTGCAAATGAATCAACAGACAAAGGATTAATCTCCAAAATATATAAACAGCTCATCCAGCTCAATATTAAAAAAACACACAACCCAATCCAAAAGTGGGCAGAAGACCTAAATAGACATTTCTCCAAAGAAGACATACAGATTGCCAAGAAGCACATGAAAAGCTGCTCAACATCACTAATTATTAGAGAAATGCAAATCAAAACTACAATGAGGTATCACCTCACAGCAGTTAGAATGAACATCATCAGAAAATCTACAAACAACAAATGCTGGAGACGGGGTGGAGAAAAGGGAACCCTCTTGCACTGTTGGTGGGAATGTAAGTTGATACAGCCACTATGGAGAAGAGTATGGAGGTTCCTTAAAAAACTAAAAATAGAATTACCATATGATCCAGTAATCCCACTACTGGGCATATACCCAGAGACAACCATAATTCAAAAAGACACATGCACCCCAATGTTCACTGCAACACTGTTTACAATAGCCAGGTTATGGAAGCAACCTAAAGGTCCATCGACAGACGAATGGATAAAGAAGCTGTGGTACGTATATACAATGGAATATTACTCAGCCATAAAAAGGAACGAAACTGGGTCATTTGTTGAGACGTGGATGGATCTAGAGACTGTCACAGAGTGAAGTTAAGTCAGAAAGAGAAAAACAAATATCGTATATTAATGCATATATGTGGAACCTTGAAAAATGGTACAGACGAACCGGTTTGCAGGGCAGAAATTGAGACACAGATGTAGAGAACAAACGTATGGACACCAAGGGGGGAAAGAGGCGATGGGTGGGGGTGGTGTGATGAATTGGGCAATTGGGATTGACATATATACACTGATGTGTATAAAATTGATGACTAATAAGAACTTGCTGTATAAAAAATAATATGAATTCAAAACAAAACAAAAAAATCCAAAAATAAAAGAAAAAAAGAACACTAAGCATATGGCTGAACAACCTTTTGATAAGGATATTAGAGATGGGATTATACCAGTGGAAACACTTCCAGCTTGGACTAAAGAAAACTGAGAAAAATGAGGTGGAATGAAAGAAAGCTGCAAATGTGTTATCCTTCAAAGAAAAGGAAGCAGGACCTCCAAAGCAATTCAGAGATCTGCAGTGTTGCGATTCCCATCACAAGCCTAGAGGGCAAGGCTGCTTCCTCATTGGTTCAGAAGGTGGGGTCCCCTCCTAAGTCTCAGCGAACCCTGTGGCCCACACAGAAAGCCAGATAGGCAGGGTCACCCTGTAGAGATGTGAGGCAGACAGCGTCACTCTAGTGACCCTGGAGGACAGAGTACTGAACCAGAGGAAATTATTCTACAGCCTTAAGATCTAGTGGAATTTATCTTGCCAGGTTTTGAACCTGCTTAAGACCTGTCATCCTTTTCTTCCTTCCGTATTGAAAATATCTATTCTCTGCCTGTCCCATCATTGTATTTTGGAAGCACGCAACTTTTCTGGTTTCACAGGTCCACAACTGGAGGGGAACTTTTCCTCAGGATAAATCCTACCTCAAGTCTCACTCTTATCTAATTTAGATGATATTTATATGAGCTATTTAGTTGATGCTGATAAATGACTTTTGCAGTTGTTGGGATCAAATGAATGCATTTTGCATAAGAGAAGGACAGGAACTTTAAGGGCCGGGGACGAAAGCTATGGACTGAATGTGTTCCCTCCAAATTCATGTTGAAGCCCTAACCCTTAGTGTGGCTGTATTTGGAGACAGGGCTCTAAAGAATTAATTAAGGTTAAATTATGTCATTAAGGGTAGGGTCCTGATTCATGAGGATTAGTGTTTTTATAAGAAGAGACATGAGAGAGCTCTCTCTCCCCATGTACGTGCATTGAGGAAAGGCCATGTGAGAACATAGTCAAAAGGTAGCCATGTACAAGCCACAAGAGAGCACCCATCAGAAACCAACTCTTCAGACCTCTGATCTGAGACTTCCAACCTCCATAACTGTGAGAAAAAAATTTTTTCTTTTGTTTAAACCACCCAGTTTATGGTGATTTCTTAATGGCATCCTCAGAAGACTAATATACTTGATGAAAATAGAAGTAGCCACAGTGAGAATAGCCCACCTGGTAGAAACTGCAGGAAGCCCTCAGGAGGTGAGGGCAGTCTCCACTCAAGAGCCAGCAAAGCCTCAGGTTTACAACAGCAAGCAAATGAATTCTACCGATAAGCTGAGGGAAAAGTCTGGGAAAGCAGATTCTTTCCCAGGCAAGCCTCCAAATGAAAACTAATAAATAAGGAACAAATTCAGTGAAGTTGAAGGATACAAAATCAACATACAAAACTCAGTTTTATTTCTATACACTAAAGGTAAACAATCCAAAAAGGAATTAAGAAAACAATCCTATTAATAATAGCACCAAAAAGAATAACAATTTAGGAATAAACTTAACCAAGGAGGGGAGGAGAAAGAAACAGAAAAAATTATTTGAATAAATAATAGGCAAAATCTTAAATCTGATTAAAGACAAATATATCTACACATTCAGTAATTCAAGAATACATTCAGGAACTTCAATAATTCAAAGGATACATTCAAAGAAATCCATATTGAAACATATTGTAATCAAATTGTCAAAGGTCAAAGATAACACAGAATCCTGAAAGCAAGCAAGAGAGAAGTAACTCATCTCAAACAAAGGATTCTCCATAAGATTCACAGCAAATTACTCATCAGGAACCATGAAGGCAAGAGAGAGTAGGATGAGATTTTTGAAGTGCTGAAAAAGATAACTGTCAACCAAGAATTCTACATCCAACAAAACTAATCTTCAAAAAATCAATGAGAAATTAAAGCACCCCCAGTAAATAAAAGCTGAGAAAGTCAGTCATTAGTAGACCCTCCCTACAAGACATGCTATAGTCTTTCAGGCTGAAATAAAAAGATGCTAGAGAGTAACTCTAAGCAATATGAAGAAATAATGAACTTTGGTAAAGAGCAGCAAATATTGTATTTTTAGATTGTAAATCTTTGCATTTCCTATATAATTTAAGACACAGGCATAAAACAGTAATTAAAAATCTATGTTAAGACACACAGTGCATTAAAACGTATATTATGAAATAACATAGAGAAGGAGTATATAGGTTTATTTTTTAAATGTTATTTAAGCTAAGTTGGTGTCTCTTTAAACTAGATTGCTAGGAATTTGGATGTTACTTGTAATCTTTATTGGAACCACTAAGACAATATCTAAAAAATAAACATGAAAGGAAGTGAGATGGGAACCAAAAAGATACACTACAAAATAAATCAGAGCACAAAAGAAGGAAGCGATGGAGAAAATGATGAACAAAAGGTATATAAGACATTCAGAAAACATACAGCAAAATGACAGAAGTCATTTGACAGAAGTCTTCTTTATGAAAAATTATTTTAAGTGCAAATCAGTTAAAGTCTCCAATCAAAAGCTAAAAATCCATAAAAAACTGTTGTAAGAAAAGATAGGGGTAAATCTTCGTGACCTCGGATTTGGAAGTGGATTCTTAGATATGATACCAAATACATGAGGGACAAAAGAAAAGAAACAGATTACAAATAGACAAATAGGACTTCATCAAAATTAAAAACTTTTGCACATGAAAGGGCATTATTAAGAAAGTGAATATACCACATAATGCATGGGAGAAAATATTTGAAAATCATATATCTGATCAGATCTACTATCCAGAACAAAGATCTCTTAAAACTGAACAACAAAACCACAAAAGACCAATTTATAAATGGGCAAAACTTGAACAGACATTTCTCTATGGATGATACAAAAATTTCTAACAAATAAAGAAAAGGGTAACATCATTAGTCATTAGGAAAATACAATGTATATTGTATTTTATACAGCTATACACCACTCACACTCACCAGAATGGCTATGTTTCAAGAAAGAAAAACAGTGTTGGTGAGGATGTGGATAAATTAGAAACCTTTTACCTTACTAATAAGAATGTAAAATGCTTCACTGTGTGGAACATGATTTGGCAGTACCTCAGATAATTAAACATGCAATTACCATATGACCCAGCAATTCCACTCCTAGGTGTATACACAAAAATAATTGAAAACAAGTACTCAAACAAATATATGCTTGTTCAGAGCACCATTACTGACAGTAGTCAGAAGGTAGAATAAACCCAGACGTTTATCAACAGATGAACAGATAAACAAATTGTGGCATATACATGCAATGGAATATTTTTCAGCCATAAAAGGAAGTGACATACTAATACATGATATACAACATGGATGAACCTGGAAACATAATGTTTAGTGACAGAAGTCAGACACAATATGTCTATTATAATTCCTATTTGAACTATCAACAATAGGTAATCTATAAAGGCAGAAAGGTGAATCTTTAATTACCATGTTGAAACAATGTACAGTCAAAGAAAATTTATTTCTAACTCTAACGAACATAACCCTACACTGTAGAAAAATGATACTGAAATTTGCTTTCTACAGTTATCCTATACACAAATTATAAGATGAATGGAAAAAGCACAGTTTAGAGAGGAAAATAATATTGTTAAAAGGCATTAGAATATATTAATGATTCTACTGATATGTAACAGTGATATAAATCAAATTAAAAATTTGAGTCAGGTCAAGGTGGATATCTGACAAACTACAAAAATTATACTCATGTGAAAACATGTTTATTTCTGTGTTATTTCATGTTTATTTCTATGTTTATTTCTGTGCCCCTGTATGTCTCTGTTTCTTATTCTCACTGTACACACACAAACATATGTTTACACATATAGAAGAGAACTGAACTAAAAATAATGCGAAGACATATTAAGATAGCAATGCCAACTACCAAAAAGACAACAAGTAACAAGTGTTGGCTGGGTGTGGAGAAAAGGGAATCCTTGTGCACTGTTGGTGGGAATGTAAATTTGTGTGGTCACTATGGAAAACAGTATAGAGGATCATTAAAATATTAAAAATAGAACTACCATAAAATCCAGCAATTCTACTCATGGGTATTTACCCAAAGAAAACAAAAACACTAATTTGAAAAGATATATACAACCCTATGTTCACTGCACTATTATTCACAACAGCCACGACATGCAAATATCCTAAGAGCCTATCAACAGATGAATGAATGAAGAAGATTTGGTATATATGTGCACTGGAATATTATTCAGCCATAAAAAGAATGAAAGCTTACCATTAGGAACAACATGAATGAACCTAAAGGGTATTAAGCTAGTTGAAGTAAGTCAGAGAAAGACAAATACTGTATGATTTCACTTATATGTGGAATCCAAAAAAGAACACAGATGGTTAAAAGGTATAAACTTCCAGTTATAATATAAGCAAGTACTAAGAATATAATATGAAATATGATTAATATAATTAACACTGTTATGTGCTACATATGAAAGTTGTCAAGAGACTAAATCCTGAGTTCTCATGACAAGGAAAAATTTTTTTATTTTTTATCTATATGAGATGATAGATATTCGCTCAACTTATTGTGATAATCATTTCATGATGTATGTAAGTACATTATGCTGTACACCTTAAACTTATACCATATCGTATGTCAATTATACTCAATAAACCTGGGAGAAAAAACAAATATCATCTATAGACTTAAAGAAATTATAAAGTTTAGATGAGTAAATCTATCAGTGTGCTAAAAATTGTACAGTACTTTTTAGGAACAAGAGAGTTCATGCAGGAATTGTGAATTATAAATGAACTGTACTCCATAGTCCATTACCCTCTCTTCTACCCTCTTAATTAGGCCTCATACATATGTACTATTTTACTAATTTTAGCTTTTTAAGGGGCCTTACAAAATTACACTTAGGTAACATGATTTTTTTGGTACTATAACTGACTTACAATTTATATTAGTTTCAGGTGTATAGCAAAGTTTAAACTGTTTAGTTTTTAGTTTCTGCATGGTATTTTAATTACATCTGAATAAAACTGTTATAAAAACTTATTAGCATAAGTATAAAAATGAGGTTATGAAGTTAGTCTCAATGAAATTTACTGCTTAAAAGTTCAAACAGACACATGCACACATATACATACATACATACATACATACATAAACTTAGTACTTAACACCCAAGGTTAAAATATTATGCCCATTGATACACATACATACACATTTATATATGTATATTTATACATTCATGGTATATTCAAGAATGGGCATAGAACTACTTTTTCTAAAAGAATAGTAATAGAATATTTCCATGCCTAAAGAGAAAAATCACAAAGCATTATAAATATACATTGCAAAATAGTCCAAATAAAAATGATAAATCTTTTACAGTTTCCTCTTTTCATTTTAAAAACTTTCTTTAAAATCATGGACATCCTTGATAACATATTTCATCAAAACAATCATATTTGCAAAGGCATTAATATTTACATAATTTATCAATTGAATATTTTGACAAATGATTGTTATATTACAATTTTGGAAAAATTAAGAGTAGGTTTGAATTTATAATATAAAATGTCATTTCAATTTTAAACATAAAAGCAGAATAGTGAAAATTAACAATGGGCCAGGAATTAAAAGATGGTGGTGTGAGTCTTGGGACTGCTGCTACCTGCCTTTGCAACTTCTGTTTAGGTCCAAGGTTTCTTCTATCAACAGAATTCTCTGTTGTGTATTAGCTTTTGAAACTTTATTTATACGATTAATCTATTAATATACCGTACTGTTACCTATTTCCTTAGTTAGAAGCAAAATTTTTTAAGCAAACGATTTTAAGTGAGTTCACTCTTTACTATGTCATGTAGTAACTAATTATATTAGAGAAGATACTGTAACAAAATAATGCATTCTCCATTTATGCACAACACAGTAAGGAAAGTTTTTTTTAAAGTTTGGTTTTTGGAATGATTTTCAGAAATGAAAATAATTCTATATTTTCAGAATTTGACTAAATTGTATAATAGTGTGGTACTTAATTTAGATAAAGCCAAAATATATTTTAAGAATTTCTTCCTATTGACTTTGCCTAGTGCTATCATTTGCATTGACATACTGCCAACAGATTTTATGGTCTTTCAAAATAGGAAACAGAAAACATATAGTGAAATTATTGCTGAAAAAATCAAGAATCTATTGCTAATTGACAAAATGATAACTATTCTTTGGGTTTTTTATATTTCTTTGTAATGACCAGATTCTTTTTTTCTCCCATTTTGTAGACATTGCTATCACTTTACACAGATATGCAGGAGTATAGGTAGAGTGTCTGTATAAATATTTTACTAAAAATAACCATGTTTGCTGCTTCCTGGGGTAGGTCATGCTTGATAGCCAAGATGGGAATTAGATTTTGAACTTTTTTCCACAGGTCTATCCCTTTAGGAGAAATAGATGCATACTCAGGCAGACTATGGAAAAAGGCTCCTTTCCTTATTTTTTTAGAAGACAGGTACACATACAGACACACATGTTAAAAAAAATTCCTTTCCAACATGGCTCCGATAACAGTACCATATTACGTAATTGCAGCTTCATTTACTTTGGTCATTTTTCCTGTCAAAATATAAATGACTGGTAAGGATAAAGCTTGGATGCAATGGGTATTGGCCACTCTAACTTATTCTTTAATCTCATCTTTCCAGTTACATTAGCTAAAAGCAGTATATGAGCGGAATGTGAACAGTGAGGTAAGTATCACTGGATTCTGTTATACACATTGAGAGGGCCAAAGGCTTTCAAAAGGAGTTGGGAGGTGAAGCTGAAATCACGATCACATCAAAAACAAATGTCTCTGATCTAATTATGTTACTTTGGGTCAATCCTCATTATCCATTACTGGAAAACCATAAAGCCAAAGACATTTATCATTTCCCTATCTTATCTTCTATTTGAAACAAACTGATTATTTAATTCGGTCTAAAATGCTACCAATATTCTTAGAATCACTGAGTGATTACACCCTAAAATAGAGAAGAGATAAGCTTATCACAAAAGCATAATGTATCAACCTATGTTGGGAGAATAAAAGGAGGAAATATTACTGGAAAATGACATATCTTCAACATGGAAAATACTTTGAGAGAAAGCTAGATGAAACTCTAGACAGAAGAATGTAGCACAGAAGAAAGAAAATGTCAAGCATTTTAAACATCAAAATAAATATATAATGAAAAAATAATTTAGGAAATTGGACATATAATGCATGGAATGGGAATAGGAATGGAAATTATCTGGTAACCTGAATGTGGTTTCTGGTATTTTTAGCATATAAGTGAATAGGAATTGTAGGAAAAACAAAATGAGTTTCTCTTCAACATACAGTAGACAGAAGACAATAAGCATTATTACAAAGCTATAAAAATATATTTTTGTAGTATATTTTAATCCTCTCAGGTTTATAACCAAGGAATTCAATAGTAAGCCATTAAACATATGCTGGTAAATTTACATAGGGCAGTAAGGGAGAAAGTGGCTGTCCTGTTAATATCATTTTCCATCTTGCTGAAGCAGAGCATCTGTGTATGTGTGATTACCTCACTCTCACATTTCTTAGATCTCCTAGACAGGAAGGGAATCTGCTGGAGGCAAGAGATGATGCATAAAAAGTCATGCTGACAACTGTCAAAGTCAGCAGTCATAAAAGCACAGAGGTTAGATAAGGTATTTATTGGTTGGAGCCTGGAGAGTATTATGAAGTGTATATTTTAAAAAGTCTCCTATTCCCGAAATGCAGAAAATTACTCTCTAGAGAAAATGGACAATAAGTTCATTATTACATCACTCTAATATATATATATTTTTTTGCAGTATGCGGGCCCCTCACTACTGCTGCCTCTCCTGTTGCGGAGCACAGGCTTCGGACACGCAGGCTCAGCGGCCATGGCTATCGGCCTAGCCGCTCCGTGGCATGCTTCCCTGGTGGCACAGTGGTTGGGAGTCTGCCTGCTGATGCAGGGGACGTGGGTTCGTGCCCCGGTCCGGGAGGATCCCGCATGCCGCGGAGTGGCTGGGCCCGTGAGCCATGGGCGCTGGGCCTGCGCGTCCGGAGCCAGTGCTCCTTAGCGGGAGAGGCCACAACAGTGAGAGGCCCGTGTACCACACACAAAAAAAAAAATTTAGTAAAATAAAAGACTATTACAAGAGACAAAGAAGGACACTACACCTAATGATCAAAGGATCAATCCAAGAAGAAGATATAACAATTGTAAATATTTATGCACCCAACATATGAGCACGTCAATACATGAGGCAAATGCTAACAGCCATAAAAAGGGAAATCAACAGTAACACAATAACACTAGGGGACTTTAACACCCCACTTTCACCAATGGACAGATCATCAAAAATGAAAATAAATAAGGAAACACAAGCTTTAAATGATACATTAAACAAGATGGACTTAATCGATATTTATAAGACATTCCATGCAAAAACAGAAGAATGCACTTTTTTCTCAAATGCTCATGGAACATTCTCCTGGATAGATCATATCTTGGGTCACAAATCAAGCCTTGGTAAATTTAAGAGAACTGAAATCATATCAAGTATCTTATGCAACCACAATGCTATGAGACTATATATCAATTACAGGAAAAAATCTGTACAAAATAAAAATACACGGAGGTTAAACAATAAACTACTAAATAACCAAGAGATCACTGAAGAAATCAAAGAGGAACTCAAAAATTACCTAGAAACAAATGACAATGAAAATGCGATGACCAAAAACGTATGTGATGCAGCAAAAGCAGCTCTAAGATGGAAGTTTATAGCAATACAATCCTACCTCAAGAAACAAGAAACATCTCAAATAAAAAACCTAACCCTACACCTAAAGCAATTAGAGAAAGAAAAACAAAAAACCCCACAAAGTTAGCAGAAGGAAAGAAATCATAAAGATCAGATCAAAAAGAAATGAAGGAAACAATGGCAAAGATCAATAAAAATTAAAAGCGGGTTCTTTAAGAAGATAAACAAAATTAATAAACCATTAGCCAGACTCATCAAGAAAAAAATAGAGAAGACTCAAATCAACAGAATTAGAAATGAAAAAGAAGTAACAACTGACACTGCAGAAATACAAAGGATCATGAGAGATTACTACAAGCAACTATATGCCAATAAAATGGACAACCTGGAAGAAATGGACAAATTCTAAGAAAAGCACAACCTTCCCAGACTGAACCAGGAAGAAATAGAAAATATGAACAGACCAATCACAAGCACTGAAATTGAGACTGTAATTAAAAATCTTACAACAAACAAAAGCCCAGGACCAGATGGCTTCACAGGTGAATTCTATTTAGAGCAGAGCTAACACCTATCCTTCTCAAACTCTTTCAAAATATAGCAGAGGGAGGAACACTCCCAAACTCATTCTACAAGGCCACCATCACCCTGACACCAAAACCAGACAAAGATGCCACAAAAAAAAGAAAACTACAGACCAATATCACTGATGAACATAGATGTAAAAATCCTCAACAAAATATTAGCAAACAGAATCCAACAGCACATTAAAAGGATCATACACCATGATCAAGTGGGGTTTATCCCAGGAATGCAAGGATTCTTCAATATATGCAAATCAATCAATGTGACATGCCATATTAACAAACAGAAGGATAAAAACCATATGATCATCTCAATAGATGCAGAAAAAGTTTTCAACAAAATTCAACACCCATTTATGATAAAAACCCTCTAGAAAGTAGGCATAGAGGGAAGTTACCTCAATATAATAAAGGCCATATGTGACAAACCCACAGCCAACATCGTTCTCAATGGTGAAAAATTAAACCATTTCTTCTAAGATCAGGAAAAAGACAAGGTTGTCCACTCTCACCACTATAATGCAACATAGATTTGGAAGTTTTAGCCACAGCAATCAGAGAAGCAAAAGAAACAAATGGAATCCAAATTGGAAGAGAAGAAGTAAAGCTGTCACTGTTTGCTGATGAAATGATACTCTACACAGAGAACCCTAAAGATGCTACCAGAAAACTACTAGAGCTAATCAATGAATTTGGTAAAGTAGCAGGATACAAAATTAATGCACAGAAATCTCTTGCATTCCATTACACTAATGATGAAAAATCTGAAAGATAAATTAAGGAATCACTCCCATTTACAACTGCAAGAAAAAGAATAAAATACCTAGGAATAAACCTACCTAAGGAGACAAAAGACCTGTATGCAGAAAACTATAAGACACTGATGAAAAAAATTAAAGACGATACAGACAGATGCAGAGATATACCGTGTTCTTGGATTGGAAGAATCTACACTGTGAAAATGACTATACTATTCAAAGCAATCTACGGATTCAATGCAACCCCCATCAAACTATCAATCGCATTTTTCACAGAGCTAGCACAAAAAATTCACAATTTGTATGGAAACACAAAAAAATCCCGAATAGCCAAAGCAATCTTGAGGAAGAAAAATGGAGCTGGAGCAGTTAGGCTCCCAGACTTCAGACTATACTGCAAAGCTACACTACAGTAATCAAGACAGTATGGTACTGGCACAAAAACAGAAATATAGATCAATGGAACAGGACAGAAAGCCCAGAGATAAACCCATGCACATATGGTCAACTTATTTTTAATAAAGGAGGCAAGAATATACAGTGGAGAAAAGACAGCCTCTTCAATAAGTGGTGCTGGGAAAACTGGACAGCTACATGTAAAAGAATGAATTAGAACACTCCCTAACACCATACACAAAAATAAACTCAAAATGCATTAAAGACCTAATTGTAAGGCCAGACACTATAAAACTCTTAGAGGAAAGCATAGGCAGAAACTCTATGACATAAATCACAGCAAGATCCTTTTTGACCCATCTCCTAGAGAAATGGATATAAAGATAAAAAATAAACAAATGTGACCTAATGAAACTTAAATTCTTTTGCAGAGTAAAGGAAAACATAAACAAGATGAAAAGACAACCCTCAGAATGGGAGAAAACATTTGCAAATAAAGCAATTGACAAAGGATTAATCTACAAAATTTACAAGCAGCTCACGCAGCTCAATATCAAAAAAAAAACAACCCAATCCAAAAGTGGGCAGAAGACCTAAATAGACATTTCCCCAAAGAAGATATACAGATTGCCAAAAAACACATGAAAGGATGCTCAATACCACTAATCATTAGAGAATGGCAAATCAAAACTACAATGAGGTATCACCTCACAGCGGTGAGAATGGCCATCATCAAAAAATCTACAAATAATAAATGTTGGAGAGGGTGTGGAGAATTTGCATTCTCACTGTTGGTTGCAAACTGATACAGCCACTATGGAGAACAGTATGGAGGTTCCTTAAAAAACTAAAAATAGAAGTACCATACGAACCAGCAATCCCACTCCTGGGCATATACCCTGAGAAAACCATAATTCAAAAAGAGTCATATACCACAATGTTCACTGCAGCTCTATTTACAACAGTCAGGACATGGAAGCAACCTAAGTGTCCAATGACAGATGAATGGATAAAGAAGATCTGGCACATATATACAATGGAATATTACTCAGCGATACAAAGAAACGAAATTAAATGATTTGTAGTGAGGTGGATGGACCTAGAGAGCGTTACACAGGGTGAAGTAAGTCAGAAAGAGAAAAACAAATACCATATGCTAACATTTATATATGGAATGTAAAAGCAAAAAAAAAATGGTTCTGAAGAACCTAGGGGTAGGACAGTAATAAAGATGCAGACATAGAGAATGGACTTGAGGACATGGGGAGGGGGAAGGGTAAGCTGGGACGAAGTGAGAAAGTGGCATGGACATATATACACTACCAAATGTAAAACAGATAGCTAGTGGGAAGCAGCTGCATAGCACAAGGCGATCAGCTCGGTGCTTTGTATCCACCTAGAGGGGTGGGATAGGGAGGGTGGGAGGGAGACGCAAGAGGGAGGGGATATGGGGATATATGTATACATATAGCTGATTCACTTTGTTATACACCAGAAACTAACACACCACTGTAAAGCAATTACACTCCAATAAAGATGTTATTAAAAAAAGAGCAAGAGACGAAGCTAAAATGCACAAGTGTTTTTTTTTCAATCCTTTGCTAACATTGGCCAAAGCCAATCATATGTATGTACTGAGAATCAAGGAGGGTCCACCTTCCTTGCCTTTACTGGAGGAGTTATAAAGCCACATTGCAAAGGAAATGGACACGGGAAGGATGAAGAATTGGGGCCATTAAAGCAATATATGTACCATATATGTGTGCATGCACACACAAAAGTATATATGGAATTTGTCATTGTTTCTTTTGTATTAATGGGATGCTATTATTCTATATCCAATTTTGCATTTCTCACCAGTAGACTGTGGAAAACTTTGGTAGTTATTTAAATTTTTCTTTTAGGTGCCTGTGTAATACTTCAAATTTGACTATTCTCTTCCAGATAATTTACTAAATGTACTATCACTTTATCAAGTGCATCAGAACTCTTCTATTAACTTACTTTCCAAGATATATATTAAAAGTCCATATATACTTGAATGTATTTTTCTAGTCTTTTCCATTGATCCCCAAATAATAATAATAAAGGAGCAATGACTGTTACTGTAGTAATAAAAGTAAATAGGGCATATATAGTAATAATATTAAAATAATAATTACTAGATTATTATTCCCTGTTTATTATTATTATATTAGATTCAAAGTGCTATGAAGATAAATGTGAAGTCCTAAATTAGTTTTCCTGGATAAAAGTATTCCACGTAGGCTATAAATAATATTACCACTAACACAATAATTATTACCATTAGCAATACAACTTTGAGAAAGTGCTTAAGTGCTATACACCTCAATCTCTATTTGAAAGTGGCAGTACATTGTAAAGCAATTATACTCCAATGAAGATGTTTAAAAAAAAAAAAGTGGCAGTAATAATAGTCATTTTGCAAGTTCATTTAAAAAATAAGTGATATAATGTAAGTGTAGATAATATAGATATATATATTATCCACGTTTTCCTGCTTTATACTTGCTTAATATACTATTTAATACCAAAATAACTGCAAGCTCACTCTTCTTTTGAAGTTAAAATATTTTAAACTATAAACTTATATTTTTATTTATTTCCATTTACAGTTTTGTTCTTATCCAGCAAATAGATGCAAGTAACCATAAATATGTATATTATGGAATGTGTGAAAATAACTAATGCCCACTGAGTTCACTGAAGTTCACAGAAGATATAAATAAAATGATGTCAGTTGTAATAAAACTAAAAAAATTAATATTTGCATATATTTCACTATCAGTACATGTGTTGCTGTAAGCTTCATATACACAGACTCACTTCAATTATATATTATTCAGCTTCTAGTCTATCCTGGTATATTTCACTTAGGCAAACCACCTTATCACAGTATTTTTACGAAAATTATCCTTTAGAGATTTCAGCTGTGAACTAATTTTCCAGTAAGTTTTCTAGTTGCCTTGACCCCAGAATTGTGACGAGGAAACAGCAGTAGAGCTGATTTCCTAAAGAAAATATGTTGTTACCTATAATCAACAAACTTATACCTAATTTTAAGACATGGGTGCTTTAAAACATGCATATTTTGGTGTTACAATTTATTACTTCTCTAAGACTGAAACAAATGAATAAGTTAACTAAAATTTAAAATTTATATAGTAATTTCCATTTCTTCATTGAATGGAATATTACGACTGGTGGAGTTTAAAGGCTTGAGCTAAATATACCTTTACAGACTCATGCATAATTGCATCCATAGATTATCTAAGACAACATTCTTGAAATATTCACTGAGGTTATTATCTAAGAATTGTCATGTTTCGGTATTTCATTTTGTCCTAAAAATTTGTTGTTTTTGTTTGCTTTTAAAACCTGTACATCACTTTGCCTCATCTCCAAAATTTTAGTAGCCCTAAATTATTAGGAAGAAATGTTATTTCTTTCGTAAGTAGCTAAAATGACTAGTTTGTGAGCCTTAGATTCCCTTTCAACGAAAATGTCTGATGTTATCTTTAGAAAGCAGCTAAGTATGGGTGTTAACAGTGTCCCCTCTGCACTCAAACTACCCAAGATCAAATCCTCGCCCTCCACCCTGGAGAGTTACTCATGCCTTAGTTGTCTCCTCTCTAAACCGGGAACACTAACAGTACCCACATCATAACATTGCTGTAAGGATTAAATGAGTACTATATGTTACAATACTACCTGACACATAATAAATACAAATATGTCAGCTATTATTCCTTCTGTTGGGTGTGTGGTATTAAATGACATCACTATCATAGGTAGCAAATACAGGCTCAGCTTTTATAAACTTGTCTCTCCTTTGAAATATACCTGAAAGCTACACACACTGAGTAAATATGACCAATTTATAGCTATGTATATATACAATTGAGAAAGAAAATAAACTACACCATCCACTTACCCCAGTATGATCATTATGTATGTACAGTAGTCCCCGCTCAGCTATGGCAGATATGTTCCAAGACCCCCAGTGGATGCCTGAAATCACAGAGTACTGAACCCTATATATACGTTTTTTCCTATACTTACATACTATGGTAAATTCTAATTTATAAATTAGACACAGTAAGAAATTAAGAATAATAATAACGAAATAGAACAATTATAACAATATATGTGATAAACGTTTTATGAATGTGGTGTCTCTCCCTCATCAACTTCTTTAGCTCTGCTGGAAATGTGGCAGTAGCTTCTTCATTTGCAGATACAGCCTCTTAGGTAATTTATATATATTTTTAGTCCAAACCTATCCATGAATGTGTGTAAACACCCCTTACGTGCAACCAATGGCTTGGTGTCACTCTTTTCAGGGAAACCTTTTCTGAAGTCTTCGTATAGGCTCCATACTTTCTGGCACAACACGTCACTGTCAATATTTAGAACACGTTTTCCATTCATGTTTTCCACCCCCAAAGATTGAGCGCTTATCACACACTGTGGCTCTAAGTTTTGCAGTTTGAGGTGTGGCAGCAAAACTAGCATGAATTTATTTTTCCTTCTTCACAATTTCAGGAATAGAAGATTCATACTGTAGATCTTAGCAACCTCAGCATACATTTTTTTTTTCTTATTAAGTCTAGAACATTCACCTTTTACACTTAAAGGAAGCACTTTATGGCTTCTCTTTGGCATATCTGAATTGCCAGAATCACTACTCTTATGCTTTGTGGCTATTATTAAGTAAAATAAGGGCTATTTGAACACAAGCACTGTGATACCACAACAGTAGATCTGATAACCCAGATGGCTACTAAGTGACTAATGGTTCGGTTCAGCTGACCAGAGATGATTCACACCCCATAGGTGGCACAGAATGGGAAGCAAAGGACAGCATGAGATTTCACCACTCTACAAAGAATGGCATGCAAGTTAAAACTTCTGAATTATTTATTTCTGGAATTTTCCATTTACTATTCTCAGACCACAGTTGACCATAGGTAACTGAATCCGTGTAAAGTGAAACCACAGACAAGGGGGTACTACTGTGTATGATGTGTCTGATCTTCAGAAGCATAAGTTGTACTCTCAGGGTATAAATTAGCCATGTCTAACAGCTAATTTAACACTATTATTTTCAAAAATTTACAGTTTCAGTAAGCTTTGTAGTTCTTGTGTGTGTGAGGAAGTTAATTTACTTGTCTTACAGTATTCCTCTTATTAGCAAACACATTAGATACTTAAAAACTTTTTGTGTATTTATTCAGGTCAATGTTTGTATACTGAAACCCTTACTTAATGGTTAACTTGCATCATATTCTTTATTTCTTTAATGAAAGGACAGTATTTGGACCCTCTTTTTCATATCTGCCATTCTTATTTTGAATGATAATCATTCATCATTTTATACCCACTTCCACCTTTTTTCAATATCCAACTAAAGGTGATCTTTTTAGTAGGGTTACTGGCTCCTTCATCTTCACACCTTTTTATATAGATTGATGGAATCTACTGCAACTTCAGCATGTGGTCTGCACAACACAGAAGACTTAATACAAAAATATGTCAGTAATACTGTAAAAATTTTATCTACAAGAGTATGAGTAATACAAGTTTTGTGGCTGCCAACAATGAAAGAAAAGAAAAGAACTAAGACTCATTGGTTTAAGTACATGATCTGTCAAAACTGAATCATAGGCAATTAAATTGGACACTTAGGGAAATGTCTTTTAGAAGTTTCTCAAAAAGCAGAATGAGTCCAAGTTTTCTTCTTTTTAAATTAAAGACAACAATTTGGATTCTAAGTACTAACACAGCTTATAAATATGCATGGTATATAAATGTATTTAACTGTGGTATATTTTTAAATGTTCATATTACAACACTCAAATACAAACTACATTTGTCATGAGTTACCACAAATCATACTCATATTTACTATAAGACACTGATAAAATACTGACACATAAAGAAATTGTTTTTATATTGTGTATGTCTGTGCGTATAAAATACCCTCTGTTAAAGGGCCGGTGATAGGAAGGACAACACAAAAGCCACCTATTTTCAATTTGTTGCACCACTACTCAAAGGAACTGAGATTGGCTTTGTTTTTCTTTAAAGAAGTTATAGAATAATGAAAGATTAGAGTTGGCTTAGCTCTCTTTTTTAATCTAATACAACCTTGGCATTTCACAACTGAATCCAATACAGCTAACTTACTGGCTGTCATACATTAGGAAGGTGAAAAATGTTTGTTGAATGAAGTGGGTTGTTCTTCTCAGTAACATAAAAGTACTTATTGGAAGACACAAAGACAAAACCAAAACTACATAGGTCTCTGGAATGCTAATCACTTTCAGAAAGGGTGTATAAGAACACAATCAAATAGTCTCTGATAAGAGCTAATTTGTGTATGTGGTTACTGGGACTATATTTAAATACACACACACATATATAAATATGTACCCTAATTCTACATATACTTGGAGACGAAAAACATTTTAATGTAAAGGTACATCTTCTCTGATCCAGGTTTAACCTCAACCAATATGAAGTATGTTTTTCTAGTTGAGTCAACTCCCAACTGTACTTAGGCACTGCTTTTGAAAGACAGCAGTGAGCAGAAAACTTACTTAGTTTCCAGAGCTCTGCATACCATATATACAAGTTTTAAAAAAATTTTATTAGAGTATAGTTGATTTTCATTGTTGTTTTAGTTTCTGCTCTACAGTAAAGTGAATCAGTTATACATATATCCACTCGTTTTTAGATTCTTTTCCCATATAGGTCAATTATAATTGTTTGATTCTTTATTTCATCTCCGAGATATATCTTCTCCATCATTTCTACTATATATTGATGGCATAAATATATATGTATATATTCATCATATACCTCTATCTACAAATAGCAATTATTTCCATAGGCAGAATTACTAATGTGATTTTATGAAGAGGGAAATATTGTTATCTCTCCTTATGGAATTTCTACTCTATGATCCAAAGGTTCAAGAACAAATAGTTGTTACTTTTAAAAAAGTAAAATTTATTTTTGTGTTCTTCTTAAATTGATAATTGTTCCTTAATAATTACTTATTTTGCTCTGTCAACTTATACATTTTTTTTTGCGGTATGTGAGCCTCTCACTGTTGTGGCCTCACCCATTGCGGAGCCCAGGCTCCAGACACGCAGGCTCAGCGGCCATGGCTCACGGGCCTAGCCGCTCCGCGGCATGTGGGATCTTCCCAGACCGGGGCACGAACCCGTGTCCCCTGCATCGGCAGGCGGACTCTCAACCACTGCGCCACCAGGAAAGCCCAACTTACACATTTTTTGTGTGTTTAACCCGGAAATTATCTCCAAGATCCCTTTTAAAAACGGTGAATATTAAGAAATAAAATAGTCTCCTTTTGTTGATTTTTAATACAGATCTATGTATTGATTAAGCACCACAAAGAGTCATTTTTCATTCTTCTCTACTTATGTATAGCAGATTTGACAATCATTAAAAAAAAGCATCTATAGAATACAAAATGCATAAAAAGCCAGAGAAAAACATCAGAAAAATAAGGTATGTGTGTTGGAGGGGGTAGAGAGAGAAAGAGACTGAAAGGGAGGAGAGAGGGAGAGAGAAAAAGGGAGAGGGAGGAGGGAAGGGAAGGAAGGAGAGAAGGAGAGGGGGAGAAAGGGAGAGGAGGAGAGAGGAGAGGACGGAGGGAGGGAAATTTTCTTAAATTCCAATTCTAAATGGTACAATTGCCTGCCTTCCATTATGAAGTTTTATAGTTGACATCTGACCATTAGATAGGAATATGTTATCTATCAGTGTTGCAGAATAATATACAAAAAAACTTTAATTAAGTGTGATTACACAATATATACTTACTTTTCTAAACTGTACTACTGACTACATGAAGTTCAACTTCCAACGTATAAAATTAGAATTTGTATACTATTTAACGCCAGTAAAATTATCTCAAATACTAAAATCCCATACTCTTAGCATTTTTATATTAAAAAAAGTTATAACATTTATCTCAATGACCTGTGAAAAACTTTAGATTGAATGACAAACTTCTAATATTCAGATATATTCAGGGATAAATGAATACAGAGCATTTTAGTGTGCAATGAAGCTATCTAATTTGGATGTAAGTTAAAAATACTGATTGCTAAAAGTAAAGCAAATAAACGTGTTTCTCTTTTTTATGAATTACAAGTCATATATTCACTCGATCAAGACTTACACTTAAATATCTGAACACTGACTTGATACTATAATAAGAAACTTGTTAATCTTAAAGTATGTTAATGATACTGTGCTTATATTTTTTAAAGAGAATACTTTTATCTACCAATATGTACTAAATTTTTTATAGATGCAATGGGGCTAGAGGGGAGATGGGTGAGAATACAGGTAAAGCGAGATTAGCCATGAGTTTATAGTTTTTGAAGGTAGGTGACTCATATATGAGATTTTATTAAACATTCTTCTAGCTACTGTTACATACATTTGAAACTTTTTATAATTAAAAGTTAAAAAAATATTAAACTGTTCAATTTTTTAAAATCAAAGCTCTTTTGGAGCATATTGTTTAAGAAGTAGATAGCAACCTAATACTGACATTTTTTATCCTGCGGATTTACTGTATGTTACTAATTGTCTGGATCTGTACCTACCTAACAGAATTGATCTTCCGTTAAAGTTGTCAATCTATTGGGTTGGCCAAAAAGTTTGGGTTTTTCCGTTAACATCTCACAGAAACCCCCGAATGAACATTTTGACCAACCCAATATTTTCATGTGACAGCAGAAACAGAGGTAAAAATTATTCTATAAACAGGGTTCAGGAACTGTAGGAAGCAGGAATATAAACTTGTGCCTACACAGGAATCAAGCATATCTGGACATGAAGGATGGAATGCAGTTTCATCCTGTAAGTGGTAAATTTTCAAGAGCAATTTGAATGCTACTGTATCAGTCAGCTTGGGCTGCCAAAACAAAATACCATGGACGTGGTGGCTTAAACAACAGAAGTTTATTTTTTCACAGTTCTGGATGCTGGAAGTCTGAGACAGAGTTGGGTTCTGGGGAGGACTCTCTGGCTTGTAAATGGCAGCCTTCTCCCTGTGCCCTCACAGGGCAGACAAGGTTCTCTCCACTGACACACCCTTTCTTCCTCTTCTTACAAAGCTTACTGATCCCATCATGAAGGTTCAGCCCTCAGGATCTCATCTAACCCTAATCAACTCTCAAAGGCCCTGCCTTCAAATACCATTACATTGGGGGTTAGGGCTTCAACATATGAATTTGAGGGGAATACATTCAGTCCATACAGCTGTTCTGGCTTTAAAAAGGAGGAGGAGTTTGAAGATGTCTCCTGAGAGGAACACAACATGATGCAGACCTTAGGAATGTTCTCAGGATTTGATTTCTTGACTCAGATCAGAGCCAGAAGTCTGTTGGCCTAAGTGTAAGAATTCCTATGATGCAATCACAAAGACAGAGGAGGAACAAAGTATCTTCTAAAAGGACAAAGTAAAGATAGATGGTGAAATATTTTCTCCACTTCTGCTTAAAATTCAGTATATTTTTACTAAAATGAGGGCTCCACTGCAACTTGGACTACATAATCCACAGCTTGTAACCTTGGCACAGACACATCTTTCTCACTGACTGCCACAGCTTTAGAGTCAGAGTTTGCTTAACAACTTCAGGGGAACTAGGAGTTGCGACTGGAAATTTGTGCACGAGATCCACAAGGGTGGATCCTTCATTCACAAAGGTGAAGGAAGACTGTGAGGTCATATTAGATAGATACTCCCAACAACTAAATGAGACTTATGGGCAGGGCAACAGTTCTTGAATTACACAGTTGGAGGCATGGTCCCAGGAATGTCAGTTACCCTGTGATGTGACCACATTAGTACAGATGCCTGACTAGCTCTGGGAGAATTCTGTTACGTGCAGAATATGAAGTGCAAAAAAATCTCAAGTTGGCTATGCTAATACAAATCAAACATACACAAAACACCTTTTAAAAATATTTTCTATTTTGAACACTGTACATGTCATTGGTGTATTCCCACAAAGAGCATCAAGTAAAAATATTTTAAAATAAAGTTGTAACAGAATATTAATAGACTTAATATGCAGATTATACTCCTCTTATCTGCTCAACACCATCATCTCCCTGCCCCCAACACACACCCAAGCCAAATGGTTGTTTCAGCCTCTCCTCAGGATAAGGGCTGAGCTCTGCCATGGTCAAAATCACAACTATTAACACACCAGCTACAGCAGCCCTAGCACCCACGTTCAGTTCAATTACAACCATGCAGACTCTGGTTTCCCCAGCAGCAGTCAGGCAGGGCCAGTTAAAACAGTGCATAAATGTGTAGGGGTGTTAAACTGTATAGAGTAAACTTTGAACAATGAAAGACAGGTGACCTGAAAGAATGGCTAGATAGTCTGACTCTCCTTTTCTCTCACCTTAGTAGTTCCAGACACAGTAATTCCATATGTCCTTTCCAGAGATGCACTGTTGCCTACATTCCCTTGTGAATTTGTGGTCAGCATGGTTATTCACAAACTTATAGTTATTTCTCTCCTTCCCCAGAGCAGCCCTCATACTTGTTCCCTCAGTCTTGTTGCCCTAGTAATGCAGCAGTCCTCCCACCACGCCTCTCCCCTCCAAAAAACACCCACAATGATTTACCATATAAGCTATACCTCTGGCTCGATTTTCAAGAAAATCTGGACTAAGACAATTGGTTACAACATTGGTCCTATAAATAAACCCTCAGAATGAGATTTCCGGCTTGCATTCTCACTGATCTGAAGTAATACAGACACATTTTTTTTTGGATAATTAGAGTGAGTAATGATCCCTGTCAAGCACTGGCATCATATTTACTAAGGCTTTCAGAAATGTTTAATTAGGAAGAAGCTCAGATACAAGGTAAAGAGTAGGAAAGTAGCTGCTGCACTTGATTAGTATAGAGGCAATGATAATTATAAGAAACCTTAGGTAAGATGTCTGCTTTTGCCAGATATGGAGACTTTGCACACGTACACACACACACACACACACATGCTCAGGACTAACAGTCCCTAACCTTAAGCATGCTATGAAAAACCTCAGGAATTCTCAGGCCATATTAGAAGCAATTCTTAAATATTTCAGCTACAAGGAAGAGTGTGTTGAAAATCAGGTCTACTGAAAGGTTATAAGGTTGTAAATGCTGCAACCAACACTAAACATGCAGCCTCGACGTATCTTGACCCTTATAAGGAAAAGTGGGACCCTGACACTTATGGGGACATTTGTGTGAATGGGAATAAAATATATCAAACATCCATACTTTCCTGAATCCTGCTGGACAGGAGAAGTAGCCCTTTTCTCTTTTGCTAAGAATGGCCTCATGCTATGATCTGGTCTATAGCAAGTGCCTCACAACGTGATGCCGTTCTCCTCCACACTTACTGCCACTGTACATTAGCCCCCAGATTTAAAAGGGTCAGATCTCAGCCAGATCAAGTGAGGAAGTACAAGCCCTGCTCAGAAAAAGAAAATAGCCTACATAAACCAAGAAATTTCAGGAGCTAGTTAATAAATAGTGGCAGGCAAAAGGGGATCTGGAAATTTTAGCCTGAGGGAGTAGGATGGTAAATAAGGGGGTTGAGGTTCAAGCTGCTGTACACTAGTGATATCTAACAGGATGTCTGATGGTACTCTAGGTATCCAGGGAGGATAGGGATGCTGTACAATGTCTTTGGAATGCTCCAGCAGCAGTGGAAGCCTCAAAGTTTCTGCATCAAAGCCAGACATTACAAATGCGTTTTCTAGGGAATAGAGAGTAAGTCACGCTTTATAGGTGACTATGTGTGGCATATGTGATTATATGTGGCAATTCTTGCACTGCCTTTCACTACCATCAGACTTATTAAAAGACTTTTGCAGCCAATCCTTGCAGCCACTTCTGACGGCACAGCAGTTAGCCTCTGCTGTCACCGGTGTGATGCTGGGAGGCACACCGGCCCTCGAACAGCCTGTCCTCATCCCCTTCAGCATAGCCAGACGGCTAGGAGGGCAGCAAGGACGGGTCCTCACACTGCGCACTGCGAATATCACCGACATCCAAGGGCTGGTAGCAGCAGCTGCAGCTGGAGGCATTATGACTCTGCCACTGCAAACTCTACGAGGTAACCCACTGTGTTCCTGTGTCAGGTAGGGCTCTATCAACTGGCCCAAGTTCTTTGAAGTGGACAAGTGCCCTGAGTGTTGAAGGTGGTTCAGAGTTGCCTCCACCATAAAGCCTATGGATGGCTTATGTAAGAAAAATAAAAAGAAATAAAATTACAATGTCCCCACAAAACCTTGTATTCTTTTTTTTTTTGCTTTATTTCTTTTCATAGCACTTCTATTCATCTGACACTATTTTTACTTATTCATTTAACTTATTAACTGTCTTTTACCACTAGATTGCATGTTAAATATGGCAGGAATTCCTGTCTCTCTTTTTAAAATTTTTTCAAGTTTACCTCAATAATCTTGAAGATAGTTCACTGCATAGGTGCTCCTAAATTAATACTGTTTGAAATAACTTATAAATTAATAAGTTGAATCAGGTTTTCACTCACTTAAGTAAAACTATTCCAGCTATGGCATCACCAAGGTAGAAATTCAATGAAGACTTTTACATCTTTTTTTTTTATTATTATTTTTTGCGGTACGCAGGCCTCTCCCTGCTGTGGCCTCTCCCGTTGCAGACCACAGGCTCCGGACGCGCAGGCTCAGCCATGGCTCACGGGCCCAGCCGCTCCGCGGCGTGTGGGATCTTCCCGGACCGGGGCACGAACCCGTGTCCCCTGCATCGGCAGGCGGACTCTCAACTACTGCGCCACCAGGGAAGCCCTTACATCTTTCTTGACTGCATCAAAGTCAAAACTCATTATCAGAGAACCATGTTTTTGTTACCAAAACACTGTTTCATCATTTCCATGACACCATATTCTTCTGGAACTCTTCCTTTTATTTACTAAAAATCTTTAAGTATCATGTGCATAAGGCCGCCATCTAGGCCCTCATCCTCATCTCTTTCTACAAGTGTTTATTTTAGCTAGCCGCATCGAGTCCTACTTTAATAATGCCACGCATATGCTAACCACCAAACACACATCTGCAGCCTAGACCTGTTTTCTGCACTCCACACCTCTGTATTCAAATGTTTACTAAACATTCCTTTGGTCCCACAAAGACATGTCAAAGGCTCCTATCCAATGTGGACAGGAGAGTCTAGATAGGACACTGTCTTGCTGGTTAAATGAAGAGAGTGATTTTACATACTTAGTCCAAAATTTATAAAGCAATGAAGTCCTGGAATCAATGTGGGCATTTTATTCTTATACTATGTTAAGATAATGTTCATGGAAAATAAAAAGCTTGTGGTGTCCTGGAGTCAAGTGGGTTTAACACCATTCTGATAAGGGAGAAAAAAAAATCATCCCTTTCTCCAAACACACTTTCCTCTCTAACATGTAGAATTAGAGAACATTTTACCATTCTCACTCTTGGAATACTCACTGTTAATAGAGACTGAGAGAAAGGAAGGAAGGTTAGGTTCAATTAATCTATTCCCTGTGAGGCATATGCTTTTATTGAAACTGCCAGTTAAGGTGATTTTCCTTTTTGGCTGTCAGGTCTCCTACCTTGGCCTTACCTTTCTGGGTTAAACGATTATCAGTTCTTTGGAAACAACCTGTCACTAATGTCAGGTTATGAAGTGAACTACTAACTCAGGCAGCTTGCTGGCGGAAGTCTCCTACTACTAGACTCATTTAGAGGAGAAATTAACAGCATTCCTTAATGTAAAGGAAGAAGTGTTACAGAAAAAGAAAAAATATACTGAAATACAATAAAACAACTTATAAATTAGAAAATACGTTAGATATTATAGCCTATCTCCCACTTTTCAGTTTTGGATGAGATGACTGAAACGTAATTGGTAAATGACTTTCTTTAGGTCACATTGCTAGATAAGTAGAATTTCAACTAAATTTTCTTGATTTTTTTTTAATGAAGTGATTTTTCAGAAAATTAATATTTTGGTACTGGAGGAGAGAACTCACCTCTACCCAAACATGTGAAGGCTGGGGTTATACTAACAGTAATATTAATTAAGTACTCTGTGCCAGGCTTTGTGCTACACACTCTCTTTGATCTCATTTAGTTCTTGTAAAACAAAATAAATAGGTACATTCATATTATTCTATCAGAGATAAGAAAAAAGAGACACTAAGAAATGAAATAACTTTTTAACTATTGTACAACAGTTAATGACTGAGACATATCCTGGAAGAAGGGAGACAGTCTCAAAATGGGCAGGTCACATGAGCACTACGGTCAGCGGGGCTGTCCTGTTGGTTACTGGGATTCCCAGGGGAGATGCAGACACTTTAATACCTTCACCCTATAAAGTGAATCATAAACATCTACAGCCCAGACATTTCCTTTAGGGATAATTAAGGGTTGTATCAACGCATACTGTCTGCCCGAGACTATAAGCAATACTTCCAGAAGGGAAATGACAGGTTTAGAAGAAATATGTGTGTGCGTATGTGTGTGTGTCTTGGACCTAGCAGGAAATACTCATCTTTGGTGAGTGAGTTTTTCTTTTTCCATATTAATAGATGTCTGGAAGTACTACCGTGTTTCCTCTTTACTCTCCTTGACCCAACATGTCAGGCCACGTAGATCCTATAAAACAGAACCAATCTCCTTCTACTCCAAGGTGAGTCAGGAGAAGCAGTCATTAAAATAACACCTCTGTCTCCTCATTTTAAATCCCCTTAACTGAAGCCTGACCACTGAAAAGTAAAAATCTGAGACAGAAATTTTGAACCAGATCCTAGATAATACCAACTGAGACACTTACTGTAACCAAGTGTAATCAGAAGATTGTAAAATCTGTTCAAGGTGATAGTGAAACATTGTTTATCATATTGTGATTCACAAAATGTTACTGAGTGGTAAAGAGATATGGTGCTGGCGTCAGAATGTAAATAAACATATTGTTTTATTTTTAATATGTTGGTCAAAGTAAGATATTAAAATGATAAAAATTAGTATAAGACATTAATAATAAGATAAAGAGTTATGCTCATACTTCTGCATACATAGCACTCTCCAGAGGCCATTGAGTACACTGGTTTATCCTCTGCAATGCTGGTGGTTACTTTAATGCTTTTACACATAATGTATGTATGTTTGCATGTATAATATATGTGTATATTTATACCTATGTGTGCATCTGTGTGTTTGTTTGTGTAATGTGTCAGCACCTTTAATGAAAAGATATATACATTTTAATGGGAGCCACAGTGTAGGAGACAAGCAACTTTAAAATATTAAAATACTGTTTATGTATGTCTTGATTTATTTTCATTTTGAAACTCCTGGATTGAGTCTCTGTCTCTTACTTTTTACACATATTTTAAGTTATTTTATTATTTTTAAATATTTTAAAATATTTTAACAAATCTGTTTTCCAACATATCTATTATTTATATTTTAACCTGGGAAATCATGTTTTAATATTTCCAAAGCCATCTCTTCTTACATTATTCCACCTTCATATAATTATTTTCACTATGAATATAAGATTATTATGAATTCTTTCTAATATTTGAAGTTTTCTAATTAAAAAAACTGTTTGTCTTGTTACTCATCACATATCTACTTTTTATTTTAATTCAATATTTTTGCTTTTATAATACTGGTATTTTGCCTTTAATTTCTGGATTTTTCAAATAGCTGATAAATGTTTTGTCTTTCCATGGCTCTTTTAGATAAGTACTGGCACCTAACAAGTAGTAAATAAAGAGTCCTTTAACATAATTTTTTTCTTCTAATAGTAAGAAAAGCTTGGTTACATGAAGACTTTTCTCTACAGTGAGCATGAGAGGGACTAACCCATGTATTAGGGGTTATCCAAATGTCAGAATAAGCAATCCTATTCTTAAGTCAGCTTCATCTATACTAACTGCTCATTCTTCTGCTGGAGAGATTATATAACACCATCAGAAAAGAAGCCTACTGTTTTTTTTCCTTGTGGTAGGCAAATTCCTAGCTGCCCTGCAATCTCTAAATAAAGGCAGGGGTGGGAAGTGTGAATGCATAATATACCGTTATGTAAATGACATTAAAGTCTTCAGTTAAAGCTTCTGATTGCTGCTTCCACCTCTCACTCCTTCCCTCTGATATACCTGCTGCCTCCAAGTCCAGGGTCCCTTTGGTTCCAAAAGCAGCTCAGCTTCTTTGTTCTTCTCTGCATCCTCCTCCATATGTATATAGGCTGTGACTCTCTCTGGTTTGCTTCATCAATAAATAGTCTACCATCCATTTTTCAAATTCTAGAAGTTGATTAAAATTTCTCATACATTGAGATGCTCCTTTAACTACAAAATCATGCTTATTAATTACTGTTCAATATGATTGGGAAATAAGAATGATATGAAAGCATGAGCTTAAACTTTCATTTTACTCTGAAAGTCACTCTAAGGATATTTATGCCTCTAAATTTCTATCTTTAAATTTCTATCTATTGCAGTTTCCAACCCCAGACTGTAGAGTCCCGGAAAGAGCATCTCTCTAAATCTCACAAAAAAAGAATAGGAGTAGTAGTAACAGTAGTAGTAGTAGTAGTTAGATGGGCTAACTTCAAAATTACAACATTTTTGAACCCACTGAAGTAAAAAGGTCACAGAACAACGAAGTAGTACGAGATCTTTGAGAGACGATGTATGCATTGAAAGGAGAAAGGTAGGGACTCAGTCATTTGGGGAAGATGCAAAGCTAAGAGTTTAGTTAGAATAGTTGTAAATTGATGAAAGCTGAGCATGCTCATAGAAAAGACTGGAAAAAATCCCAAGAGGCATTCATGTGATAGATCCAGACCTGGGCCAGGAGAAAGCGGCTGTGCAGGAAGGGCAAGAAACTCCACTCAGATCCTCTTTCCTATTCACTACTGAACAAAACCTTTACTACTCTCAGGGAATGAAAGGTAACTAAGAACTGCAGTCCCTAGGGCATTGGTGAAGTCATTACAACTGATGGAATATATCAGGATTAAAAAACAAACAAAAACTATTTCTTAGAAAGTAGATGGATTATGCATTGAGCCCACAACTACAGTCAGACAAGGCGCAGCAGGACTAAAGTAGCTATAATCTCAGACCCAGGGACATGATACCAGGTTAATACTGAGACTTAATTAGAACATCAGAGAATGCACCTCTAAGACCACACCCACACCATTAAGTACAGAAGCTTCAAGTAACAAGTAAGCAGAATGCTGTCAGGAGAAAAAGAGCATGCAGAGATTCTGAGGCACGCCACAAGGGGAAGACCTAAAACTCAGCAGTGGAGAGACATTGCTCTAGAAAACCAACCTCACTCCTTGCCCCAAATACAAAGTACTTCTATAGGAATTTGAAGCCTGTAGTACAATGATGATAACTAAAGCAACAACACTACAAAAGCAGCACAACTCAACTATATTGACTCACACCTTTGCATTAAAGGCCTAGTGGAGAGGTGTGCCCACTTCCAAGCATACATGTTATTTACTTCAGTCTCTTCTTTCCTACATATGATGTCAGCATTAAAATACAATATAATATATATGTGAAGGCAAGAATAAAGGCACTAAGAACAGACAAAGCAATAATCTGAGCCAGACTCAGACATGACACAGATGTTAGAATGGTCTGACAAGGAATTTTAAATCACTATAATAAATTACGTTAATAAGTATGCCATGTGGAAGGGGAGAATTGGCAGGGAGAGATGATACGGCAAAACCAGGAGTGAGACATTCTTGACCCCTCTCTTCCCTGGTATGTCATGATTCATGGAATGAAAAGAAATATGACCCTGGATTAGCTCCCTCCTTGGATTTTCCTTCCACCAAGTTCTCCCAACCTAGCACCAGCTGCCCATTCTGAGCCCAGGGCAGCCTCTTCAAGCATTATTAGCCTAACCTGTCTTGTCAGGAAACCAACCCCATCCCTTCAGATCAGGCCTGGCTGCTCTATTTTGTACCAAGTACTGAAGTATACTGTCAAGTTCTTGGTAGCCTTAATAGCCCCCACTCTAAGTTCCCATCCTTTCCCTGCAGAGGCCAAACCACCTCTTTGTAGCCACAGTGCACAACTTACAGTGGCGCGGGAAGATGCACTTGAGAGCCTTTGAACCTAGCTGGCTCAGGAAAGCAGTAGGGGTGGACAGAGCTGTCTTATGTGCTACCTCTATCTGTCCCTATTCCTTCCATACCTCACCCTACTCCCATCAGAAAGTAAAAATCATCAGAATGTTCTTTACTGTCCATTGCTTTGTGTTTTAATGAGCAATTTGCAGTTAAAAAAAAGACTCAAGTTAAAAAGATGAACATGTGAGATCAAATGGGTGATTTCAGCAGAGGGATGGAAACTGTAAGAAAGAATAAAACAGAAATGGTAGAAATAAAACCACAGCAACTGAGATGAAGAATGTCTTTGATAAGCTCATCAAAAATTTGATGCAGCCAAGGAAAGATTCAGTGAATTAAAGAGAGGTAAATAGAAATTATACAAAAAAAAAAAAAAAACCAGCTATAATCAAGAAAATTCAAGAGCTGTAGAATGGTATTAAATGTTTTAACTTAAGTGTAACTGGGATCCTAGAAAGAGAAAAAAAACTAAACGAGAAGAAATATTTATTTTTTAAATCACAGAGAATTTTCCAAGATTAATGACAGACAATATAGCACATATCCAAGAAGCTCAGAGAAACAAAGCAGGAAACAAACAAATATCTTAAGCATATCCTATTCAAATGTTGAAAGACAATGAGAAAAACTTAAAGGTAGGCAGAGAAAAATAAATACAAACAGAGTAAGAAAGACAAAAATGTCAAAAATTATGCAAGCCAGAGATAATAAAGGGACATTTCTAAATGCTTAAAGAAAACAATTCAATGTTCCTACCTAGAAATGTATACTCAGAGAAAGTATCTTTTCAAGATGAAATGGCAATAAGCCTTCCTCAGAGAAACAAAAAGAGAATTCACTGTTAACAGACTTTCTCCACAAAACTGTTAAAAATGTTCCTCAAGCAAAAATAATGTGATGTCAGACTGATATGTGAATCTACAAAAAATGAAGAGTTCTGGAATGGAATAAATGATGGACAGAAAATTACTTGTCTTCCTATTAAATATTATTAAATATAACTGTATGTTTATAGGATACGTAAAAGTAAGGGCCATGACAAAAACATCAAAGGGATGGGAAAAAGGATTAGTAATATACTACAGTAGATTTTTTTCACTAAATATGAAGCAGTAAAATATTAATTAAGGGTAGATTCTGATTATATGAAGATGCATATTATAAGTGCTCATTCCTTTCTGTGACTGGCTTATTTCACTTAGCATACTGTTCTCAAGGTCCATCCATGTTGTCACATATTGCAGAATCTCTTTCTTCATTAAAGCTGAGAGGTATTGCATTGTGTATATATGTCACATTTTCCTTATCCTTTTATCTACTGATGGGCATTTAGGTTGTTTGCAAATCTTGATTTTTCTGAATAATGCTGCAATGAACATGGGAGTACAAATATTTCTGTGAGACCCTAATTTCAATTACGTGAGTTATCTAAAAAAGTCCAATTCATAGAATCAAACAGTGGAATGGTAGTTGCCAGGGGCTGAGGAGAGGAGGAAATGATGAGTAACTTAGTCACCAGGCATAAAGTTTTAGTTAATCAAGAGAAATAAGCTCTAGAGATCTGCTGTGCAACACTGTACCCAGAGTCAACAATAATGTACTGTGCACTTAAAATGGTGTTAAGAGGTTTGACCTTATGTTAACTGTTCTTAACATAATAAAACAAAGTGTAAAAAAGTAAATGAGTCCAACACTTCATATAAAACACTGAGATGACCAGATGTGATTAAAGAAAACCCATCTAAAAAAAACTTACTTTAAATTTGAAATTAAAGATAAAAGATGGAAAAGATATACCATGCAAACACAAATTTAAAAAACTGTAATAGCAATATTAATATCAAAAATTGGAATTCATAACAAGCGATATTATCAGGGATAAAGATATTACATAATGATAAAGGAAATTACATCTCTAAGAGAACATGTAAATACTAAATATGTATGCATCTGAAAACTGAGTATCAAAATTCATGAAGTAAAAAGCTGTTAGAAATGAGAGGAGAAATAGTCAAATCCACAATCACTCGGGGAAATCATCCTTTCAGGAATCAATAGAATAGGCAGAAAATCAGAAACAATAGAGAAAAACTGAATACCATCACCAAGTAAGCAGTCCCAATAAGCTGTTACAAAATATTTCTTCCCCAAGCAGCATAATATACTTTCTTTTAAAGTGAACTTAGGGGCTTCCCTGGTGGCGCAGTGGTTGAGAGTCTGCCTGCCAATGCAGGCGACACGGGTTCGTGCCCCGTTCCGGGAAGATCCCACATCCCGCGGAGCAGCTGGGTCCATGAGCCATGGCCACTGAGCCTGCGCGTCCGGAGCCTGTGCTCCGCAATGGGAGAGGCCACAACAGTGAGAGGCCCGCGTACCGCAAAAAATAAATAAATAAAGTGAACATAAAACACAGAACATTCACTAAGAAACATCATATTCTAGGTCATTAAAAAAAAAACAAACTGAAATTTAAAATCAAGCAAAGTGTGTTTTGACACATAACAGAATTAAGCAAGAAATTGAGAATAAATACATATCTGGAAATGTATCTAAATATCCAAAAATTACCAACATACTTCCAAACAACCCTTAGTACAAAGAGCAATTTCAAGGGACATTTCAAGACATATTTAAACGGAAGGAAAATGAAAATACAACATATTAAAATTTGTGGGATGCTGCTAAATCCTTGTTTTGTGTGTGTGTATGGCGCATGCATGTGCAGGGTTTAATAATGCAAATACAAATACTGTTCACTACTTTAAGAATTATTTGATCTTTTAATAGTTTAGCATTAATAGATGGTTGATACTCAAGATAAAACACAAATGCACATGTGCATGTGCTCTGAGGACTAAATTATGACTGATAAAGGCCTTTCAATTTTTTCTATGCATTTATAAGATAAAACCTTGATAGCATTAATTTGGCACTTCTCTGGACCATATATATAATCTCTTACTCTTCAATTACTAGAGTAAATCACGTATATGATATATAATTGTACATAGATTATTTATATGTGATTACAAATAAAATTTTGTATTTGTATATATATTCAAGACGAACATGAAAATTTGCCTTGATACATATTAAGTACAGAGAAATAAGATTCTTGAAGCATTTAGTATTTAATCCATTCATCCAACAAATATTTCTTAACCACACAATTTCCAAGCAATTCTCTAAGCCCCGAAGATACAGCAGTAAACAGAGCAGTAATTTTTTTTTCATAAGGGTCTACATTTTAAAGAGAGAGAGTAAAAATAAAAATTAAAAAGGATTTGATATAGTAAATTTAAAAGTGATAAATACTTACAAAAGTATGAAAAGGGTATAAGGATTACAGCAGTGCGCCAGAGATTGTTTTTGTAATTTTATTTAGAGTGGTTAGAAAAAGCCTCACTGAGAAAGGGACTTTTGAACAAAGACAAGGAAAGTCAGGGACCAAGCTGTATGGACATTTGAAGGCAAGCACTGCCTACAACCAGAGGAACTGCCCGTTTAAAGGCCCTGAGCCAGGAGTGTGTGGGGCATTTCCTAGGAAGATCTGGGATGTTCCAGGAGAGTAGAAAGTAGGGAAGTGCTGAGTGAGGACACATGATACTGCAGAGTTAAGGGTTTCAGGGGAGGGAGCTAATAATATAAGGCCTTTAGGCTTCATAGGTTCTCAAAAAATCTGGAACATTCTCTTCAGCCCTAAAAAAGTAAGATCAAGAAGAAATATACAGATGCCAAAAATGCTCTTTCAAAGGCAATGTTATATAACCAGGCTTCATTTACATATTAATGCTAAGGAGTAGTTGCTCAGTGGTTACTGATAAATTATACTCAAAGGGGTAGAACAAAAGCAGGTAGATTTGAATTAAGTTTGACAGCAAAAGCATAGCTATGTTTGTTGACAGTGAGGGCTATTACAATTAAAATGGGAAAAAAAGGAGATTTTTAAATTTCCCTCTTTAGAAGTACTATGGCAATCTTTAAATAAGACAAAAGGACACATTTGTAAAGTTGTTTTCATGAAACTCAAGGATTCTATAATTAATTTTATTAAAAATATTTGTTTTCATGCTTGAAATTCTCATGATGAATTAATAATGGATAGAATATTTTTTCTCCAGTATGGAATAAACTGTGATTAGAATTTATCAGGCATGGACTTTGATATGGAAACTCTGGAACAAGTATAAACTAGGAATTAATGAGGTTAGAAAAAACTTGTTTAATTATCCCTCAAATATCATGCAAAGATATTTAATTTTTATGGCAGAATTACAATATATCTTATAAAATGAATAGCAGGTGGAAAGATTACTAGTCCAATAAAAGCTCAGGGAAAAAAGAAGCATTTAGTAGTGAGAGGTGTGAGGATTTTCCCTCTGGCTTGAAACCAGAGTGAGACTTCTAAAATGCAAATCAACCCTGTCTTTGCTTTAAACATTTTCAAAACTTCCCTCTGCCCTTAACATAAAATTAAAATTGCTTAATATGGTTGTATAAAAGTTCTAGAGCCTGTTTATCTTGCCCGTCTTATTTTTTCTCCATCCCTCCTCTCACCTCCTCTCATATTCTAAGCTACAGATATATTGAAAGCCTCTCAGCAGCAAGCATAAAATGTCTTCTCTACCCTGTGGATTCTCAAACAAGCATTCTTCCCGTTTCAAACAATCTTGGCCTTTCTACTTCAGTTATCAGATTAAATATAATCTTTCCTGACCATCTCTTGACTGGTGTCGCTAGAGAATACTTTTGGATATAATCTGGGAAGCTTTTTTTCTTCCTGTCTAACCACATTTTCTTTTTTCTCTTTCTCCATAATTCTTGGAATAGCAGGTCTCATGCCTTTCTGCCTCAGGGGAGTTGTCTGCCAGGGGAAAAAATAAGTAGTACAAGTCAGCAGGACTTCCAAGCTTTTGTCTTCAAAATCTTAAAATCATTGACGAGGGATGGGTTTTCAGTAAAAAAGTCTATATGAGAAAGTATAGAAGGAGGAGAGTAAGCCCTGTCAATAATTATGTAAAAAATTACACCAGGAAGGGAGAAGCACGAAAGTAGTGTTGGATCCCTAGCCCTCAGCACTGAGACGCTGTTCTCTGCCACTGCCCGAGTAAGACCAACACTGGAGGTGGCTTATGCCCTGCAATATCTTTGGGCTTCAGAACATTCAAGAACTGTAATAGTGCTCATTACAGATACTCAAGACATGTTCTTTGGGGGAATGACTCTACCAGAGTATAAACCCAGAGCAGAATACCTGTAGAATTAATGAAACAACATTTCCTAAGGGCCTGGAAGTACTGAGGGCTTGTAGGAAAACTTTAATTATAGAAAATAGTGACATTTCTTACACACGTGCATTTGGAGACAGAGCAATACTGCTATAGTAGTATTTTGTCTCATAACAACCTATTATTATTATGATAGAATTCACCACATTTTATGTCTATTGCTTAACTGTGTTTGTTTTCTACTAGAAAGGGGACTGTTCCCAAGTCTATGTCGCTTTATATTTTATTCCCAAATGTCCAACATTAAATGGCAATTAAAGATATTACGCTTAAAGAACTGGATAAGAAACTATGAATTATAAGTTTTGCCTCCTGGAATGATTTCCATTCAAATAACATTATTGTTACTAGAGATTTTAAAAACCATCTGATTCAGAGCTTTTTATCTTCCATCTAATAACCTCTTCACTCTCTGTAGCCCATTCCCCTCCTTTTTAAAACTGCAGCCACATTGATGGCAATGGCCTTGTAAAACACTTCAAGTAGTACATACATATTATTTACTCTCATCTAAAGGAAAATATTCTCTCTGATCAGATTTTAAACCTATTAGGAAATAAACAGGCATATGAAGATCAATTTACGAAGATGACACAAATCTGTGGGTAAGTGGGCTTAATAAAACACTAACTCCACTGTGGGATTCCCACTTCTACCCTATACAACTTTAAAATGAGAAGTGGAGAGATATCTGTGTTGCCTGCAATCAGATAACTAAGAGAAAGAGAAAGTTATTGAGAGGAATTTCTAGTTCATTATTCCCCAATTTACCAGTCAAATATATTGGACAACAGGCTCATCTTATAGGCAGCAGGTGGAATTTGTCCTCACTGTGTGTACATAAGAATGACACTTTTAAGATAGGTGTTAGCAACTCTGGAGAAAATCCCAGAGACAACAGTGGTGTGCTATCTTAAATGTGGCAAGCCAATTCTCTTGATATTCCAGAATATGACATTTTATGGAGATAGATGAACACCAATGGCTCTGAGTGAGAAGAAAGTTTGGACATACCTTAATCCATTTACTTCATTTATATTTTACTTCCTTATGTGTACAAAAGAATGGTACATAATAAACATCTGGGTCTAAATGAATGCGTTCTTCCCATAAGCGTAAAACAAAACGCAATGTGGTCAGATTTTTTTTCCGTAACTGCATCTGTAATGTGTTCTATTAATTAGGGTCTCATAAAATAATGGAATACCTTTAGCTAATAGCATCTTGTGTTAGAGGAAATAGGACAGTTCATTAAAATATACTTGTAATTAACTAGTCAATATCAAGTGGGAATAGTACTTATTTAGTATTTCAGAGATAACCTAACTCCAGACTCTTTTGAACAATTGACTATGGATAGTAATTTAATTCAGATCATTGAAGTTAACAAGACAATAAAAAAAATTCTATTTCAACCAAGATTCATAAGAAACATGTTGGACATTTGGCTGTTAACAACGTTATAGTTATTAATTTCCTTCTAAATAAATTCTGGCTTCCAAAACTTAGTTCTGTTTTCCAGAAAGAGAAAGTGTCAGGATCCATTTTATTTTCACTGCCTTTTTGCTGTGAAAAAATAAGCTTTTATTAGACTAGGCAGGCTTGCAGCAGTAATCTTGGCTATTGCATCCAAATTCTCTTATAGATCCCTTTCTTACCATAAAAGATTTACATGTTCTCTTTTCTGACTAATCTGATTTCAGACCCTGGCTGCATTTTCCTTAATTCTTGATCTTCGATGTACACATCTTGACCTTAAGCTGTCTCCTGTGGCTCCCAGCTCTCTTTCTCTCACATTTCAATTTTACTTTTATGTGCATGTAATAGATTCTCTATTTTCTACCAAAGATCCTCCTTTTTATTACGACTCAGCCCTACACTTGGATAAAAATCTTTCACTGAGATCCTGGAGCCCACAGCTCTAGGAGAGAGTCCTCTGTCTTCCTGGCAGACAGTACAGTTCACAGGGCATGACCCAGCGGTGCTTTTGCTTTAATAAATCTCCTCCAATTTCCTAGTAGTATGAACACTACCTCAACAAACTTGCCTAGTTTCCAGCTAGCTTAATTTTTACAAGTAGAATAAAGCTCTTAAAATCTGTTAGAGGACATTCCTAGTTGTGCTCACTGTATCTTCTGAAGCTCCAGAATAACAGTATCAATTCATGTCAGCTCTTCAGTATCTAGTTTAATATATATTTGTCTTAAAAAAACAAACAAACCTGAATCTCCTTTTGTATAAGTATTTGACTTACTGGAATAGAAATAACTGCTTCACTTTATGGATATAGAATCTCAGTTACATCTGCTATCTCTTTCACTCCTTCTTCTGCAATTTCTCATATTAACTCAGACACCAATAATGCACAGATTAGCAACACACAGTCATGCAGTTTCTACTGTACCTCTTAATTTGTGACAAGTTAATTTTCAGTATCACAGAACATACTTTCAATTTTCTTTACTCCCCACTGCAAATCTGTAGGAATTTCTTTAAAGATAAGTTATTATAAAACATTTTTGTTTTCCTAAACCCATATCTCCAGAAATTTTATGCTAGATTGCCTTATATACTAAAATCCTCCTTTGTGAATCTCCTAAACAGAGCATATGATAACAGCAGATATTGAAATATAATTTTAAGGAGTTTCCTCATATAAAACTAAGTGTATTTTATAAAAAGGGAAATGCTTGCTGACAAAAGAACAAATCATTTTTAGGGAGATCAAACATCCATCTTTCTCTCTGATCATAGTTACAGCAGCATTGTTCTTATTTTCTTACTATGTATTTAAATCATATCAGTCAACCGCATAAAAACTAACGCATGCTGTCCCTCTGCTTTACCTCTAACTTCAAAATTGTACACAGTTCCTTTCTAAACCAACCTATAACCTATAGGGAAAGGAGTTATACAAAAAAAAAAAATACATTCCACAGCTTTAACCTGGAATAGTAGCACCGAAATGACATCAGGCATTTTCCAGAAGCATTTATCTAGTAGTTCAAAACTTACCCACTGCTCTTCAGTGTGACCACTTATGTGTTACAACAAATTCCTATAGATGTATATATGGTTTCTGGGCTTTCACTCCCTTATAATACTGTGTCTTCTCTTGTATAATATCACAGTCTTAATTATCCTATCTTTATAATAAGGCTTGAAATATAGAATGACTTGCTCATTCATAATGTTTAAGGACCTTTTCTGGTTTTCCCCATAAAACTGCAAAACCATCTTGTTAAATCTCGTTAAAAAAAAAAAAAAACCTGTTTGTGTTTTGAAGATAACTGCATTTTATTTGTACATTAATTTGGGTACAAATTTCTCTGTCAAACAGCTGTCCTGTATTTCCCTTTACCTCCTTAAATCTTAATTCAGAAATACTTCATGTACTAGCAGTCCAAGACTCTTGCCCTATCTGAGGGACTGAGCACCAATATAATGACTAGCCTACATGAAGCCCTGACTGAAGAATGTCAGTTTTCTGGACATACAGGGCCATGTATAACGTCCCAGGGAGCTAGAAGGCTTACATATTTGCAGCCAGTTTTCTCAGCTGGGAAAACTGCCTCCCAGGTTCTGACTTTAAGAAATGAACATAGATCTGATCACATCCTCGTGTAGGATACTTTAAACTCTCTTACTCCACACAAGCCAAATTCAGGTAACTTTTTACTGCTTTCTAACCTGGAACAAGATCAATCATGCTAAACCACTTTAGTCTTGGTTATGCTTCTATCATTTTTAAAAATTCATTTTCTCTCAGTTTTTTCTTATTTTGTATTTAATATTTACTGTTATAGTCATGTAATAGAGGGGATGGCTCACAGTGAGAACTTAATGGGAATTAGCTTCTTCTCAGTCTTCTAAAGCTAAACTTTTAAAATTTTGTTTTAAAATTTTTATTATTTTTAGTTGTAGTAAAAATCATAAAGTTTACCATCTTAACCATTTTTCAGTGTATGGTTCAGTAATGTTAAGTTTATTTTCATTGTGAAACAAAGATCTCCAGAACAAAATGAAACTCTAAACCCATTAAGGAACAACTCCTCTTTTTCCCCTCCTACCAGCTCATGGTGACCACCATTGTACTTTCTATTTCTTTGCTTTGACTTCTTCAGATACCTCATTAAAGAGGAATCACGCAGTATTTATCTTTTGTGACTAGCTTACTTCACTAAGCAAAATGTCCTCAAGGTTCATCCATGTTTTAGCATGTCATAGAATTTCCTTAAGATTGCACAATATTTCATCATTCTCTCTCTCTCTCTCTCTCTCTCTCTCTCTCTCACACACACACACACACACACACACCACATTTTGTTCATCCATTCATCAATGGACCATTAGCCAAGCCCATGAATAAGTATAGAATCACACATCTGGCCATTTCTACATACAAGTGAAGTGAACAACCAACTGCACTGCTCAACATCCTGACCACTGGGAGGATATCCCTTCACCATTGTCCTTCAGGGGTGTCTCAGAAAGGGGTTGTAATGCTACACCATTACACTTTCGGATGGTGCCTGCATACTGTGCATAATCATCTGTAAACCAGGCCTGAGTCTTCTCTTCCTCAGTTACCTGACCATAGGAAACTCCCCCATAGGTTATAGGTTCAGGCTTAGAGAGAGAAGGCAGTGTAGCAAGAATGGTGACCATGGACATTTGGGCCCATTCTACATGTACTTTACTTGTGACTGCAGGGTCTGCTCAAACCCAATCTCATATATTTACCACCTCCACTGGATGAGGGAGTGCTGCTGTACACAACCAAATGTATGTCTTGGTGGGTCTGATAATACCCAGAACATAATGGACAACTCAGGTTCCATGGCAACTTGGTAGTCCATGGTTAAACATTCAATCTATACTAAGGCCCAGTAGCGGGCTAAGCAATGTTCCTCAAAAAGGAAATAGTTAAAACAATTAAAAAATGGGCAAAGGATCTGAATAGACATTTTTCCAAAAAAGACATATGGATGGCCAACAGGTACATAAAAAGATGCTCAACATCATTAATCATCAGGGAAATACAAGTTAAAACCACAATGAGATGTCACCTCATACCTGTCAGAATGGCTGTTATCAAAAGGAAATGAAATAATGTGTCAGTGAGAATGTGGAAAAAAGGGTACCCTTGTGCACTGTTGGTAGGAATGTAAATTGGTGCAGCTGCTACTGAAAACAGTATGAAAGTTCCTCAAAAGATTAAAATTAGAACTACCATATGATCCAGCAATTCTACTTTTATCTGAAGAAAACAAAAACAGTAATTCAAAAAGATACATGTACCCCATATGCATTGCAGCATTATTTACAATAGTCAAGACATGGAAACAACCTAAGTGTCCATCAATGGATGAATGGATAAAGAACATGTTATATATACCTAATGTAACACTACTCAGCCATAAAAAAAGAATGAAATCTTGCCATTTGCAACCACATGGATGAGTCTTGAGAGCATTATGCTAAGCGAAATAAGTCAGACAGAGAAAGACAAATACCATATGATATCACTTATATGTGGAATCTAAAAAAACAAATAACAATAACAAAAAATAAGTTCATATATAGAAAAGATTGTTGGTTGCCAGAGGCATGGACTGGAGGGTGGACAAAATGTGTTAAGGAAGTCAAAAGGTACAAACTTCCAGTTATAAAGTAAATAAGTCATGGGGATGTACAGCATGGTGACTACAGTTAATAATGCTATAGTTGCTAAGACAGTAAATCTTAAAAGACCTCATCACAAGAAAAAAAACTGAAACTATGTATGGTGATGGATGTTGACTAGACTTGTGACCATTTCGCAAGGTATACGAATACTGAATCATTAAATTATACACCTGACATTAATATAATGTTATATGTCAATTAAACCTCAATTTAAAAATGGGCTGCAGTAACATTCCCAAATGAGGAATACATTTCCTCCAAAATCCATATAGATACACTAAATGTTCTCTTCTTCGCTGTAGGTGGGGCCACATGCAACCACATATCCTTCACCTTAGATATATCGATATGCTCCGCATCACTGAATCCCTAGAAATTTCACTGAGATAAAAGGCTGTTGAATTTCTTTCAGATTTATTTTCCTTTGACACACAAATACCTTACCAATAATTCTAGAGTATTTGTCACTTTTCACTATATTGTTAAGTCCTTCATTTCCTTGCTAATCTTCTATCTGTTTCTTATATCCACTATTGAAAATGGAGTATCAAAGTCTCCTAATATTATTTATTGCTATTTTTCCCTTCAATTCTGTCAAGTTTATTTTATGTATTTAGGAGCTTTGATGTTTGGTGCATAAATATTTATAATTGATACATCTTCTTGGTGAATTGATCCTTTTATCTTTACATAATGTCCTTCTTTATCTCTTGTAACAACAGCTTTTATACTTAAAAACATGATATTAGTATAGCCACCCCTGCTATCTTTGGGTTACCATTTGTATGGAATATTTTTTTCCATCCTTTCACTTCAGCCTCTATCATTAGTTCTAAGGTGAGTTTCTTGAAGATAACATATACTTCCTGGCTTTTTTCATCCATTCACCTGAACAATGTCTTTTGATTGGAAAGTTTAATCAATCTACATTTAAACTAATTACTGATATTAAAGGATTTACTATTTCCATTTTATTCATTGTTTTTCGTACATTTTGTACCTTACCTTTCTGTCCTTCCTTTTCTCTCAATGCCTTCCTGTTTTTTTAATGTTTTTCCAGTAGTGACGTGATTTGATTGCCTTCTCACTCCCTTCTGTGTAAGCTCTATAGATATTTTCTTTTTGGTTACCCCTGTAGTTATTTAAAAATAAAGCTTCCTATATAGCTACACCTATCACTTTATGGTATTAATGTCACAAATTCCATCTTTACATACTATATACCAATTAACATAGGATATTTTTATGTTTTACTCATTTAAATTCTACACAAGAATTAAAAGTGAATTTATGCAACAAATTTACATTAATGTAGGTTACTATATTTGTCCATGAATTTATTTTTATGAAAGAACTTTATATTTTCATGTGGTTTCACATTGCTCTCTATCATCTTTGCTTTTGCCTTGAAGGACTCCTTTATGTTTCTTACAGAGCAGCTCTAGTGTTAATGAACACCCTCAGCTTTTGTTTATCTTGGAAAGTCTTAATTTCTCCCTCATTTTTGAAGGACATTTTCGCCAGATACAATATTCTTGGTTGATAGTTTTTTTTTTGTTTTTTTTTTTTTCCAGTACTCTGAATACATCATTCCTTTCCACCCTGCAAGATTTTTGCTGAGAAATCTGTTGGGGATCATTTGGAAGCTTCCTTCCATGTGATATATCACCTTTCTCTTGCTGCTTTCAATGTTGTCTCTTCATCTTTGTCTTTTAAAGTTTGATTATAATATGTCTCAATGTGAGTCTCTTTGGATGTATGTAAGTGGAGTTCCTTGAGCTTCCTGAATTTGTATGACCACTTCTTCCCTCAGATTTGAGAAGTTTTCAGCCATTATTTCTTCAAATAAATTCTGCCCCCTTCTCTCTCTTCTCCTGCTGGGACTCCAGTAAAGCATATATTGGTCCACTTAACAATGTCCCATGAGTCTCAAGTTCTCTTCACTCTGATTCATTGTTTTCTTACTTCTGTGACTTAATGATTTCAAAAGACCTATTTTTCAAATTAACTGATTGTTTCTTCGTGCTGATCAATCTGCTGTTAAACCCACTGACTGAATTTTCCCATTCATTGTATCTTTCAGCTGCAGAATTTCTGTTTGGTTCTTTTTTATAGCTCCTACCACTTTGTTGACATTCTCATTTTGTTCATGCATCATTTGCCTCATTTTGTTTGGTTGGCTATTTGTGTTCTCTTTCCACTTATTGAGCATCTTTAAGATAGTTATTTTAAATTTTTGTAAGGCAGCTTTTACATTTGCATTTTTTTAGATTTGGTTTCTGGAGTTTCATTTTGTTTTCCTTGATTGAGTTATGTTTCCCTGTTTATTTTTATGCTTTGTGATGCTTTGTTGAGATGTCAGCATTTGAAAACCACCACCTCTCCTGATATTTATGGGGTGCCTTAGAACAAAGGGGATGACCATCACTGATCAGCCCTGATAGAGACCTAGGTCCTCTCAAACCTTTTCTGATAATGTTTCATCTCTGAGTGTGTGCATGTGATTTTAATTATCTCAACTCACCTAAACAATTTATCAATGCTTATTTTCAGAAGTTCATAATCTCTTGCTCCACCTAGCATCTGCCTGCAGAACTGAAGCTCTAATAGGCTACAGTGATAGACTCTGTTTTCAGGGGCTTCCAAAAAATGGCACCACTCCTGTCAGTGTTCTGAGTCAGGCAAGACAGATTCCAGTCCTTCAAGCAGCCCCTCCAGACTAGCCAGAACATTGACTCTTGATCCTCTCTTTTGATTCTGTCCCAAAGGAGGATGGCCAATGTGTGGGGTTTCTTCCTAGTTTCACCACAGTAAGTCAGGTAGGAAGATGGGCATGGAAGGGTGTGCAAAATGCCACAATTTTTTCTACTCCTACTGCTGGAACACTTTGTTGACTTTACATTGGTCTGACTGCTGTAGCTTCTCAACTGTTCTCTACACTTCTCACCAAGGCATTCTGAACAATATATTGTTGCTAATTTGGTTCCTATGAGCAATAAGGAGAGCCTGAAGCTTCCTAGGAGACTATCTTAGTGAAGGCACTATCTTAAGCTGAACTTTTACACGCCTTGAAGTCTGTTGTCATGACTTAATATAATTCACATAACACAGACACGCACGATCCCATTTTCACAGATCACTATCCTAATGGGAATACTTTAAGTGGTTCTGCCTCACAAACCACGAATATTACCCTTCTGTTTTAATTTAATCTTTGAGGTAGACTTGACATACTTATTAGAAAATACTACCAACAACTTACATTCACCTTAAATATAAATCAAAACCAGACAAAGAATATTTTGTAGCCTGGCCCTGGAAAATCATCCTGTGCTTTTATTTCAATAATTATTATTAGAATGGTTAAAACAGTGTGCTATCCCACCTTGACAAATATGAGAAAGGTACAAATTTAAATTAAAATCTTCATGTTAAATAGGCTAAACAATGATTTAATTAAAGTCAAATAGGTAGAATTGCTTTCCTTTCAAGAACATGAACATATTTGGACAAATGAAGGGGAAAATTCAAACACTAGAGATCCTTCAACATTACCTATGTTATATATCTGGGTGAAAATTCATTTGAAACAATGAACTAAATCATTTTGTTCAGCTGTGCATTTTATCTGGAAAACAGAATTATTTTATAATTCATAAAATAAAGATGATTAAATTTTACATAGTACTATGTGCACAACAACGGTTTATCTATTATTTTTATGATAAAAAGCACATCATTAAATTCACCATTTTAAACATTTTAAAGTGTACAGGACTTCCGGGAAGATGGCGGAAGAGTAAAACGCGGAGATCACCTTCCTCCCCACAGATACACCAGAAATACATCTACGCGTGGAACAACTCCTACGGAGCACCTACTGAACGCTGGCAGAAGACCTCAGACCTCCCAAAAGGCAAGGAACCCCCCACGTACCTGGTTAGGGCAAAAGAAAAAACTAAACAGAGACAAAAGGATAAGGACGGGTCCTGCACCAGCGGAAGAGAGCTGTGAAGGAGGAAAAGTGTCCACACACTAGGAAGCCCCTTCGCGGGTGGAGACTTCGGGAGGCGGAGTGGGGGAGCTTGGGAGCCGCGGAGGAGAGCACAGCAGCAGGGGTGCGGAGGGCAAAGCGGACAGATTCCAGCGCAGAGGATCGGGCCGACCGGAACTCGCCAGCCGAGAGGCTTGTCTGCTCGCCCGCCGGGGCGGGCGGGACTGGGAGCTGAGGCTCCGGCTTTTGTCGGAGCGCCGGGAGAGGACTGGGGTTGGCGGCGTGAACACAGCCTGCAGGGTGTTAGTGCACCGCGAGAGAGTCCGGGGAAAAGTCTGGACCTGCCGAAGAGGCAAGAGACTTTTACGTCCCTCTTTGTTTCCTGGTGCACGAGGAGAGGGGATTAAGAACGCTGCTTGAGAGAGCTCCAGGGACGGGCGCTAGCCGCGGCTAGAAGTGCGGAGCCCAGAGACAGACATGAGACGCTAGGGCCGCTGCTGCCGCCACCAGGAGGCCTGTGTGCGAACACAGGTCACTAGCCACACGCCCTTCCGGGGAGCCTGTGCAGCCTGCCACTGCCGGGGTCCCGGGATCCAGGGACAACTCCCCCCGGGAGAACGCACGGCGCGCCTCAGGCTGCAACGTCACGCCGGCCTCTGCCGCCGCAGGCCCGCCCCACACTCCGTGACCCTCCCTACCCCCCGGCCTGAGTGAGCCAGAGCCTCCGAATCAGCGGCTCCTTTAACCCCGTCCTGTCTGAGCAAAGAACAGACGCCCTCCGGCGACCTACACGCACAGGCGGGGCCAAATCCAAAGCTGAGCCCCTGGGAACTGTGAGAACAAAGAAGAGAAAGGGAAATCTCTCCCAGCAGCCTCAGAAGCAGCGGATTAAAGCTCCACAAACAACTTGATATACCCTGCATCTGTGGAATACCTGAATAGACAACGAATCATCCCAAATTAAGAAGCCCTGTGGATGAAAGGCTCTTGGGGCTGCAGCCAGGAGTCAGTGCTGTGCCTTTGAGGTGGGAGAACCAACTTCAGGACACTGGTCCACAAGAGGCCTCCCAGCTGCACATAATATCAAACAGCAAAAATCTCCGAGAGATCTCCATCTCAACACCAGCACCCAGCTTCACTCAACGACCAGCAAGCCACAGGGCTGGACATCCTATGCCAAACAACTAGCAAGACAAGAACACAACCCCACCCATTAGCAGAGAGGCTGCCCAAAATCATAATAAGTCTACAGACACCCCAAAACACATCACCAGACGTGGACCTGCCCACCAGAAAGACAAGATCCAGCCTCATCCACCAGAACACAGGCCCTAGTCCCCTCCACCAGGAAGCCTACACAACCCACTGAACCAACCTTAGCCACTGGGGACAGACACAAAAAACAACAGGAACTACGAACCTTCAGCCTGCAAAAAAGGAGACCCCAAACACAGTAAGATAAGCAAAATGAAAAGACAGAAAAACACACAGCAGATGAAGGAGCAAGATAAAAACCCACCAGACCTAACAAATGAAGAGGAAATAGGCAGTCTACCTGAAAAAGAATTCAGAATAATGATAGTAAGGTTGATCCGAAATCTTGGAGATAGAATGGACAATAGAATGGACAAAATGCAAGAATCAGTTAACAAGGACCTAGAAGAACTAAAGATGAAACAAGCAATTATGAACAACACAATAAATGAAATTAAAAGTACTCTAGATGGGATCAATAGCAGAATAACTGAGGCAGAAGAACGGATAAGTGACCTGGAAGATAAAATAGTGGAAATAACCAATGCAGAGCAGAAAAAAGAAAAAAGAATGAAAAGAACTGAGGACAGTCTCAGAGACCTCTGGGACAACATTAAACGAACCAACATTCGAATTATAGGGGTTCCAGAAGAAGAAGAGAAAAAGAAAGGGACTGAGAAAATATTTGAAGAGATTATAGTTGAAAACTTCCCTAATATGGGAAAGGAAATAGTTAATCAAGTCCAGGAAGCACAGAGAGTCCCATACAGGATAAATCCAAGGAGAAATACGCCAAGACACATATTAATCAAACTGTCAAAAATTAAATACAAAGAAAACATATTAAAAGCAGCAAGGGAAAAACAACAAATAACACATAAGGGAATCCCCATAAGGTTAACAGCTGATCTCTCAGCAGAAACCCTACAAGCCAGAAGGGAGTGGCAGGACATACTGAAAGTGATGAAGGAGAAAAACCTGCAGCCAAGACTACTCTACCCAGCAAGGATCTCATTCAGATTTGATGGAGAAATTAAAACCTTTACAGACAAGCAAAAGCTGAGAGAGTTCAGCACCACCAAACCAGCTTTACAACAAATGCTAAAGGATCTTCTCTAGGCAAGAAACACAAGAGAAGGAAAAGACCTATAATAACGAACCCAAAACAATTTAGAAAATGGGAATAGGAACATACATATCGATAATTACCTTAAATGTAAATGGACTAAATGCTCCCACCAAAAGACACAGATTAGCTGAATGGATACAAAAACAAGACCCTTATATATGCTGTCTACAAGAGACCCACTTCAGACCTAGACACACATACAGACTGAAAGTAAGGGGATGGAAAAAGATATTCCATGCAAATGGAAACCAAAAGAAAGCTGGAGTAGCAATTCTCATATCAGACAAAATAGACTTTAAAATAAGGACTATTAAAAGAGACAAAGAAGGACACTACATAATGATCAAGGGATCGATCCAAGAAGAAGATATAACAATTGTAAATATTTATGTACCCAACATAGGAGCACCTCAATACATAAGGCAAATACTAACAGCCATAAAAGGGGAAATCGACAGTAACACATTCATAGTAGGGGACTTAAACACCCCACTTTCACCCATGGACAGATCATCCAAAATGAAAATAAATAAGGAAACACAAGCTTTAAATGATACATTAAACAAGATGGACTTAATTGATATTTATAGGACACTCCATCCAAAAACAACAGAATACACATTTTTCTCAAGTGCCCATGGAACATTCTCCAGGATAGATCATATCTTAGGTCACAAATCAAGCCTTGGTAAATTTAAGAAAATTGAAATTGTATCAAGTATCTTTTCTGACCACAACGCCATGAGACTAGATATCAATTACAGGAAAAGATCTGTAAAAAATACAAAAACATGGAGGCTAAACAATACACTACTTAATAATGAAGTGATCACTGAAGAAATCAAAGAGGAAATCAAAAAATACCTAGAAACAAATGACAATGGTGACACAACGACCCAAAACCTGTGGGATGCAGCAAAAGCAGTTCTAAGGGGGAAGTTTATAGCAATACAAGCCCACCTTAAGAAGCAGGAAACATCTCGAATAAACAACCTAACCTTGCACCTCAAGCAATTAGAGAAAGAAGAACAAAAAAACCCCAAAGTTAGCAGGAGGAAAGAAATCATAAAAATCAGATCAGAAATAAATGAAAAAGAAATGAAGGAAACGATAGCAAAGATCAATAAAACTAAAAGCTGGTTCTTTGAAAGGATAAACAAAATTGATAAACCATTAGCTAGACTCATCAAGAAAAAAAGGGAGAAGACTCAAATCAATAGAATTAGAAATGAAAAAGGAGAAGTAACAACTGACACTGCAGAAATACAAAAGATCATGAGAGATTACTACAAGCAACTCTATGCCAATAAAATGGACAACCTGGAAGAAATGGACAAATTCTTAGAAAGGCACAACCTGCCAAGACTGAATCAGGAAGAAATAGAAAATATGAACAGACCAATCACAAGCACTGAAATTGAAACTGTGATTAAAAATCTTCCAACAAGCAAAAGCCCAGGACCAGATGGCTTCACAGGCGAATTCTATCAAACATTTAGAGAAGAGCTATCACCTATCCTTCTCAGACTCTTCCAAAATATAGCAGAGGGAGGAACACTCCCCAACTCATTCTACAAGGCCACCATCACCCTGATACCAAAACCAGACAAGGATGTCACAAAGAAAGAAAACTACAGGCCAATATCACTGATGAACATAGATGCAAAGATCCTCAACAAAATACTAGCAAACAGAATCCAACAGCACATTAAACGGATCATACACCATGATCAAGTGGGGTTTATTCCAGGAATGCAAGGATTCTTCAATATACGCAAATCAATCAACGTGATACACCATATTAACAAATTGAAGGAGAAAAACCATATGATCATCTCAATAGATGCAGAGAAAGCTTTTGACAAAATTCAACACCCATTTATGATAAAAACCCTGCAGAAAGTAGGCATAGAGGGAACTTTCCTCAACATAATAAAGGCCATATATGACAAGCCCACAGCAAACATCATCCTCAATGGTGAAAAACTGAAAGCATTTCCACTAAGATCAGGAACAAGACAAGGTTGCCCACTCTCACCACTCTTATTCAACATAGTTTTGGAAGTTTTAGCCACAGCAATCAGAGAAGAAAAGGAAATAAAAGGAATCCAAATCGGAAAAGAAGAAGTAAAGCTGTCACTGTTTGCAGATGACATGATCCTATACATAGAGAACCCTAAAGATGCTACCAGAAAACTACTAGAGCTAATCAATGAATTTGGTAAAGTTGCAGGATACAAAATTAATGCACAGAAATCTCTGGCATTCCTATATACTAATGATGAAAAATCTGAAAGTGAAATCAAGAAAACACTCCCATTTACTATTGCAACAAAAAGAATAAAATACCTAGGAATAAACCTACCTAAGGAGACAAAAGACCTCTATGCAGAAAATTATAAGACACTGATGAAAGAAATTAAAGATGATACAAATAGATGGAGAGATATACCATGTTCTTGGATTGGAAGAATCAACATTGTGAAAATGACTCTACTACCCAAAGCAATCTACAGATTCAATGCAATCCCTATGAAACTACCACTGGCATTTTTCACAGAACTAGAACAAAAAATTTCACAATTTGTATGGAAACACAAAAGACCCCGAATAGCCAAAGCAATCTTGAGAACGAAAAATGGAGCTGGAGGAATCAGGCTTCCTGACTTCAGACTATACTACAAAGCTACAGTAATCAAGACAGTATGGTACTGGCACAAAAACAGAAATATAGATCAATGGAACAGGATAGAAAGCCCAGAGATAAACCCACGCACATATGGTCACCTTATCTTTGACAAAGGAGGCAGAAATGTACAGTGGAGAAAGGACAGCCTATTCAATAAGTGGTGCTGGGAAAACTGGACAGCTACATGTAAAAGTATGAGATTAGATCACTCCCTAACACCATACACAAAAATAAGCTCAAAATGGATTAAAGACCTAAATGTAAGGCCAGAAACTATCAAACTCTTAGAGGAAAACATAGGCAGAACATTCTATCACATAAATCACAGCAAGGTCCTTTTTGACCCACTTCCTAGAGAAATGGAAATAAAAACAAAAGTAAACAAATGGGACCTAATGAAACTTAAAAGCTTTTGCACAGCAAAGGAAACCATAAAGAAGACAAAAAGACAACCCTCAGAATGGGAGAAAATATTTGCAAATGAAGCAACTGACAAAGGATTAATCTCCAAAATTTACAAGCAGCTCATGCAGCTTAATAACAAAAAAACAAACAACTCAATCCAAAAATGGGCAGAAGACCTAAATAGACATTTCTCCAAAGAAGATATACAGAATGCCAACAAACACATGAAAGAATGCTCAACATCACTAATCATTAGAGAAATGCAAATCAAAACGACAATGAGATATCATCTCACACCAGTCAGAATGGCCATCATCAAAAAATCTAGAAACAACAAATGCTGGAGAGGGTGTGGAGAAAAGGGAACCCTCTTACACTGTTGGTGGGAATGTAAATTGATACAGCCACTGTGGAGAACAGTATGGAGGTTCCTTAAAAAGCTACAAACAGAACTACCATATGACCCAGCAATCCCACTACTGGGCATATACCCTGAGAAAACCATAATTCAAAAAGAGTCATGTACCAAAATGTTCATTGCAGCTCTATTTACAATAGCCCAGAGATGGAAACAACCTAAGTGTCCATCATCGGATGAATGGATAAAGAAGATGTGGCACATATATACAATGGAATATTACTCAGCCATAAAAAGAGATGAAATTGAGCTATTTGTAATGAGGTGGATAGACCTAGAGTCTGTCATACAGAGTGAAGTAAGTCAGAAAGAGAGAGACAAATACCGTATGCTAACACATATATATGGAATTTAAGAAAAAAAAAAATGTCATGAAAAACCTAGGGGTGAAACAGGAATAAAGACACAGACTTACTAGAGAATGGACTTGAGGCTGTGGGGAGGGGGAAGGGTGAACGGTGACAAAGCGATAAAGAGGCATGGACATATATACACTACTAAACGTAGGGTAGATAGCTAGTGGGAGGCGGCCGCATAGCACAGGGAGATCAGCTCGGTGCTTTGTGACCGCCTGGAGGGGTGGGATAGGGAGGGTGGGAGGGAGGGAGACGCAAGCGGGAAGAGATATGGGAACATATGTGTATATATAACTGATTCATTTTGTTGTGAAGCTGAAACTAACATACCATTGTAAAGCAATTATACTCCAATAAAGATGTTTAAAAAAAATAAAATAAAATAAAATAAAAATAAAAGACCAAAAAAAAATAAAAATAAAAAATAAAGTGTACAATTCAGTAGCATCTAGTACATTCACAACCATCACTGTTATCTAGTTCCAGAATTTTTCTTCATCCCAAATGAAAATTCATACCAATGAAGTTGTTATAGCCATTCTCCCCTCCTCCCAAACCCTGGCAATAACTAATCTGTTTTTTGTTTCTATGTATTTGCCTATTGTGGATATTACATATAAATGAAATAATATGCAGCCTTTTGTCTGGCTTCTTTTACATAGCATAATGTTTTCAAGGATCGTCCACGCTGTTGCATATATCACTACTTCATTTGTTATTTGTGGATGCATAATATCCCATTGTATAGATATACCATATTTTGTCCATTCATCAGGCAACAGACGCTTGGGCTGTTTCTAAGTTTTGACTACTGTAAATAGAATAATGCTGCTATGAAAATGTGCAAGTTTTTGTTTGAATACCTGTCTTCAATTGTTATGGCTATTTATGTGGGAGTGGAATAGTGGAGTCATATGGTAATTTTATATTTAACTCATTGAGAAACTGTCAAATTCTGTTCCCTAGCAGCTGTACCATGTTACATTTCCATCAGCAACATACGAGAGTACTAATTAATCCACATTCTTCCCATACCTTATTTTAACCTTTCTGATTTTTGTTATACTTGGTGTGAAAGTAGTTTTTCACTGTGTTGATTTGCACTTCCATGAATGTGAATGATGCTTAGCATTTTTTAATGTGCTTGTTTGCCATTTGTGTATTATCTTTAAAAATATCAATTTGAGTCCATTGCCTACTAAAAAAAGTAAACAGCTTATTGAAATACAATTAACAAATTACCCAGCTCACCCACTTAAGGTATAGTACATATAATACGTTTCCCAGATCATTAGTCAATAATGATGTTGAGCAACTTTTTACCTGCTTATTGGGCATCTGCATACCTTATCCAGAGAAGTGTCTATTCAGATCCACTGCCCATTTTAAAAACTGGGTTGGCTTTTAATAAAAGAGTTGTAATAAGTTTTTATATACTCCAGATACAAGTTCTTTATCATACATCTGAGTTTGCAAACATTTTATCTCATCCTATGGGTTGTCTTTTCACTTCACTGATTGTATTTTTTGAAACAGAAAGGTTTTCCCTTTTCTGGGCCCCCCTGCATTTTCATATACATTTTAGAATCAGCTTACCAATTTCTATAAATAAGTCAACTGGGAATCAAACAGAGATTGCACTGAATCTGTAGATTCCTTTTGGGAGGATTCTAATCCATGAACATGAGATGTTTTTCCATTAAAATCGTCTTTGGTTTCTTTTGACAATGTTTTATAGTTTTCAAAGTATAAATTTGGAACTACTTCTGTTTGTCTTAAATATTTTTTCGGTGCTTTATTATTCTTTTTTGAATGGAATTTATTTCTGAGGTTTAGTATATTACCAGAATAAATTTTGATTTGATTTGACTCTTAAATTTTCCTGAAACACAGTGATACATATAAATCTATAGACTCATCCCTTCCCTCTTTATACTTTTGAATGGTTTTGTCTCTAATTTGAGGATATCAGCTATCCATGTTTGATTATATTGACTGTCCTTTTCTACAACCTTTATTATTTTATTGCATTTATTTTTCTTGTTCCTCTAAATTCTATGCAGTCTTTTTTAAGCTCCACACGTTTCCAATTTTCCTTTTGAGTAAATTCCATACATTGTTAGGGGTAATAAGCACTTATAATATTTATACTCGTAATATTGTAATAATAGTTCTGCTTTTATTTCAGATCCACAGAAGAGAGGAAAAAGCAGATCCCTCACATCACAGAACACTGTTACCTGATGACCTTGCAACAAATTTCTCTTCATTTAATTTTAACCTTTTTCTTCAGAGCTCCTTATTTCATCCTATTGCACTCATTAAAATATAAAATGTGTCCTTAAATATATAATATTATTTGATGTATCTGTTTTTAATTTTCATCAATGATATTATGCTATAAATTACCATCTATTTTGCACCATTTCACATAACACACTTCTTTTTTTCCCCCCTTTAAAACACTTACCAATGGATCCATTTTCCTAGTAATGGACATTTAGATTACATCCAAGTATCTTCTACCACAAACAACACTATTATATAAATCTTGTTCTTTGATCATTATCAAATTTGTGAAAATTTGCTTGGGATATAAGTCAAGGAAAGGAATTTCAGCCTTAGAGTATTAGTTTAGTTTAATTAGTTTAATTAATACCATATTAGTTTAATTAATACCAGATTCTTTTCCATAATATATGTGCCAGTTTAAATGCTTACCAGCAGTGGGTAACAGCACCAGTCTCCCAATATCATCACCAATAAGTGTATTCTACTACAAAGTTTAAAAATTGGTTTTTGAGGCACTATCTTGCTTTAATTTGCATTTATCGACTTAGTAGTAGTGACACAGAGAATCTTCATAAACAGCATTGAGTCATTTTCCCCCCACCTATTCCTAATTATAATTTCTGCCCATTTCCATAGTGTATTTCATGTACCCTCTTGTGACATGCCATCTGAAACATTTTGTCCTATTTCCTATAAAATTGTTTGCCTTTTTCCTTATTTAAAGGATTTTAAAATGATGAATTTTTAAAACACTATATTCTGTTATATACATACACATATAAAATAAATGACTTGCAACGGGTTTAATTATTTGATAGAATTTGAATCACACTGTAGTCTCTTTTACAACATTTCTGCTTCTCTTTCATAGTTAATTTAACATGGGGGCTTATTTGCTGAAGTTACAAAGTTAAATAAGGAAGTCACTACTGATAAACATATAATCTTTTAACCAAATTAGATAACTAAATTGTAACTGTGGGGACTTCCCTGGTAACGCAGTGGTTAAGAATCCACCTGCCAATGCAGGGGACATGGGTTCGAGCCCTGGTCCAGGAAGATCTCAGATGCCACAGAGCAACTAAGCCCATGCGCCACTACTACTGAGCCTGTGCTCTAGAGCCCATGAGCTGCAACCACTGAGCCTGTGTGCTGCAACTACTGAAGCCCGCGCACCTAGAGCGTGTGCCCTACAACAAGAGAAGCCACTGCAACGAGAAGCCTGCGCACCACAATGAAGAGGAGCTCCTGCTCATTGCAACCAGAGACAGTCCACGCGCAGCAACGAAGACCCAACGCAGCCAAAAATAAATAAATAAATAAATTTATATTAAAAAATAGTAACTGTGGATAATGCACATATTACAAGTGCCAAGCCTAGGCAATAATATCACATTTAGTTGAGTATGGATGGCTTAGACATATTTATATGTTGTCATAACAGAAATATCTGAGGCCTTCTACTTATAGCCAGAAACATGGAAGAGACAATCCAAAATTAGACTGACCCCAATAAAAATTGATCAACAGGATTATTTGACTATAATATAATTTATCAGTTGCCCACACGATGTCAAGTTGAAACACGGCAATAAATAAATAAATAAGTTTCTATCTCAAGCTTTCTAGGAAATGCACTCCATTACATCCAATCTAAAACAACACATCTGTGTCACTGAAAAAAAGTTAATATATTCATATTTTAAGAGATTTTGGTGACATTATGATAATATGAACAGCAAACTGTTAATTGAATTTCCTAGAGAAAGTAAAATGATCCGAAGTGAAAGAAATCACATTGTGCTGTAAAATGCAGAGGTAAAATCTGTTTTTCAAAAACAGAATTGCATAAGTAACAGGGTATCATGAAAATAAAAGCAGTACCTAAGGCATAGACAATGTAATATATCAGTATAAAACAGCGCTGTAGGTAATGAAATCTAGACACAGGACTCATGGTATACCACATCAGTGAAGATAGGATTAGTGATGGCAACTCCATAAAGATGAAACCTACACTATTGAATTTACATTCAATATGATTCCGTTTTCAGTTTTTTGCTTGTTTATTTTGTTATAAATAACTAAGAAGGAAACACATTCAGCTGTAATCTGACATCTCAGACTCCAGCAGTACAGATGTATTAAGTGGTTCTTTGTTTTGTTTTGCTTTTAGCTGTAAAATATTTTACAAATTAAGGGAATGATTGCTCAATTACATCATTTTATGTATATTAAAATCTATATAAATACACATATATGAAAATATTTGTAAGGAACAAACCCAATTTAGTTGTTACTGATGTTATTACTTTCTTACAAAAATTTTGTTTTGACCTATATCAAATTTGTGTGAACTCACCCATGTACTATAGCATATAACTTAATATTTCTTGGAGAACATACACCTTCCTCACACACACACATGAAATCTCTAAATTAATTTTTACATTAATTTAATAATTAGAAGACCTAAGTAAAGCAATGAGAACTAGAGAGAACTTGAGTCTGAAGTGACAAAGGGTACCATTTTATATATGGACTAAAGCAGAGAATAACAATGAATGTAGTTTAAAAAGCGAAGATTGTCTACCTCTTGGCATATAACGACAATTTTGAACTAAAATATATAGTAATTCCATTAGTTACAGCATCAAAGTTATACTGATTTGTGTTTGATGAGAGAAAGAAGGAAAACCTTTCATTTTTTTTCATCTGCTCATTTAACAAATGATATGCTCCCTAGAGAATAATAATGGGATAAAGGATGAGTTTACTTAGTGAAGTATGTTTGAGGAATTACAGTCCTCTCACAGCAGAAAGAATAACTGGAGCAAAGGAACAGAAGCAGAAAACCAAAAGGTATATTTGACCCTCATAATCAGATGTTTAGAAGTTGCATTCCCTGATGTAGACTTATTGACATTCACATGGTAGCAAAACCTATGACCAGCTCAATTATAAAAATTACACAACAACAATAACAGATTCCTGTCCTCAGCAAGCCATTTCAAGAGACTGTTATCTGGTTCAATTACATACCACTGTAAACAACTTACAGATGATAAAGCAAGAGCTGTGATTAAGGTCACACTACAAAATATTGTGAAAGCAAAATGCTCCATAAAAATAGTCACATCATTCTTGCTAGTATGAGAGGAACAACATGCCCAGCTTATATACTAACTTTCCAATTTAATCCAGTTACGAAAATTTCCCACAGCCACTCTAATTCAAGAAAGTTGTAGTCCGTTCACGTTATGAGGAATCAAAATGCCCAGTGAGAGGTATGAGACACTAGGTATAGTTAAAGCACCCATTCTCCTGAGATGTTGTCTCAAGAAGTGATGTCTGGGAATAAATGCAGCGGCCAGATAATTCATGTGTGGCACACTGGTGAAGTTTTCAAAACCATGCAATTTTCTTGTTGAAAAACATTCTTGGACTAATCATTCCTATAGAACTTACTAATTAGATCTTAGAATGTTTACATTATGTTAAAACTCTACAGTATAAAATAAGAAAATTTATCATGAAATCAAGTCACAATATGGATTCACCAACATGATTGTTGTGATGAAATGTTTTATAATTATGAGTATGTTAATTAGCGATGATTTTCTCTCCTTTTCCCTCTGGTCCTATTACTACATTAGCAACCAAATTAATAAACATATATTTTATTTAGTAAACCATGTAAAGCAAAAGAAACTAGAGATGAAAACTATGCCAAGTTAAATCAAAGGAACAATCCGTAAGTCTTTCAGTATACTTGAATTTGACACACAGTCTGCTCATACACCCATAACTTGCCACTCCAAGTTTAATGATTTATTCAGATCTGTTGAATAAATCCATCTTCCTTGTAACAGAGAAGAACAAACCTAAGTCCATATCAAGTCTATTTCTTTAGCTCTAACCTTTGTGTTCTGTTTCCTGTGCTTAGTCATGCTGACTTTGCACCTCTGTAAAAGAACATTACCTATAGCCTCCAATATACATGACAGCCCTCTGCAGCTTGGTATCAGGGATGCCAAGGAAAACACAAAGCAGTTAAGCACTGGATCGAACAATGCTTTAGTTACATAGAGAAGAGACAGCTTCAAAGGTCCCCCCCATGACCAGGGGGTCTGTTTTGGTGATTCACCTATGAGTACCCCTTTCATGCCCCAGTGGAAGGAACCCTATCCTTCCCCATGGAACACAGATTTAACAGTGGGGTTGGTCAAGTGCCATAAAACATACATGCTTTAAGCAAAGACAAAATAGTACTCATTGAGCATGAAACAATAACAGATATTCCCATATGAAGCAATAAGGCTGGCATGGGCTCTGTGGGTGTTTTATCTCTTGGTAAGGAAGTGTTCCAGGCCCAAGCCCCATTCTTAAGAGGCTGAGTGGGAGTCAAGACTATGCACGTGAGACGGGCATTTGGATACGAAGATTATGAGGGATAGTTTTTTTCCCCCTTCAAGGATGTTATGTTCTAGGTTAATTACAATAATGCAACTTTAAAAATAAGGTACAACCTGGTAACAAACCTGAAAGTTATATAAATTGTTACAGTAATTTATAAAATGAAGGGGTCACAGCTGGTAGAATTGCTGAAGAGTTTTCTTTTTTTTTTTTTCGGTACTCGGGCCTCTCACTGTTGTGGCCTCTCCCGTTGCGGAGCACAGGCTCCGGACCCACAGGCTCAGCGGCCCTGGCTCACGGGCCCAGCCGCTCCGCGGCATGTGGGATCTTTCCCGGACCGGGGCACAAACCCGCGTCCCCTGCATCGGCAGGTGGACTCTCAGCCACTGTGCCACCAGGGAAGCCCCAGAAGAGTCTTCTTGAAGATGACGTTCAACTTGAGCAAGAAAGGAGGAAAGGAGCAAACGGAGATGTGAGGTTAAGACTGGAAACCCTATGAAGGACACTCTCTTCATCAGCTTTTAGTAATGCTGTGAAAAGATACATTCCCTGAGAAAAAAAGTTTTCACTACTGTGTATGACAATTTCAGAGGCAGAATCAAGTTGTCATTTTTATTCTGTATTTTTATACTAATTGTAATAACATTTCAAGCTGAAAATGTTATGTCGTCTGTCAGACTTGCATTCATTTTCTCTTTAATGTCTGATTCCAGAATGGCACTATCAGGTGTCTCTTTTTAAATGCAAATAATGTCACCATCTGAAGGTGAATATGAGGTCAAAAAATTTAAAAACACAACTAAAGTTAATTAAAGGTTAAAAACAAAGCATAGTGCAAAGCAATTATACCTTAATCATCTTTCACATCAACATAAAAATTAGACTGCTTTTCAAGTTCTTCTATTGTGCCTAGATATATATTTTAAGTTTACACGTGCAGAATGATTTCAGTAGAGTCACTGCTTCAATCATTTGGGGGTTTTGGCAAGCTACTACATCATACTTCATCAAGGAAATATTTTACTGGAGATTGTTTCCAATCTCATACCCTCCTTCTATGACTCTTCATTATTTTTTTCTAGTTTTACTGAGATATGCTTGACATAGCACTTTATAACTTTAAGTTGTACAGCATAATGACCTGACTTACATATATCTTAAGATGATTACTACAATAAGTTAACATCCATCATCTCACATAGATACAAAAAAAATAAATAAAAGATAATATTTTTCCTTGTCATGAGAACGTTTAGGATTTACTCTTTTTTTTTTTTAAAGGACTTTTTTTAAAAATAAATTTATTTATTTATTTATATTTGGCTGCGTTGGGTCTTCGTTGCTGTGCGTGGGCTTTCTTTAGTTGTGGCAAGCGGGGTCTACTCTTTATTGCGGTGTGCGGGCTTATTGTGGTGGCTTCTCTTGTTGCGGAGCACGGGCTCTAGGCACGTGGGCTTCAGTAGTTGTGGCATGTAGGCTCAGTAGTTGTGGCTCGCGGGCTCTAGAGCACAGGCTCGGTAGTTGTGGTGCACGGGCTTAGCTGCTCCACGCCATGTAGGATCTTCCTGGACTAGGGCTCAAACCCATGTCCCCTGCATTGGCAGGCGGATTCTTAACCACTGGGCCACCAGGGAGATAATTGGATTTACTCTTAACAACTCTCATATATATCATACAGCAGTGTAACTATACTCATTATGTTGTACTTTACATCACTGCTACTTATTTTATCTTATCATTGGCAGTTTCTACTTTTTGACCACCTTCATCCAATTCCCTCTTTCTCTACCCCTCTCCTCCACTTTTGGTAATCATAAATCTGACCTCTTCTTTTCTATGACTTAGTTTGTTTTAGATTCCACATATAAATGAGATTATATAGTATTTGTCTTTCTCTATTTTACTTCACTTAGCATAATGCCCTCAAGGTGCATCCGTATTGTCCTGAATGGCAGGATTTTCTCATTTTTTGACGGCCGAATAATACTGTATGTGTGTGTGTATATGTATGTATGTGTGTGTGTGTGTGTATATATATATATATGTGTGTATATATATATATATATATATATATATATATATATATACCACAATTTCTTTATCCATTTATCTGTCAGTGGACACTTAGGTTGTTTCCATGTCTTCGCTATTATAAATAATGCTGTTGTGAACATAGGGGTGCAAATATCTCTTCAACATAGAGTTTTCATTTCTTTAGGATATATTCACAGAAGTGGGACTGTTGGATCATATGGTCGCTCTAGTTTTAATTTTAGAGGGAACCTCCATCCAGTTTTCCATAATTGCACCAATTTACCATCCCGCCAACAGTGCACCAGGGTTCCCTTTTCTCCACATCCTCTCCAGCATGCTCTTTTTGATGCTAGTCATTCTAACAGGCTTGAGGTAATATCTCATTGAGATTTTGATTTGCATTTCCCTAATGATAACTGATGTTAAGCATCTTGTCACATACACGTTGGCCATTCATATATCTTCTTTGGAAACTGTCTATTCAGGTCCTTTGCCAATTTTTAAATTCAATTGTTTTCTTGATATTGAGTTGTATGAGTTTTTTTTTTTTTTTTTTTTTTTTGCGGTACGCGGGCCTCTCACTGTTGTGGCCTCTCCTGTTGCGGAGCACAGGCTCCGGACACGCAGGCTCAGTGGCCATGGCTCACGGACCCAGCCGCTCCGTGGCATGTGGGATCTTCCCGGACCGGGGCACGAACCCGTGTCCCCTGCATCGGCAGGCGGACTCTCAACCACTGCGCCACCAGAGAAGCCCCGAGTTGTATGAGTTTTTTGTTTTGTTTTGGTTTGGCTTTTTTTTTTGCGGTACACGGGCCTCTCATTGCTGCGGCCTCTCCCGTTGCGGAGCACAGGCTCCGGACGCGCAGGCCCAACGGCCATGGCTCACGGGCCCAGCTGCTCCGCAGCATGTGGGATCTTCCCAGACCGGGGCACGAACCCGTGTCCCCTGCATCGTCAGGTGGACTCTCAACCACTGCACCACCAGGCAAGCCCTGTATGAGTTTTTTTTTATAGTTTGGATATTAACCCCTTATCAGATATATTGTTGGCAAATATTTTGTTCCCAAACAATAGTTTGGCTTTTCATTTGGCTCTTTTGCCGTGCAGAAGCTTTTTAGTTTGTATAGTCTCACTTGTTTATTTTTTATTTTCTTGCCTGTGCTTTAGGTATCAAATCCAAAAACCACTGCCAAGACCCATGTCAAAGGGCTTTTTTCTATGTTCTCTTCTAGTAGTTTTATTTTGCCTGGTCTTACATTTAAATCTTTGAGTTAATTTTTGTGAGTGATGTAAGATAGAGGTCTAGTTTCATTTTCTCACCTGTGAATATCCAATTTTCCCAGTAGCATTTATTGAAGAGTCTGTCTTTTCTCCATTGATTGCTCTTTGCTCCATTGTCAAATATTAGTTGACCACATATGTATGGGTTTATTTCCTGGGCTCTTGACTCTGTTCCATTGTTCTACTTCTGTTTTTATGCCAGTATGATATTGTTTTAATTACCATAGCTTTATAATACAGCTTGAAATTAGAAAGTGCGATGGTCTTCACTATTATTTTACATTGTTTCAACATACAAGTAAAATTACCATGATTTTTGTAAATGATCTCCCAACCTCTAGGTTATTCTTTATTCTCTTTTAAAGTTTAAAATACTCATTTAAAATAATTCTTGGAATTACGAGTCAATGTTCAAAATGTGAGCAGGCATATAGTTTTGTACTTTTTGTGAAAAGTATACAACTAAAGAGAAATGATAAAAAAAATAAAAACACTGGAGAGAAGGGGAACTTCATAAAACTCACATATTAAAATGACAATATTTTTCATCAAAGTTTCACAGGCCTTTTAACACCTTCTTCTTATGAAGAGTAAGACTTATATAAGACTCTGATGAAGAGTCTTACTCTGTAAAATATACACGTATCATGCATATACATTTCTTCTATGTTTGAAAAGTCTGTATCTGACTGTAGAGTTAATTCAATATCTAAATATACATTTCCTGTTTCTTATCTCTCTATATAAAACTGTAAGGCTTTAGATTCCCCCCTTTCTTTTTCAAACATGGACCATCACACGATTCAACAATAAGATGAAATCATCATTATTAGAAATCAGTAAGAGCTTGACTCTACAATATGAACTTAATACACATGTATTTAAGCACAACTGTTCCAATCTCAAACTATTCCCCTGAGATTTAGTCATATAATCTGGATTTGGAATCTAATACTCTCTGAAACCACCAAACATTAAAATGTCCTACTGAAAATACTCTTGGTTTCCCAAAAGTATCACGCATTTAAGATATCATAGCACAGTCGCCTAAAAAGAACATCACCCGCTTCAACATCTAAAAACTGCCATCTAATCCTCCTTTATACAAAGATTAAATGATCACAAATGAATATTTTAGGAAATATTTATCAGGCTCTGCTGATCCTCAGGTCGTCAAGCAGGACTTGCCCCATATTCATATTTAACTATGAAGTAGTTCCATCTGCTGCTGTTGTCGCACGGTAGTTCAGACTCAGATGTTTCATATTATTCATTAACTAATACTTGCCTGAGCTTTTTTATCCCCCAATATTTGCTTAGCTAAGCAATTTCCATACATATCGAGACCAGACCATTTCAAAGTGAAGCAAAACCTTCATCAGCAAAACCCATGATGAATGACTGAACAATGATTCTACTGTTTTCTAAACTAATTTTATGAAATTCAGAAAGATCAAGATACTTTAGAGAAAAAACCCAGGATCTAACGTGGTATAAACAATCCATGTAGCTCTTTAAAGAGTAGTATACTACAAGCATTGTCAAATAGTCTCAATCAGGCCAGTGCTCTGGAAGTCTAATTTGTTTATACATATTAAGAAAACCACCTCGCTAAAAAAATATACAGGATAAGGAGTCCATGTTAGGCCAGGACCAGATACCAGTTTTTTGGATTTTATTTTCCCTATTTTTTTTTTTTTTGATGTGGACCGTTTTTGAAGTCTTTATTGAATTTGTTACAATATTGCTTGCTTTACGTTTTGGTTTTTGGCCGCGAGGCATGTAGGATCTTAGCTCCCCAACCAGGGATGGAACCCTCACCCCCTGCATTGGAAGGCGAAGTTTTAACCACTGGACCACCAGGGAAGTCCCTATTTTCCCTATGTTTTGTTTTTAGCAAAGGACTTCAGTAACAGACCTTGAAATAAACACTTTAAACTTCAACACAAGAGTGAACACTTTAAACTACAATATAAGAATAAACAAAATCCACTGGCCTTCTTGGACTCAACATTTCCTCTTTCCAGAAGGCTCTTTCATTCACTTTCTACTCATGGCTTGCAGTGATCCAGTATTAAACTCCTGTCCCTTTCAATACCAACTGCTTTTCAGCTAAGACTCTTAAGTCTCATTTCAGTCATTTTAAATTAAATTATTTAAAGGAAACTTGATTTAGGTATAACCGTATTAACCTAGGCAAAAAACAGTTACCACATCACTGCCGCTTCCTATTTTAAAGACTATCCAATTACTGCTATATCACAAATTGCTTCCAAAAGTGGTATTTTACTTTCCTTTTTCCTTTCTAAGAAACTTGAGAAAACTATTCCTTTTTATCAAAAACTTCCTTTCTTCCCACTCAGTTCGCCCCTCTATAAAACAGTTTTCATCTACTGTGTTGTGCTGAAACATCTTTAACTGCTGTTCTGTTCCCCGCTTCCTCTTTAAGTTTGCTTCTGCTGTTGACATAATCAGTCACACCCTCCTGCTCTACCTCCAGCAGCTCCATCACCGCCTTGTTCTTTTCTCATCTCCTACTGAACTTGAGTACCCCTTAGACACAGAGAAGAAAAATAAAACAGGCTTAAGCAACAGCTTTTCATTGTAGTTAAGTATGATAGAACGACTCACACTTTACTTTTATAAAAACCTGTGTGAACTCAAAATAACAAGCACAATAATACTTACAAAGAGATACAAAGTATTTCACTGATATAACATAGGCATCGCCTTTCTGATCAATATTATTTGAATTAAACTAAGAAGCCTATATAGCTGGGAAAATTAAACATGTTTTTTTCTTTCTTGACTTTACTTTTAATTGGAAAAGTACCTCATATGCATTAACTGGGATTTAACTGCATAAGCCAAAATCCTGTAAAAATCAAGTCAGAGTTTTAAAGCACCTAATAAAATATTCATATACAAATATTAAATATATGGCAGGGGAAAACTACTCTCCATTTTCAGACATAACCACGAAAATTTTACTAAGTGGTTAATACTCAACATTTATTGGTAGGCAGTCTAAAATTAAGAGTTTATTAATCAGAGACTATACATGTATAATGTTATATATTATATATGTATAATATTATAACTAATATAAACATCAGTTATAATAAACACTACATTTCATTATAACTTAACCCAGATGACTCATAGTCATACATTGCAGCAGGAATCTATTTAGGTGTTAATTCTCAATATGTCTGGAACCATTTGGGTTATTAAATGTGTCCTTTAACTCATACATACTCAGAGTTAAGGGTTGAACTGTGTTTATAATTTGATGTCCTAACTCCCAGTGCCTCAGAATGTGACATTATTTGAAAATAGGACTGTTGCAGATATCATTAGTCAAGATGAGGTCACGCTGGAGGAGGGTGGACACCAAATCCAATTAAGTCCAGTGTCCTTGTTAAAAGGGGATATTTGGACATAGGCACAGGGGAAGAACACCACGTGAAGATGAAGGCAGAGATCAGGATAATGCAGCAGAAGCCAAAAAACACCAAAGATTGCCAGCGAACCACCTAAGAGAAAGGCCTGGAACAGATTCTCCTTCACAGCCCTAAGAAGGAACCAATGCTACTAACACCTTGATCTCACACTTCTAGCCTCCAGAACTGTGAGATGAGAAACGTCTGTTGTTTAAGCTGAACGACAGGTCCTTAAGGTTCTCCTCCGCTTGACTCAATTTTAAACAGGTTTCTTCCTGACTACAGGCCCCTGAGCTTCCTTATCTTAGCACATTTATTTTAGAAAACTGGCAATTAGGAATTCCTTCCCTACCCCTTTGAGATGTAAATCTTCTCCCTTCTTCTTGCCACTTTCACAAGCCAGGAGTATCTTTCTCAAGGACCTGGGAGCCACCCTTCTGAAGTGTAAGCGCCAAGAATAAAGATAGGTTCTAACATCCCCAGCCTCTTTTGGGGAGCAGGGGCCAGACTTTAGAAAGCACCAACTGGCAAACACTGATGACCAAATCACATTCACCAACCTACCCTCTACTGTCTTCTAGTACTTTTCCACTAGCTACTCTGGTGTGGAAAACTCTCCTGCTTTTTGTTTCAACAGAGTTGAGTTCAATCCCTCATCCTTATTGTGACAGTCCTGAATAAAGTCCCACTTGCCTATTTAACTCTGTCTCTGAACGTTTCATTGAAGCAACCACCCAGTTTGTGGTACATCAGCTCTCGCAAACTAATACACTAAGTACTGCTATTGAATGTCTGGTAAATTAAGAAGCCATAGCAAATCTAAATCTAGCAAATGCTAGATTTAGAGTGAACTCAGCATGAGCAGGAATCCTATCTCTAGAATTTTGTAGCTAATCCCCTTTAACTATAGTTTACACATATTTAAGAAACAGCTTTGGCAGCTATGAATAGTGTAAAAAGATCATCAACTACAATGTTATATGGAGACATAAAAAAGTTATGTAAAGAATTTGGGGCAGAGTTCAGCATCTATTTCTAATCTCAAAAAATGTATGCATATGCATGTTTATAAATTTTTATACACATGTGTATATAACTATATATGCATATGCATATATACATTTCAGTCATTATTATTAAATATACATGTTCCAAGCTTTTGTGTAGATTTGGCCATGATTAATATAGTGTAAATTATTTGTAAAAGCACTGCTTAATGATAATATGATTTTTAATTTTCTCTATGGGTGGATATTAATATATCCTTGAAACTTCACCTGCATGTAACTCTTCAGAGAATCCCTATCACAGACAGAATGAAGTCAATGAATACAAATTCCTCCTCAGATACTTTTACAGCATCAAATCTCACTGCTCCTAAGCATTCTCTGATACTACGTAATGATCTGTCATTTTATTTTCCACAACGTACTTTTCAGGTCACCCTTCTTTTACTTATGCTGCCCCCTGTCAGGGAAGCCCTTACCACTTTTTCTCACCTGCTACTCTTACTCATTTCTTTAGTCAGCTCAGGCACCATCTCTTCTACCAAGTCCTCCCTGAAAGTAGAGGTTGGAACAATTGTCTTAATCGCTGTGCCCTGGGGTACTCTTTTGTCTTCCTTTATTTTTTTAATCCCTTTCCACATTATATTCAAATGATCAGGTTACATACCTACAGCCCCTCAAAGAACTGTAAAATCCTTGATGGCCCTGTCTAGCACTGATATTTAATAAATGCTCAATAAATGTCTGTGGAAAAAAACAGAACAATCAACTCCTGTTTTTCCTAGGAAATGTATAGGTGAATGAATATTTTTATTCACTTACAATACTATCAATCATCGTTATTAAAGTTATATCCAAATCCATATTACCTACAAGATTTTAATACCCATCACTTGGAAACTTGTAATTTAATGATCAGTAACCAAACTACTATTCTTATAAGAAGTGACTATTTTCTTCCCCTACAACCTTATAACGTTGTGAGAATACTCAAAACATTTCAGTTTATTTTCCAAAGTTCTGCTTTTCCATTCCTCCCAGGATTGCTGAAACTTTCAAACTGGTTGCAACTGCCACTATGTGTTTCAGGGTGAAAATGAACCATTCTGTTTGTGGAAGAAAACAGAATGAGGAAAAAAATATAAAATCCTGTATATTATGCCATTCAAATCTTAGATATGTGACATGATGTCATATAGCCACAGTCTGATATACTAATACCAGTTGTCAAAGGCTGTGTTGAACCCTGCTCACCCTTCTAACCTCTCACCCTGTGCAGCAGGACCACGGTATAATGCATTAATTAGCATCATACACTAATTAAATTACTAAGGCTGAGATTTTCTTCTGGAGAAATGTTCCCAAGTAAATTGATGTTGCCAAATATATCCTCTGACTTTCTAACCAAGACACCACTCCCTCACATCAGGATAACTGGAACTGCTTCTTAATGCTCGTCTTTGCCTTCTCGTTTCCACTCCTATAATCCATTCTCCACACAGCAGTCAGTGTGAGATTTTACCACACACATCAGATTGCTCTTTCCTCTCTTAAAAACCCTCCGGCTGCATTCCATTGCCTTGAAATAAATCCACACTTCTTCCCACAGCTAGAGGAGAGAACAGAGAAGACCCATGCTTCATTCTCCCACCTCACCTCCTAGCCCTCTGCCCCTCACACACCAAACTGCAGTCTATGAACCTCTTTCTGATACTCATATACACCTAGGTTATTTCCTTTCCGTGGCCTTTGCATGTGTTGTGGTTTCCTCCTTCTAGAAAAACCTGATACTAAATCTCCTCATGACTGTCTCCTCCTCATTATTCAAAATTCTAATCAGAGTGGGTGACTCCCAGTCTATAGCACATCTATGGTCACTTTTTTATCCCGCTGACCGTGTTCCCAGTGAATGCAGGCAGTTGGACTTTAGAGATGGATCAAGAGTTCAACTGCAACACTACCCCACTGTGAAAAAAAAAGAAAAAGAAAACGGGAATGTTTGTGTTTTAGAGCTTCTACTTCATCCCTTTGTTAGGTACGGTGGGCATTCATAATAAGGGTAAAATTAGGCAATGAATTTCACCGGGTCAATAATAAAAGATAAGAAAATAAAAGGGGAATATGAGTGTACATTTTCCACTAAAGGTGAATGATATCTTAAGTTGGCAGTCTTCAGCTACACACAATTACATGTATAAGTATGAATTAGAAACACAGTACAAACAGGCAGCACTAATGACAGTTTTAAGGCCATTAGACATTAGGTAATAAAAACTCCTTCATCTGTTGATTATCATTTACATATACTCTTACTACAGCTATATCCTTAAAACTAAATAAAAATAAACAAAGAATAAATATTAAGGGAGAAGGGTTGATTCATATAATATATAGTACATATTATATATATTATATAATACATACTGGTATGTATACACACATATATACACATAGAGAGACATATATGCGTGCATATATATATATTGCAATCCAACAAGCTGGAGAGGTACATGTTCATTACACTTTTCAATTACAGCTACTAAAGTGGCATATGGGTGACAATTCAGCAGAGAACAGACAATTGCCTTGCTTTCTAGATCTGTAACTCAGAATATATATTAACTATCTTTAGATTAATGTCTATAATAAGGAGGATGGACATTCAACAGCAGCTCTGACCAGATGATAATCTAATTGACATAAAGAATGTAGAGGAGGAGGCATGCATCAAGGGGAAAATGCCCAACACTCTGAGATGTACAACGATAGACCAAGTGGCCTTGGGATGCACTGGACCAGGAAAAGCAGGTTGACCTCTGATGCAAATATGATAGAGACAACTGAAGCCCTAGTATGTAATGGGATTAAATAAATTTACTTTAAAAGGCATTAAAGACATTTACTTTTCCAACTCTGAAATTCTGAGACCCAGGGTTGAAAACCAAAATTGTTTCTAAAGGATGTATCTTCTGGTATAAAAATAAAAGAATCTCTGTAAGGCAAATACTACTCTTTACTAATTAAAACTCTCCAAAATTATCCTTAACATGTGTATTTCTCACATATATACATATATGTTTATGTATGTGTATGTATCTGTTTATGTGTGCCTGAGTATTTGGTATATTTAAAATTATTCTAAATATTTTACCTTGATAGGACTATTGACTATTTTTAAACTATAATGATTTGCAGGTGGCAGCCTTATTTATCTTCTGTGTTATAATACGTATTGTTGGAAATATGAAAGCTTAGTTTAAGTTGAAATAAAATATCAGGCCATCATTTAATTATCACATCAATAGATTTTACTGAAGTGGAAACAAAGCATATACTTATATTTGTTTTGTTAAATTGGTAAATAGATAGCCTGCAAAATTTAATCCATTTTTTAATTTACAGTTATTCGTATTCCTAAGTGGGTATCTATTTTTCCAGAGGAAATCATTTTTAATATAGCTTGTGGAAAATTTAAGACTTTGTTCATATCCTCTGTTTAATGTGTGTACTTCCATCTCTCCATAAAGAGAATAAAACTCTAATGGTTTTATTATCATATGAATTTAAAAATCCAGAAAACATTTGACATAAAGGTAAAAGAGAAAAATATTGGAAATATGACAGCTGTATAGCTGTAGTAAGTTCTCCTTTCTCAGAAAACAACCTGGGATTTATTATACAAGGTCATGTCTGGAAGAAAAGATTAAATATTGCAGCACCATTAAAGTCTACAATAACTGCTCTCTTCCACTTTTATTTAAAGCCTCCATGACGGACACATTTTATTAGCTAGCTCCATGCCCTTAGCTTTGTCATAGCAATTGCTAAATTAATTTACAAACTTCAGTCGACTTGTGTTTTTATAGGTGTCTCCCTGAATATCTTTCATAAGCAATACTAGAATTCCCCCCAGACAGAGCACTGCTGTTCAAACTTTAATTCTTCCCTTGTTAAACAGCTGTGTTCTTTTGATTGTACCAAAGGGCTAAAGGGTAAGTAAGCTTCCTTTCATACGTGCTATTTTGTCAACAACTGCTTCAGGAAGTTGTCAAATTGCAACGTGAATGGGATGGAACACTTACCTTCTATTGTGACACAAGCCATTATAATTCACTGTACTCTATAATACTTATGTTATAATGTATTCATTGGCAAATTATTTAGACTCTAGGTAGGACAACAGTGATTCAGAGCAAACTGAAGATAGTTTGGTGTTTTACAAAGAAATGTTTATAAAAGAAATGTGATTTCTGAGTAAATCTAATAATTTTAGGAGAATATTTATCAGGGGAAGTCTGAAAAATTGGGTAGGTACAATAAGATACTTTTACTTTCTTACTAATATTATTTACTATGCCAAACCAATTTTCTCTTAAAATAATCCAGTTTCTTAAATCATTTATTCTGCTTCAGATGAAACCTGATTTCTTTGAGATCTACGACAGGAGTATTTTTTCTGAACAGAGGGAGGTGAATGAAGGAGAGTGGTTCAGATCTAATGAGAGAACAGGTTCTTCTGACGGGGAAGGAAAACTCTCCCCAATATGGCCATGTGATTTTCCTTGTTGATTTTCCTTTTTGATTCCAAGGAGGCAAAAATGGACTTCAGTCCTTCATTTAGACACAAAACCACCACAACAACTGAAACAAACCTGGTCTCATAAAACTATTTACACGATACCTTTTCCCCCGTTATAAGTTAGATCACATATTTCTTAGGCTCATGTTTCTCGGGCTCTGGTGGAAGATTCTCTATATAGTCCTGAAAATCAGATTTGCGGTTTGATATATTCATTTCTTGCTTTTAAGATTTCTTAAAACATAAATTTAGTGAACACTGAAAAAGCTATTTCACATATACTATTTTCTCAACAAACCTATGTGTAACTCAGTCCTCAAAAATCCTACGTGTAAATAATAGATAAATTGGGCGGCGGCTCGGGGGACCGGGGCCTTTTGTTTGGAGCGGCAGCGGCGGCGGCGGGGGGCCCCCTCCCCGCTTCCCCTGCTCGCTCGGCTGGGCCGCCCCTCGCGGGCGTAGGGGGGCCGCCCCCTGGGCCGGGCCTCATCTCAGGTGCCCCCGCCCCGCCCGGCCCCAGGGGAGGGCCCGAGACTGCCTCCGGCCGCTCAGGCCGACGCCATGAAGATCAAGGATGCCAAGAAACCCTCTTTCCCATGGTTTGGCATGGACATCGGGGGAACTCTGGTAAAGCTCTCATATTTTGAACCTATCGATATCACAGCAAAGGAAGAACAAGAAGAAGTTGAGAGCTTAAAAAGTATCTGAAAATATCTGACTTCTAATGTAGCCTGTGGATCCACTGGTATTCGGGCTGCACGCCTTGAACTAAAAGATTTAACACTTTTTGGCCGGAGAGGGAACCTGCACTTTATCAGATTTCCAACCCAGGACCTGCCTGCTTTTATCCAAAGGGGAAGAGCGAAAAACTTCTCAACACTACAGACAGTGCTACGTGCTACAGGAGGTGGTGCTGACAAGTTTGAAAACGGTTTTCGCACAGTTGGAAACCTCCACCTGCACAAACTGGATGAACCTGACTGCCTTGTAAAGGGCTTGCTGTACATAGATTCTGTCAGTTTCAATGGACAAGCAGAGTGCTATTATTTTGCTAAGGCCTCAGAACCTGAGAGATGCCGAAAGATGCCTTTCAACCTGGCTGATCCCTAACCACTGCTGGTAGTGATCATTGGTTCCAGGGTCAGTATTTTAGCAGTCCATTCCAAAGACAACTATAAACGAGTAACTGGAACAAGCCTTGGAGGGGGTACCTTTCTGGGTTTATGTAGTTTATTGACTGGCTGTGAAAGTTTTGAAGAGGCTCTTGAAATGGCATCCAAAGGTGAGAGCACCCAAGCTGACAAGCTGGTCCGTGATATTTACAGAGGAGATTTTGAGAGATATGGTCTGTCTGGCTGGGCTGTAGCATCTAGTTTTGGGAATATGATTTATAAGAAGAAGCGAGAATCTGTTGGTAAAGAAGATCTAGCAAGAGCTACGTTAGTTACTATCACCAACAACATTGGTTCTGTGGCACACATGTGTGCTGTTAATGAGAAAATGAAGAGTTGTCTTCGTTGGAACTTTACGTATCAATTCTCTCTCGATGAAACTTTTGGCATATGTCCTGGATTACTGGTCAAAAGGTCAACTGAAAGCACTGTTTCTAGACCATGAGGGATGTTCTGGAGCAGTTAGTGCACTTCTTGGGCTGCCAAATTTCAGCTAAAGCATCGGGTTTCTCTCTGTTAATAAATGTCATTCGAGAGGAACTGAAAACCAGAGGTGTAATTACTGCATTATTTGTCACTGGGAACCGAAGGATAAAAGAGTAGCACTATTCCTCTTGATTTTTAAGTGTCAGAATGGTAAGCTGCTATATGTTGCCATATTAAAATGAGAGCTCCAGTAATGTAAAGAATTTCAAAGTGAAATGCTTTCCCTTCTGTATATAGCCAGTGTTAAATCCTTAAATGCAATACAGCCTCTGATGATTGAACTTCCTCTGAAAAAGATCTTCTATTTATTGTATTTTATGTAGCCAACATTGCAGTACTGTATGTTCAAACATGAATCTTAAAGTCTCAGAAATGTTTAGCTCATGAAAATAATAGATTCTGAATATTTGTTACGAGTCTTCTATGTGTGTTTTGGTTACTAGTAAGTGGACAGTAACATACCCTGTATCGAAACTTACTGAAATGGCAATCAAAGATGATCATTTTTATGTGATTTTAGAAATGTTAAAGCAATATTAATTATTCATTATTGTTGTTTTCCAAACATATCTTCTCCCAAAAAGCATGTTTATGTGATCCTTCCTCAGAAGTATAACCTTTTCCAATGCCATAATTTAACTGAAATGCTATTGTTAAACATTAGCCTGACTTTTAAAACGAATCCTAGAAAATGCACATAATTGGTGATACTGCATTTTTTGTATTTTGAGTTTATCAGACAGTACATTTTAAAATGTTTTTTAACGGGAGGCTTACTTATTTGAAAGTCCGTTCAGTAAGGTCCCAGGACTATTTGAATGGAGTATGGTTTATGTGTATTGGTAGGGATCTGTGCTCTTCTTTCTATACCACATTTATCTTAGGCCCAAAGTTAGCCATTTCTGTTTAATTAGGTCTGAACCATCAAAGCTAAAGACTGTCTTCTACTGTGAACAGCAACAAAATCATTTATGCTAAACGGATGTTATGGAAATTTAAAAGACAAGTTGTTTGAAACTGTGGGAATCTGAGGCAGTATTGCAGAATTATAAAGGGACCAATGTTTTGTACATTCTGGTAATAAAAGCACTATAGTTCCAAAAAAAATAATAATAATAAATAATAATAAATAACAATAATAAATAAATAAATAATAAATAAATAAATAAATAAATAGATATTAAGCCACATAGCAAGGTAGTATACTGTATAAGCAGCAAAACCAGAATCAACACCGAACCTGGCTAATTCAAGACTTCACATTTTACTCAAAATACCATAAACTTTCTGTTAAGCTTCTGTATAAGAATCACCATACGGAAGCATGATATGATTTTCACCTTTATTTAGGTCTTATTAGTTTTTGTATGACTTCTTATGCTATCAGCTAGGCCAGCTAACCATGATTCAATCGATGAACTTTAGGCAATGAATTAGGGAAAAAAACTCCTAGTTTAATGCTTATATTGGAAATTCATTATATAAGAAAATCCAACATAACAGAACATTGTATTCACCAAGATATGCAGCTACATTCTCAGAGTGCCTACTTTAGTACTTTTAAATAGTCAAGTACCTTGGGAAAAAAAGAAAACTATGTAAGAACTGCATATATATCCTCTATGTTCTATAGTAAGAGATATATAAAACTTAACTATACAAAGATTCTGTAATATGAAATCTAGGTATAGATATAAAAATAGAAATAACTACATTATGAATTGCAATAAAAACCACAAATGATGCCTAAATCCTACAGAAATTTAGAAGGTAGAGGATTCCCTTCTATCTGAATTTATCTGAGAAGGTACTGGAAATGTACCTTAGAAACAATATGTTATTTTTAGCAAAAATAAGCAGGATTGTGGAGATAGGAAGGCCTTATACTCATTCGATAAAATCCAAATTTCTGGATAATAGAATTCTATATTAAAAGTATTTTTTAAAGTAAATGTAGTGTTGGAGTAGTTGCCTACAATGAGTTGGCTTAGTATATCAATCCAAGGATGCTGGATTTTAGGTTTATTTTTAGTGTTTGCTAAAAATAGCTTTACTTTGGTAATATTATTCTTAGAGATATATGTAGTATGACTTGGGGAAAAAAACCCAAAACTGATGATTGGAGGATATAACACTAAGAATAAAATGAGCTTAAACCATATTGGTAATGGTGGGAACAGGTATAAAGAAAGCACTGTTATTAGTTGGTGTCTCTCTCCTACTTACACAGAATAATATTGGAAAAGGAACCTAAAAAACAGTAGGGAAATTGGTCTCCTAGTATTATTGAGGTTCCCATCAAGAAATAAATCACACTCAAAATTAGAGAATTTGAGAACTGATTTACAAAGGAACTTGAGATAGGCAGAAAAATACACCCCCGCCCAAGATCTCCATGTCCCAATCCTTAGAACCAGTGAATACGTTACCTTAAATGGCCAAAAGTACTTTGCAGATGTGATTAAATCAAGGATTATGAAACGGGGAAATTATTTTGGAGTGTCCAGATGGAGTAAATGTAATCACACAAGTCTTTATAAGTGAAAGAGGGAGACAGGAGGGTCAGAGATGAGATGTGATGAGAGAAGCACATGTCAAAGTAATAGGGAGCCAAGGGCCAAGGAGTGCAGGTAGCCTCTAGAAGCTGGAAAAGAAAAGAAAAGAGACTTTCCCCTAAAACATCTGGTAGGAAAGCAGCCTTCCGACTCCCAGATTTTAGGACTTCTGACCTCGACCTCTAGAACTTTAAAATAAAAACTTGTATTGTTTAAATCACTAAGTTTGTGGTGTTTTGTAAAGCAGCAATAGGAAATGATTAAAGGATTCTATATAAGGTGTGTGTAGGGGAACTCCAAAGGCTAAGGAGGTAACAACCCAGAGTCGGAAAGACAAGAGAAAAGTGAAATTACCAGAACCCAAAGGTACTGAGTGGCACAGTGTCAGCCAGCTTGTAAAAGAGTAGTGAACCTCTCTTGAAGGGTCAAACTACCTAAAGGTGAATTTGCAAGTTGGGAGCTAGGGGTATAAATGTACTACCAATGTCACTCTCCTTCTGTATTTGATCTCCTACGAGGGCTCCCTGTGGGATGACTCAAACTGGAACCAAGAAGGCAGGGGAACCTGCTGAATGGTATGAACTGCTGGGACTGAACACATGGTAGAGAAGAACGAAAAGATGCCTGGCACATCTCCCTCTGGCACTTCTGCACGCCCCCCCCCCCCATGTGTAGTTACTAGTGATAGGTCCGCAAGTAAAGAATTCATCACTTCTAACTGCTCAAGCATGTATCGTCCAAAAACACATTTTCTGACCTTGCTCTTGAATCCTTTTCATTATTATTAGAAAAGGAAAGAAGCTATTGAGAACCTAAGAAAATATATTCTTGGAAATTTTCTAAATAGAGTGAAGGAACTGAAATAATAGCAATAAGACAGTATTACAAATAAAATAAATAAGTAACATTTGGGGACTTCCCTGGTGGTCCAGTGGGTAAGACTGCGCTCCCAATGCACGGAGCCTGGGTTCAATCCCCAGTCAGGGAACTAGATCCCACATGCATGCCTCAACTAAGAGTTCACATGCTGCAACTAAGATGCCCATGCACTGCAACTAAACACGCTGCAACAAAGATCCCGAGTGCCACAACTAAGATTCAGCGCAGCCAAAATAAATAATAAATAAAATAAATAAATATTAAAAAGATAAGTAACATTCGTTGTGAGCTAAGATCTCCTAGGAATTGTGCTAGGCACTGTATACAACCTGTATTTATGCCTCTAAATTAACCTGTGATTTAGATAATGTCCCATTTTACAGTGTTTTCAAAAGAGATTCAAGTATTTATGTACCTTGTCCCAAATCACAGAGAGCACATGGAACAGGGGGAACACAAAGCCCATTTGCCTATTCCTCTCCTTGAAGTACGAGTTTATTTTCTACTTCACGAACTTGAGTTTTATATATACTCAATGGGTCTATTATACAAAGTTGCTTTAAATATTTGGTACTTAAGTTTCCATTTAATCATCTGATATGTTAGCAATGTGTCAAGTGAGCTGAACTACAGTGAAGGATGTAGGATTTCAAGGACACTTATTTTGCTTGCCAATGAACATAATGCATCTATTTGAATGCTTATAGACACAGTTTGGAAGAAGGATAAGGCATTTGATATGTTCCTCTGCCGTAATTAACACTCTTTTGCATCATTCCAGAATGTAACTGATTCTAATATGTTAATTAATTGTAATCAAGTAAAACAACTTTCACTGTTAGAAAATTTATTTTTAATATACAACTAATACTATATGTACCACTTAACTCTCTTTGCTTTAATTTTCCAAGTATTTTGTAAAAGTAAGTTGGAATAAAAATTTGGACACTAACAAAAAAGTTAATAGGAGATGTGCAGAATAATGGCATTTATTTGAAATAAATATTGTATGAAATGAATCATATGAATTGCTTTAGTAATGAAACAGTGTGAAGAAATAAATAATATTCATATAGCAAGTAAGATTATGATAATAGTCAAACGATGACTGAACATCCTCTTCAAAATAGCTATAATCTTTTACTGATATTTGCTTGTTGAGGGTGTAAGAGTGGTAAATGCATGGACATGGATAAGTGTTTAAGACAAATTAATTTAAATATATTAAAACCAAAAAAGTTCATTTGTAAATGAATTTATCCCATTCAAGTGCAAAAGCATATCATGTTGATTATTATTTCCACACTCTGGAGGAAGAGGCAGTTTTAGGTATACATATATGGACTGAAATACAAGAGAGGCATTTTTAGCTATTATTTTTCTTCCATGACTTATGAATAATCAATAGGAAACCAACAATCTGAGTTCAGTCAATATGAACTTTTATTTTGAAGTATACTGGAGTATTCCAGATACTAATGCTTATAGCAGTAACTAATTTTAATCAGACATTTTATAGAAGTGGTGATAAAAAAAGGAGGAGATAATTTAAAAAATCTCAGTGTGAAGTACTACTTTAAATAGAACACTGCATAAACAGTAAAGTCAGGAGCTTTTCTGAGTCTAAGGGCAAAAGCAGCAAAATAGAACACCGTACACAGTGTAGTGTTTGTAACTGTAACCGATATGAAATACATACAAGGGCCATATACATGGAGTTATATTTTAAAATTTTCTGCAAAGACTCTTTTGCCTCAAGCCATTAAGTGGAGACCTGTATCAATATATTCTTGCAAGGTGGAAGTAATTCTACCGTAAGCACAAAGGAACAAATATACTTAAATAAATCCTCAATAATATTGGAGCGGAAGGCTGTGCAAAGTATTGCCCTGGTTCAGTTGCAAAAGGAAAACATTTATCATGATATGTCATCGTGAAGCCTAGGTAAAATTGTGGCATGGTGTGAAAAGCTGTGTCGGCCAAACTACACCCATTTTTATAATTTATATGTATGATCAAGATACCAATGTCTAGTAGTCCTCAAAAGTTCTGATTAGTTCCTTTCCTCCAATACACCTTGGTGAAAGGCTGCAGGTTCTTTGAGGAAGGCAAGGAGAAAGATTAACTGTACAAATTTATGGCAGAGTAGCAGGGTCCTTCCTCAAAAGGACCTCTAGGTCAGTAAACTGGCTCAAATCTGAGAGTTGATTAAGGAATCTTGACTGTTTGACTGTTCTTGTGATTCAGGGTGAGAATTTTATTTGACCTAGAAATTTTCCTTAACACAGATCAAGTAAGAGTTTAATAGGCTTCTTATCTATTTCACCTCTAGGAACACCATGATTGACTAGGTAATAGGTCTATGTGAGTCAGACTATTCTGCTCTTTGCTTTGACTCTGCTGTCATTAGTTAACTATGCCCACCTTGTCTTTAGCAGTTGAGTGCTGCCACTTGGCTCCTGTCACCCTGAGATGCAATTACTCCCATTGCATTTCATCTTCCCAATTTGGTGACTCCAGTTCCCACTGTAAAGCCTGGACTACAGAAAAGAGAGAGAGCTGAGCTCTTGAAGGATGATGGGGCTCCCCTCACAAATTTATTTCTCATAGTATTGGAGGAAGTTTTATTTGTGTGTCTCTCCCAGTGTGGGTGAGTAAATCTTAAATGACAAATCCACTCTACCATTCCAATCTCCCTAAGCTTTGGAATCCCTCCCTCTACATTAAAGCAAGGCAGGTCTGGCATTTCCAACTCGCTAACTCTGAGCCACCTTTTGGTCCTGTTTCAGCCAACCAACCAAAAAACTGAGCCCTTTTTACCTCCCTGAGCTCCATCAATAACACAGAATCTTTGCTTAGTGAGCCCATCAATAAATTTGGCCTAACCCAGTTTTATATTCCTTCCATCATTATCCCACATCCTTAAAGCCATCTTCACACAACCTCCCTGGATTTTTTTCTGTATAAATTAGGAAACTCAAGAAGTTCTTTAGGAGTGCAGAACACCTTCTGGATCACACTTTGTACCTCACCAACTTGAGTCTAGTTATAGACCTAGAAGGAAAAAAGGGTGATAGGGTGGGTGCTGAGGACATCAGCATTGTCTTACATGGCAACGGCCTCAAAGCTAGGGGCCATTCTAGTTTCCTTAGTTAATGCAGGGTTAACCCCCTCAGAAGGGGTGGAGAGGCCACTTCCAGTAGAAGTCAAAGCTCCTTCCAGTGTCAAAAAAGACTTAGCAAAATCAGGGGAGCTCAATGTCACCAGCTTGATCAAGGTCTTCCCACGTGTACACATTCCACCTTTCAAGAACCCATTCCTTATAACAGACACCCTGAGAAGCTGCAAGTTCAACATGCATTGTATATCAACCAGTTGTAGGATGAGTGTGATTTTCAGCCACCTCAGTCCTACAGCTACAAGAAATTAAGGTTCTTCTTCAGGGAATACACAGAAGCCTTCAGGACTTTTAATATAGCACTTAAATTGAGAATTTGAATCCCTGAGCTCATCCTTTTCTTGTTCACTGACATTAGGAGCAACCTGACAATCTCATTACTTGTATGTTTACCAAAATATTCCAAAGTATCACACACAATCACCCATTGCTTCTTATAAATGTTTGATTAAGAGTATCCAATAGTGATAGTTGGCCTATCTCTATTGCCACACCATAGGCTATCATCAGTTCTTTCTTTTCTACTGGAAAAAGAGTCATTAGCATCTTTAAATCTATTCAGATTACAGAGCTAATTGCAGAAACCTTCTTACTCAAGGGAAGGTCAGCCTTTTTACTGTATTCAGGTCTTTAATTGATTGGAGTAAACGTTTATCTCATCCCAAAACACTCTCAGAGAATTACTCAGAATAATGTTTGATCAAATATCTGGGCATTCCATGGACCAGTCAAGTTGGCATATAAAATTAACTATCACAGATAATATGTATTAGCAATTTCTACTAAATAATATGAGAAAACTATTCATATATATATATATATATATATATATATATATATATATATGTTAGATTTCTACTGCTATGTAACAAACAAATCTAGAGGCTTAGATCAACCCACACTAATTATCTCATAATTTCCTTGATCAGGAATCTATGCATCTCTAAGCTGGATGCCCTGCTCAGGGTATTTCAAGGTTGCAGTCAAGGTGCTGACTGGGCTGGATTTTTGAGAGGCTCTGGGTAAGGTCAACTTCAAAGCTCATTCCAGTTGTTGGCAATCTACAGATTTAACACAATCCCTATCAAAATATCCATGACATTTTTCACAGAACTAAAATAATCCCCACTTATTTGGAACCACAAAAGACCCAGAATTGCAAAAGCAATACTGAGAAAAAAGAACACAGTTGGAGGTATAACCTTCCAGACTTCAGACTATACTACAAAGCCACAGTAACCAAAACAAGGTGGTATTGACACAAAGACAGACACATAGATCAATGGAACAGCATACTGAGCCCAGAAATAAACCCACACACCTATGGTCAATTAATCTACAGCAAAGGAGGCAAGAATACACAATAGAGAAAAGACAGTCTCTTTAACAAGTGGTGCTGGGAAAGCTGGACAGCCACATGTAAAACAATGAAAGACATAAATGTAAGACATGAAACCATAAAACTCCTAGAAGAGAACATAGGCGAAACACTCCTGACATAAATTGCAGCAGTATTTTCTTGGATCAGTCTCCCAAGGCAAAATAAATAAAATCAAAAATAAACAAATGGGACCCAATCAAACTTAAAAGCTTTTGCACAGCAAAGGAAACCATCAACAAAATGAAAAGACAACTTACAGAATGGGAGAAAAAAATTGCAAAGAATTCAATGGCCAGGGGTAATATCCAAAATATAAAAACCGCTCATACAATTCAATATCCAAAAAAAAAACCCAATCAAAAAATGGGCAGAAAATTTAAATAGACATTTTTCCAAAGAAGATATATAGATAGCTAATAAACACATGAAAAGATGCTCAACATCACTAACTATTAGAGAACAGCATCCATCCACTTCTACAAATATATATTTCATGTTTACCATTCTTTGTTTTCGTATTTTCTCCTATTTAACATAATGTTGAATTTTATTCACTTGCTTGACTTACTATTATCTGTCTCCTCCAGTAGAACAAAAGCATTAAGAATGCAGATTTTGTTTGTTTTGGTCACTGGTCTTTCCTAAAGATTGGGAACAGCTCAGAAGAGGTACTGATAAATACTTGCTATATTCAGTCTTTTGTCCTTTACTCTGTTAATATGGTAAATTACTTGATTAGCAAATTTAGCATTAAACCATGCTAGCACTCTTAGAACAAGTCCTACATATGATTTAGTTTTTAATATACATTTAGATTTTTATGCTAATATATTACTTTAAAAATATGGACATATAGACCTAAATAGGGATTTTTCCAAAGAAGACATACAGATGGCCAACAGGTACATGAAAAGATGTTCAACATCACTAATTATTAGAGAAATGCAAATCAAAATCACAATGAGGTATTATCTCACACCAGTCAGAATGGTTATCATAAAAAAATCTACAATTAATAAATGATGGAGAGGATGTGGAGAAAAGGGAACCCTGGTAAACTACTGGTAGGGATATAAATTGGTGCAGCCACTATGGAAAGCAGTATGGAGCTTCCTTAAAAAAACTAAAAACAGAGCTACCATATGATCCAGCAATCCCACTCCTGGATATATATCCATAAAAAAATGGGAAGTCTAATTCAAAAAGATACATGCACGGCAATGTTCACAGCAGCACTATTTTCAACAGCCAAGACACAGAAACAACCCAAGTGCCCATGAACAGACGACTGGCTTAAGAAGATGTGATACATATATACAATGGAATATTGCTCAGCATAAAAACAGAATGAAATACTGCCATTTGCAGCAACATGGATGGAACTTGATAAATGTTGTGCTTAGTGAAATAAATCAGAAAAAGGCAAATACTATATGATATTACTTATATATGAAATCTAAAAAATAATACAAGTGGATGTACACACAAAACAGAAACAGACTCACAGGCATAGAAAATAAACTCGTGGTTATCAGAGAGGAGAGGGAGTGGGGAAGGAACAAATTAGGATAATGGGATTAACAGATACAAACTACTATACATAAAATAGATAAGCAACAAGATTTACTGTACAGCACAAGGAATTATACCCAATATCTTGTTATAACCTATAATGGAATATAATCCACAAAAAACTCAATCACTATACTGTACACTTTAAACAAACACAATATTGTAAATCAACTATTCTTCAACAAGAAAAATAAGAATTTGACCTTTTATTCTGGATATGACTGGTTGACCATTAGAGATCTAACTTTGATTATGGATTTTTAAAATTTTTTTTTAAATTCTAACTTATTATTAAAGTATAATCTACCTCATAAAGGACTCATACATCATAGGGCACTGCTCAGTGAATTATTACAAAGTGAACACATTTCTGAAACCAGCCTTGGATTTAAAAACAAAAGTCTCATAACCAACATCCCAGAAAGCCAACTCATTCCATTCCACCACCCAATCATTCTCTCCTCCCTCAAAGTAAACACAATCCTGATTTTTGTAAATATGTTGCAAATTACACTGTAAATATGTAAATATGTTTTGCCTATTTGAAATTGTGAAAATGACGTCATACCACATCTATTCTTTTATTTCCGGCTTCTTCCTCTCAACATTTGTTTTGCAATTACACCATGTTATAACTGTAATTAATTTATCATCCACGCTTAAGAATATCCATTTGACGAATCATTTATTTATGTATTTCACTCTACACTTGAAACCATTTACCATTTGAGTGTATTAAAGACAATTTAACTACAAACATACTTATACATATCTCTTGTTGCACACATGAACTTGTTTTTGAGGGGTGAAAACACTTCCAAGACAAGGGTGGTAGCTTTTTTAGTATTATTACCTTCCAGAATTAAATAGTCACATACTCAACTTTCAAGATTCACATCCATGAGAATAAGGTAGGTTGTACTGGCTGTGTGGGTCTGGATAGCAAGGTTCAGGCAACGAGGCAACCCATTTTGCCCAAGATCTTAAAAGGCAACATTTATTAGTAGATATTTTTATTTTTCTTTCAAACCGCTGTGACAGACACGGCAATCATGTGAATCAGGGAAGTCAGACACAGAAAGTAACAGATGGAAAGCAACAATGATTCTACCTTTTATAAAACTTAATGAAAGGTATGTATGGTGAGCATTTTTAAGTATTTCTTTAAAAATATACCATGTAGATATAGAAACAGGTAAACATTCAGGAAAACTTTTAGGATTAGGATAAATTAAGGAAAATATTTCATTTTAAATCAAAAAATGGAGGGAGTTTGCTTAATTTTGGGGTACATCACAATCCCACCTCCCAAATATGCAACTAAATTACGTAAATTTTCACTTCCTATTGCTAAAAATGAACATAATGCATGGAATCTTGAAAATTTTAAGATACATTTTCCTTTTCCGATGAAATAAAATAGTATTTGATATAGTTCACTGATTTGTGTTTCAGAAACGAGTGCTATTTTAATTAAGCAATTATACGTAATTGTAATTATACATAATTTGAATTATACTGTAATTATGTAATTATACATAATTTTAATTATACATTTGTCATAAAATCTAAGAAGTTGGAGATAAAATATCTACTAGGTCAAATTCAATGTAATGAATCTCATTTACAGATGGGTAAGGTTTATGAATTGAAGCTACCTAAGAGATTCCTTTCCCTAAGCTCATTGGTGTCATCCAATCGGGATGGAAACCTATAGAATGTTGCTGCGGAACTGTGACTTCCAACACCCTTGACTTATACTAGAACTGACCCTGACTAGGGTGGAAGCTTGCTTTTCTTCAGTCCTGAACCAACGATACAGCTATTAGAATACTACGGTGCAGATAAAGAGGTCAAAATTGATGCTGCTCTCAGAACCATTAAAATGGTATATACTCTACATGGTGGGTTTTGACATCTAGATCATTTGGGCAGGCACTTTTAACTTGAAAATAAACTGAATACAAAGTTAAAGCTTTCCACAAGCAGTATTAACTTACACAATCAGCACTTTCTTAGAAATTCACCTCAGCATTGACTGACCTTAGCAATATGTTTGCAGTATTTGCACATGACTGAATCGTTCCTTTGCACTATTGCTAAATTAGGAATAACCGCAAATTTCCTTTCAGTGGTAGGCAAGGTAAGCAAGCTTCTGCCTCTGCCTCTCTCTCCCTTCATCATGATGAGCGTGTATATGTGTGTGCATACCTGCACACACACTGGCTTATATAATGTATATAGTATATGTGTGCATATACATGCATTATGGAGGAGAAGCCATTTCTCTTTTCTATGGATCTTTTTAAGATATCTACTAATCCATCCATCCATCCATCCAAAATTACAATCACCAGCCACCGGTGATTGAAGTAGACTGCTGACACCTAATCTTTCAATTAGAAAGAACAGAGAGGTGTCCTGCTGATAGTGTGTGCAGTGATATTAAGACAACTCCTTCTTAATCAGGAAAGTCAAATTACATATCTTCTGTTATCAACAGACTAACTCCTAATGGAAATATGCTGCCAGTAGAATGTGTTCTATTTGGGAGTGTGGCAAGGTGCAGCAGAAAAAGAATGAGATTTGAATCCATAAGGACATCTCTAACATTGAATAAGTTATATAATCAATTTGATGCATCTTTCTTCATCCATTCATTAGGGCTGGTTGTACTTTCCCTTGTAAAGCTTAGGTGAGAGTTTTAAGTCTCCTACTAGAATGTTTAGCACAAGGCAATTGCTCTGTGTTTTCTTCCAGGTGTCTAGTCACCATATTCTGTTCAAACTGGGCCTACATGTTCTGTCACTGACTGAGCCATGCCTCTGGTTACCTTGCTGCACTCTGAATACCTGGACCCTGCTCAGGACATCTACATGTATATGTATCCTTAGCAGCCATTAGCATCTGGTTGCATCTACTGTGTGTCAGGCAACTATGTACTAAAATTCACATAGGAAAAGTCATGCCTTGGATATGCTTCTATTTTAATGGAAAATTTAGTTCTAAGCCTAAACTGAGAGATCACTGCGACCATGATTATGTCTCATGCAGGGAAATAAAGTAATACAAATGCAAGTCCCACATCACTGGAGATGTTACTTCCTTTTCCAAGATGATGGCTCCTGTTCCACAGGATCTCTGGGAAGCTGGAATGAAGCCCACAGAGTAATGCCTCACAAAGAGTACACTCTAAATGGTTTGAACAAGGAAAGGATTTTTATTTTAAATCCCAGATTAAGGCCCTGTCAAAAAACTTAAGTAAAATTAATAAAATAGTATCTTTGAAACAGGCACTAAACCAGATAATCTGATCTAACTTGCCTCTTTTCTGAGCCTCTAATCTAAAGCCCTTTTGACTTTTGCCCACCAGCACTGTTATGTGCATAATTTATAAAACAGGAGGTTATGAGATCTCAGAGTTGCCTCTTCTTGTGTAATTTTATATACTGGCTAGCATGCTTTCAATGTCACAACGCAATAATTTTATGTCACAGAGTGTACACAGTGCCTGTTCTATATTAACTGCCTAATAAATATCAACTGTGGATAATACTCAAGAAGTAGGATGAGATATTGGAAATTAATTATGGTTGTAGTGTATTGTTCTACACTGACTGCAATCTGAATCGAAGAAGAAGCTTTATCCTCTTCCTTTTATCTGAGTTTCTTAAAATTCAGTCCACAAACTCTGCTTTCTGTATACACTTGGATGACTGTCTTAATCACATTCTTGGCTTCAAGGATGCAAATTCAAAGCCTGTCTCATTCATACTGTATTGCTAGCGGTCTACATAAAAATCACTAATGTGTTAATTAATCCATATATTTTTGACCCATTTCCTAGGTTCCACTCCCAAAATTCCACTGCCTGCTAGGATATTTTCCCTTGGATATCCCATAGGTATCCTGAACTCATTTTGTGCAAAATATAAATCATCAGTTTCTTCACTTGAACCTAATATGTTTCCCATCTTATTGAATAACACTGTCACTCATCCTGTTGCTCAAGGCACTTTCTTGGGAATCATTCTATATATTTCTCTCTCCTTCTCTAACGTAAGTCTCCTGTCTCTGATTCTCTCCAATTCAGCTGAGACTGTCTTGTGACCATACTATCTCTAGTGCAAATTATGATAATGACATGCTGCTGGTCTTCAGCCCTCCAGTCTGTTCACCGTCCTGTCAATGCCCTACAATTTTGTCAAGGCCTTTTTATGAAACACAAATCTGATTCTGTCACTGCCCTACTTATTTGCTTCTTTCCCCATTCCCTACAGGCTAAAAATTAATTTCCAGCAAAGTCTGTAAGTGCTCCATGATTCAGTGCTAGTCTACATGTTTTGTCTTATACCAGTAACAACAACAGCAAAAGAAAAGTGCTTCAGGCAGTTCTTCTAAACTGGGTAAGTTATACCGAATGAGACATATCACATCACACCTTCTACTCTTTACTCAGGTTTTACTTTCAGCCTGTAATGATCTCTTCGTTTTTTCGGTGCCTGTTCCTCTTTTAAAAATCTGATTCAGGGCCTCTTATCCTGTGAATCTTTCCTAAATGGCTGAGGCAGTGCTTGTAATTCTGTTATATGGTCTCTCATAAACACAGAACATAATTCTAAAGTGGAAAATAACATATATTGTAACTGCATATGAGGCTTTCGTCACATCTTTTCTGGAAATACTTGGAAAGCAGAGATATGGTCTTTACTTGACATAGTATTTGATGTTTGGCATACAGCACAGATTTGATAAATGTTGTCTCTATGTATTAATGTTTATCTAACGTGAAAATTAAGACTACAGAATAGCCTTTCAAAGTCAAACTGGGCATTATTTAACAAGGCCACCCATGGATGATGTAATTCATTAGAGAATTCACCATATTTGGCTTTGCTAATTTACTACTTGATTAGTGCCCCAACACAGTGAAGTTTTGTGCTAACCTGAAAATTTCTGCTCCATAGAAAAGATAACTCTGATAGTTATATGTCTTGTAGGACATTAACCAGTTTTGTTTTGAATGCAGAAACTTTGAGAAGTGAACCTCAGGCAGTAACAGAATGATTCAGGTCACAGACTGGATGCATACCTTGGGACAAAGTAACAATTCTGGTGCTATTACAAATTCTCATGGTCAAGTAGCAAAATCATATTTATTTCCTGTTTTTTCAAGATAATTCTTGGTTATCTGAACTATAAAATACATCAATATCAAAGTATAAAACAGCCCCCCAGGGAACAAATGCCTCTCAGTTCTGGAAGGTAAGTCCATTCAATTCTACCCTTGGATAATGTCACAAATTGGTGAGATTTCTGCCAGTATGATGATAAATAAGAATATTTTCATTATAAAATTATAGTATTTCTATCTATACTCCTGCCTCCCTCCCTAGAATGTTTTATTCCCTATATAATATGAAACCCAATTCTTCTTATAAATAAAATGGAGTTCTTCAACATTTGTTTTCTGCAAATGGCCCTATCAACATAAATAATAAAGTTTTGGGGAAAATCTATTCACGAGAAAATTTATAACGGTTAAAATTTATTTCATAATTTGTTGTATAATATCCAGATTTGAATACCGTTTTAAATCTAGGTAGCAAAACAGAATTCATCTGATGACAAAGTTTGGGCTGCAAGGAGTAATTAACAAACAACGATGCATAACAATCAGACTTAATAATAAATGTTCTTGTTTAGAGTCTCCACAGTGTTATTTCTACCTGTCTCTATCAATCTGGCTATTCATATTATCATGCTTATTCTGGCTAATATTTAATAAATGTTTTCAAGCAACACATCCTAAGAATAATACTGATGTTGCTATTCCTGTTTTGCAAAGATACAACTGAGACATGGAATAATCATTTAAAAATTTAATGCTATGTATAAACAAGCAATAAACTGTATTTCAAGCAAAATGTTAAATTTTCTTTAAACTTTTAATAACCTCTATTAACTTTATGTTTGCAAAATACACAAATAAATAAACAACAGAAATTGTTTATCTAAATTTTTTTAACTGACAGATCTCTTATGTAGTTTACAATATTCTCAAAATTAACACTGAGATTTCACACCCAAAACTTTTTCAGAAAATCTCTAGACTTCTTGTTAGAAGTTATGAGAAGGAAACCAATTCATAGCTGTTACAGAACAACCAGACATAGACGGTAAATGGATCAATGAGGTGTCACAGCCACCCAGATCACATCTTGTCAAAAGGTCCTCACAAACTAGTCATGAAAGACAACCTCTGTCAGCAGTAGTCACGGAGTTGTTATACACTTTTAATAGAGCAATTCTGAGATCATGATGTGCACAGAATCCTACTTGAAATGGCTCAAATGAGTTCACCTAAGACAAGGCTGCAACTGAATTATGAAAAGTTTTCCACATACGATGAGTTTTAGGCTCCAGGTATCTTTAAATGTCGCTGTTCCAATTTTGTTTTTAATTCTAACGAAGCTCTTCTCCTCCGAAAATTATAGGTAAGAATGACAAAGAACATTTTGGAAGGAACAACAATATATTCAACTATTCTGTACTTAATTCTCCCATTCCTACATTCCTCTTCTAACATTAAGATTTCAATTTATTTGTCCAAAATATAAATTGATTTAATTAATTTAAATCTTTAGTGTAGGGCTTCCCTGGTGGCACAGTGGTTGACAGTCCGCCTGCCGATGCAGGGTATGGAAGTTCGTGCCCCAGTCCGGGAAGATCCCACATGCCGCGGAGCGGCTGGGGCCCGTGAGCCATGGCCACTGAGCCTGCGCGTCCGGAGCCTGTGCTCCGCAACGGGAGAGGCCACAACAGTGAGAAGACCGCGTACCGCAAAAAAAAAAAAAAAAATCTTTAATGTAATAAAAGTTGCTCCTTCCTGGCTGGCTAAAAACTCTTAGATTTAAAGATGATAACCTATTAGCATATTTTAAAAATAAATTTTATAATATCTCAATGTTAAGACATCTGATAGGTAGTGGTAGTTTTCATTAGTAAAATAAGGGTTGCTGAAATTAATTCAGAATACATTTGTTGGGAAGGGAAATCCAATAGGAGGAACATAATTTGGAAATCATTTAAATTAGAAAATATTGAAGAAAATATAGTAAAACTTGGATTAGTAATTAATAAAATTTAAAGAAACTAGAGCTAAACAGAATACAACATTTATTTGGGAATAGAAGTAGATGATAAAAACACTAAAGGTAAAGTACAAATTTGAATTATCCAAATGGCACATATTCATGTTATACCTCCATGTGCTACCCAAGATACAGTTCTGCCTGTAAGCACTTCGAGGTATGGACATGCAATGTCACCACAAAATTCATATTGTTCTCTTTGTTGATAGAACTGAGAGAATTTTCAAATGCTTTATAATTGTATCTCTAAGGACATTAAAAAAATCACTTGTAAAGGTACCAGTGATACTTAATATTGACAGTTAATAACTGATAGAAATAAAGGCCTGTATTTAAATGAGAGAGGGAGAAAACTAGTGATAGGATTTGTGTATTTCCTTCCATGACTTTCAGGTGTTCAACTCATATTTGCTTTAAGGACTTCTATTCCAGATAGTAGTTATATATGCGTGTATATATATACTTTTTCTCTTTTAATCTAAATAAACAGTCCCCTATTCAATTCACAAATAACTGTGTGGCTAAAAATGAGACAGATGAAGAGCACTTGCAACTATTTTATCCTAGAGAACACGTGACTGAAACGTCAAACACATTTTCTTCCTGGTTTCTTCACATGATAATGTAAAGGACTGAAACAACAATTAAAAAAAAAAAGAGGCTGCTGTTAAGACGCTCAGGACATTTTTCCTCTGAAGGTCACATTAATAATACAAATTTAAGATAACGTGTATGCTTAATGAGAAAGATTAACCAGTCAATTTGCTATACTCTCACATCTGACCTTCTATGGATGAAGTTATCACCTACTAACACTTTTACTAGCTTTTGATTTTTTTAATAATGCAGATTTTAATGTGATAGTAAGTCACACACCATGGCCTAATGATAGTATTAAAAGTCAAACCACTGCTCATAAAACACTTCTAAGTCTCTTTGCCCTTCATAAGCCACATTTCTGTAACTATATCATTTGGAGGTAGGGAAGTATAAAGGTGTCCCCAAAGCCTTTCTCGGCAGGTAAGCATGTTTCTTGAAAACGCACCAGCACCAATTCCTTCTGTGCCACTGGTTAACTGGAGGTACACAGATTCAGAGGCAGATGGGGTCAGTCTTCACTGACTACACTGGCTGAATTTTTTGTTTTTTCATCAAGGTGAGATCCCTCGTTTTGAGCTTCATCTTTTGCAGCCTCGCCAGAAAACACATTTGGTTCAGATATTTGCCAAAAAGAAACCATATTAAATTCCTAATGTCAAGTCACTTAAAAATATCCCAACACTTCTTCAAGATAGTGAGCATTATGTACCCACAAGTCTTCATGAAAAGAGTTAAGGGATATGTTGGATGTATAACAGCAGATACCTTTCAAATGTTTTCATGAATCAAGAGACGGCAAAATACTTTGAAACATTTTTTTAATTTACATGTCACTAAAAATCTATGTAGCTTCCAGAGAGTATGTTTTATTATAGGTGCTATTTTAGCTTCAATTCAAACCTGATACTTCTAGCCTGAGAGACCTACACTTTGGTTTTCAGTTTTCATTCAGAGCTTAAATTGTCACCCACATTTAAGATGATGTTTCTCTTGTCAAGGTCCAAGATCAAAGATAATCCTCTAAAAAGGTATAACACCATCTTTTCCACAGTCACATTGCTCTAAACATTTCACATACTTAAGAAGAAATGAGATTATACTAATAAAAGTCTTGTCTCTATGAAGCATATTTTTTGACTATTTTCTCCTTCTAAAATGTCACTACATTACATGTAAAGACTGTGTGCATGTTTATAACATTTTTTTTCCTTTTAACATCTTTATTGGGGTATAATTGCTTTATAATGGTGTGTTAGTTTCTGCTTTATAACAAAGTGAATCAGTTATACATATACATATGTTCCCATATCTCTTCCCTCTTGCGTCTCCCTCCCTCCCACCCTCCCTATCCCACCCCTCCAGGCGGTCACAAAGCACCGAGCCGATATCCCTGTGCCATGCGGCTGCTTCCCACTAGCTATCTACCTTATGTTTCTTAGTGTGTATATGTCTATAACATTTTTATGTATGTGAAACTTCTCAACGAATAAACACTTGATCACTTTCATAAATTATTTTCCCCCAATCTCTCATTCTATATTTCTTCTTCAATTTATTTATTCAAAAGGGCCCTATAATACATATTAATAGAAAAATATAAACATAGTTGGCAAGATGTGTATCTGTTTATTAGAAAGCATATTCAGCATCATCAGCATAAATCCTACATGAACTACTTGACTCCTCTATACCATGTGACTTGTCTAGAGTAATTCTGCCAAATGCCAATTACTCAAGCATCCCCCAAGAAGCTGTACAGTTTTCTATTCTGTTAACTATGCAGTACTTCCTCAGTCATTTATTTCACAGCAATATTTCAAATTAGGTACAGTGGATAAGTCTACCCGCAATTAACAGGTATAAAAGTTAAACCTTTGGAATGTTCATATGTACTTTTTAAAAAGTCTATCTGTCAGGTTGTCCAGCTTCACAATATAGAAAAAAAATCCAAATAGCTGGGATTTAAATAAAAAAACAATTTGTGCTTCTGATATATACAATTCAGATACTGACAGTGAGGTTTGATGTGGCGACTATACGATGTTTTCAGTTCCAAGACTGTTTTACTTGCTACCACTCTTCAGACACAACTCTTTCCTTTATGGTTCAGTGTGGCAGCTGGAGTTCCAGTGGAGGAAGGAAATAACATATCTACATTTATACTTATAGCTCTGTCCAAAGTTTAGTAACAGGGCCATATCCAACTGCAAATGATGCTGGAAAATGCTGTATTTTCACTGAATGAATATAATCAATGCAGGTGAAGTAGATGAAGGAGATCAGATTATGGAGTGGGCAACTAAAATGATTTCCACACAGATGGATTAGAACATACATCTCTAGGTTTAGAACATACATCTCTAGGTTTAGAATTTTCTTCTCTTTCTGCTGTTAACCTTCCCTATGTATTTCACAATTATTTGTTTTTCTCTGTAAATTCAAACTCTATAATTCATTTATACATACTTTTAATATCCTAATAGTTTAGGTAAATATCAAAGAAATCTAATAAAAGCAGGCAGCTAAAAATAGTAATATTATCTCTATCATTATTACTTATACAGTAATATACTAACATATGTATCTAATCATATATGGCATTATATATAAAAGAAATATGAAAATGGGTAAGTAAAGCAGTATTTCTTATAATAGAAGTAAAAACTTTTAATGAACATTCTTGAATAAAATTTCAATTTATTTATTTACAACAAGCATAACTTAACTTGTCTTGTCACTTAATGTTTAAAAATAAGAGGCCAGAGAAGCAGTAAGAATACATTATAAGAACACAAAAGTATAGAATCAATCATATCTAATAGCATATATTTCACATACTTTAATATCTGTGTACTATCTTTAAGTCTGGATTACTTATAAATGATCCAAAATCTACATCATGGTCAACTCAGTACCTGATGTGGTTACGATCTGCTATGTATCAGACGTTACTAACCAACAATCCAATTTAAGTGCTTGTGGTGAAGACGGATTTCATATACTGTATAAGGTTCCCTACTTTACATTCAATTTTAAGTACAAAAATATATTTTTTCCCTAAGGAAAAATTTAACGTGTATGATTTTTTTTCTTAAATGGGTATCTTTAGACTCCAATATCTTTTAAGAGCCAGCAATACTCCTGTGTGTGGGCAAATTTTACTTTTCACAGTTTAATGCTCCCCCAGTAATTTTTTTTCCCCAAATAGACTATCTTCTTCTAATCCAGTTATAAAAATAATATCCTGCTATTTTCCTTAGAAGCTTGATCCAAAATACGTTCTTAGTTTTAGCACAGAGAAAAAAAAATCTAGTGTTGTACAACTTTAACTTTTCGCACTAAAAATCATATAGGGCACAAAATTTGAAATTTAGAGTTATGAAAATCTCACCTCTGACATGCATTCCCTTTAAAGAGGTTTCATCTTCAATTAAGTCAGAAAATAACTGTCTTGTTAATTAAGCAAACTTAAAATATTACTGTAATTTAATACAAATTTAACAATGAGGTTAACAAATTAAGAAAAGCTTATTATTTGCAGGGTTCGTCTTAAAAGAAAATTAGCAAAATGTCTTGGAAGATCCTAAAGTTAATCTAACTGAGGATACATAACTTGAAAGGTTATTTTATTGCATAATTATCTGGTACAATGAGAACCAGAATGGATGTTTTAGAAATACTGGGGAACCTAAAAGCAGTTCAAAAATAGCAAGAATACTCTTAAACTATTATAGACAGACTTCTACTTCTGGCTATAATAAACACCTTACAATAGAGTAATTCTCCCTGAAAGAAAAACAAAAAAAGCAGGATCTAATTTTTAAGAATCAGTTTTTTGTCATTAGGGAATTGCAAATTAGAACAACTCTGAGATAACTCTATGTACCTATTACAATGACTAAAAACCGAAACATCAAATGCTGACAATGGTGTGGAGCAAAAGAAACTCTCATTTGCTGCTGGTGGAAATGCAAAATGGTACAGCCACTTTGGAAGACAGTTGGCTCTATCTTACATAACTCACCACACTCTTACCATATGGTCCAGTAATCACACTCCTTGGTATTTATCAGAAGGAGTAGGAAACTCACATCCACACAAAACCTACACACAAATGTTTACATAAGCTTAATTCACAATTGCCAAAACTTGAAAGTAACCAATATGGCTTTCAGTAAATACATGGATAAAAATTCTATGGTATATCCATATGATGAATACTATTCAATGATAAAACGAAATGAGCTATCAAGCCACGAAACAAAAACAAAACCAAGCACACACACAAAGAAACCTTAAATGCACATTGCTAGGTGAAAGAAGCCAGTTTGAAGAGGTTACACGTGAATGATTCCAACTACATGGCATTCTGAAAAAAATGAACCTACAAACATAGTAAAATGGTCGGTGGTTGACGGATGTTGAGAGAAGGGAGGGTATGATGAATAAGTGGAGCAAAGGGGAATTTTAAGACAGTGAAACTATTATGTATGATGTTATAACGGTGGACAACTGTAATTATACATTTGTCAAAACCCACAGACTGTACAACGCAAAGTGAACCCTAATGTAAACTATGCACTTTAATAAAAAATGTATCTATGTTGGTTCATTAATTGTAAAAACAATTAAAAGTACGCAAATGCAAAATGCTAATTATAGGGAATATTGCTGGAGATTGGGGAGCAAGGGGTTTATGACAACTCTTTGTACTTTCTGCTCAATTTTTCTGTAAGCCTAAAACTGCTTAAAATTGTCTTTTAATTAAAAAACACAAAACTATCCTCAAAGTAGTCAATATTACATTCACTTCATAGAACTGCTAGGCACAACTGTCATTTGAAAGAATAAAGCAAAACTTAAAACACAAAATGTGGTTTATAAATCAGTGCCTGACAAATGTTGCAAACAAATTTGTTTTATCTGTCATCATGCTTTAAAAACTTGAAATCTGTGTTGTTTTAAGCAGTGAATGTTATTTATTTCTTCAGTTTCCTAAGCTTTGCGTATTAGGGTTCTCTGGAGAAACAGAACCAAGAGAATTCAGATATAGTTATAATACAAATATGAAAAGATTTATTATAGGAATTGGCTCACTGGATTTTGGAAGCCAAGATTCCCACAATCTGCTGTCTGCAAGGTGCAGAACCAGGAAAGTCAGCGGTAGAATTCAGTCCAAGACCAAAAGGCCTGAAACCCAGGGAAGCCCATGTGGTAAGTCTAAGTCCAAACCCAATTATTGGTGGACCAATGGTGAAGCCCTGCTCTAAGTCCAAAGGCCTGAGAGTCAGGCACACCAATGTCTGAAGGTAGGTGAAGATGGATGTCCAAGTTCAAACAAAAAGACCAAATTTGCCCTTCTTCTGCCTTTTTGCTTTACTCAGGCACTCAATGGATTGGATGATACCCACTTGCATTAGTGGCAGTGGATCTTCTTTGCCCAGTCTCCCAATTCAGATGTTAATCTATGCCAGGAACAGTCTCACAGACACTCTGAAATACTGTTTTTATCAGCTATCTGATAAAAGGAATATCTTTGAAAATTGGATATTTTAGAGGAAGTCGAAAGACTGAGCTTACGTATCTCTAAGGAAGTTTCTATATCAGCCTTATATTTAAATTACTTTAAATCATCCCAGTCCTCTATTTTCTTATCTGAATAACACATAGACACATAACTATTTCTGTGATCAGTTATTCTTTAAAAATCTATTCAACAAATATGCATTGCCTCTGTAAACAGAAGTTAACAAGAAAGTTCTCTGAAGCTTAACATCAATTGGTGAAGACAAAGTTAATAAGCAGACAAAGAAACAAAATTATAATTTCAGATAGTAATAAGTGCAATGAATAAAATAAATGTGTGAGAATGAGTGGGAACATCTTGATCACAGGTTCATAGAAGGCCTACTTGTTTTTCTTTAGTTCTCTTACTTATTTCATTGTTAGTTGGGATATTTGCTTCTTCATTACTATCACGTAGACTTTCAAAATTACAAAAAGTTGATACAGTGTTTGTACTATAAGTTTGTACCATACATATATTTACAACAGCAAATATACTGAGTAATGCTGGACTGAGACGCATGTATTGCACACAGGCACACAAAATATATGCACAGAGCTTACAATGAAAAGCCATTAAAGGAAAGAAAAGTTGCTGAAATCTGAATCACTCATATTCAGAGATTATACTCACTTAAAATAACATATATGGAAAGATTTTCTTTTATGCTATTAACATGGCAGTCCCTGTTCACTCATCATTCCATCTTTGTCCACCCCTTGTCCACACAAGGGAAATTTTACTCCCTATCAAAGTTTAGCTAGACGACCACAGCCTATTAAAGATCTGGTTCATTTGTAGCTCAGGAAGAGGGGACAGGTGTCCTGAGGGATGCTATACTACCCAAAACTGAATTTGTTGAACTTAACAGTTTCTCATTGCTTTCATTTTCACAGGTCTCTAATGGTATGAATCAAATGCTAAGATTGGTCACTTTTTCTTATTAGGGAATATATTAATAAATATATTTATATATACATATATACACACATATAGTATGTAAATATATAATTTTGTATATGGAATTGTATATATCATTTTGTTTATGGGAAATACCAATGATCTCAGTACTTAGTGATAGTATTACTGAGTGGGAAAACTCAAAAAATGTACCTTTCACTGATAAACACACTATATGTATATATATAAGAAACTAAATTATTTAGTAATTCAAGAATAGATTTAAGTGCTGACAAATATAAGAACATAGTTTTTTCTTTTTTTTGAGAGATGGGATGTCTAGAGAAACAAGGTAAATTAAAAATACAGATACATAAATACTAAAATGTGTACATATATGCACACATATACATATTCCAGATACTCTACAACCACCTAATAGAAACTTATAATGCAAAAAGTTTTAGTATAAATAACAAAATAAAATTACTTTTAAGAATTTATAATTCAAACACAACCATAAGAGAAATTATAGATTTCTGAAAAATATTTCAAAATTTTAATATTACTACTGATATCTGTTTTGGAAGAGAAATTAAGATCATTCTTAGGTTTCAACTAGAAAAAGAAACAGAAACTATCTTTTAAGGTTTTGGAAACCCTTTACCACCTGTTTATACATTAAAAAGTATATAAAGCATAAAAGTTGTATAAAAAATAAAAATGTTGAAAAACGACATTTTTTATGATTGATACCTAAATGCAAAGCAATGATGACTATGAAATTTTGATTATGAAATTTTTATAAAGATATTTTAAAAGTCAAAAACATGTAAACACTGGCTTAATTGCAGTATTAATACTAAATCAGCTACACAAGTCAGCAAACTATATAGCTCATGTGGTAAATCTGGTTCCCAGCAGTTTTTCCAAATTAAATTTTATTGGAACAGTCATACTCATTTCTTATCACATTGTCTATGGCTGCTTTTGCACTACAGTGGCAGATTTGAGGAGCTGTGACAGATACCACAGGGCCTAAAATCTTAAAATATTTATAGTCTGGTCATCTACAATAATAGACTGCCAACTCTTAGATTATACCTTAAACTGGGATATATCAAGGTAAATATAAAGCATTTATATGGGAAAAACTATGTGTATGTGCAGGTATGTAGTTACACTCCATTTTTATTAGATGATTGTGCTACAACAGTTCACAACTATTTGCATTTTCTGCAATCCTATAAATAGTCCTGCATAACTATGAAGTCATTTCTTTATGTTGTCTGATTTAAAAAAGAAATTACTTTTCTTTCTTCATAGTATAAACATAATTTAATTTGTTGATAATTTTTCAAATAAATTAATTTGCTCTAATAAGGAGAAATAACTTACCATATAGCTCTTTAATGTAGTGCATTCAGCTACCAATTACCCTTGATCTACTGACTAGTTGTTTGCAACATTGATTAGGGAGACAGAATCACCTGGGTTCTTCTCTCAACTCTCCAATCAGCTGGGAACCTTGGGTTAAATCAGTTATACCTCCAAAGCTCAAGGAAAATGTTTTTTCCATTCCCTATGCAATAGTTTTGATTGTATGTGTGATTCACAGAACATAACAGATATAAAGCATTAATACACTATAGTGATAAAATGGTTTCTATTTATAAATATACAAAAATTGTATAAGGTGATATATATTAAAATAGTTTTTATTTCAATGATTGGCAAAAGTGGCCTCCTTACACTTACACCAATGGACAGATCATCCAAACAGAAAATCAACAAAGTAACCATGATCTTAAATAACACAACAGACTATTTGGACTTAACAGATATCTACAGGACATTCCATCCAAAACAGCAGAATATATATTGTTTTCAAGGGCACATAGAACGTTCTCAAGGATAAATAAAATGCTAGGCCACAAAACAAGTTCCAACAAATTTAAGAGGACAGAAATTATATCAAGCATTTTTTCCAACAGTATGAAATTAGAAATCAACTACAGGAAGAAAAATGGGAAAAGCACAAAGACATGCTAAATAACAAGCTACTTAAAAACCAATGGGTCAATGAAGAAAATCAAAGAGGAAATCAGAAAATACTTTGAGGCAAATGAAAATGGAAACACAACTTTGCAAAATCTGAGATGTAGCAAAAGCAGTTCTAAGAGGGAAGTTATAGTGATACAGGCCTACCTCAAGACACCAGAAAAATCTGAAAACAACACAACATACCATCTAAAGGAATTAGGAAAAAAAGAGCAAAGAAAGCCCGAAGTCAGCTAAAGTAAGGAAATACTAATAATGAGAGAGGAAATAAATAAGGGACCAAAAAAAAAAAAAAAAAAATACAACAAGCAACAACAGAAAGGATCAACAAAACTAAGAGCTGGTTTTTTGGAAAGATAAACAAAACTGACAAACCTTGTACCAGGCTCACAAAGAAGAAAACAGAACAAAACAAGAAATGAAAGAGGAGAAATAACAACTGATATCACAGAGGTACAAAAAAATCATAAGAGAATACTACCAACAGTTATATGCCAACAAATTGGACAACCTAGATGAAACTGACAAAGATCTAGAAACATACAACCTGCCAAGACTGAATCAGGAAGAAACAATCTGAACAGACTAAACAAAAGTAGTCTGATTGAGTTTATAATTAAAAAAACCTTCCAGCAAACAAAAGTCCAGGACCAGATAGGTTCACAGGGGAATTCTACCAAACATATGAAAAAGAGCTAGTACCTCTCCTTCTAAAACTATTCCAAAAATCTGTAGAACAGGAAACAGTCCCAAATTTATCTATGAGGACATTACCCTGATACTAAAACCAAAGACATCCCAAAAAATAAAAAAAAGAAAATTACAGGACAATATCACTGATGAATACAGATGTAAAAATCCTCAAAAATTATTAGCAAACCAAATTCATCAATATACAGAAAGGATCATATGCCATGATCAAGTGGGATTTATTCCAGGGGTGCAAGGATGGTTCAATATTTGCAAATCAATCAATGTGATACACATTAACAAAAGGATAAAAATCACATGATCAACTCAAAATAGGCAGAAAGAGTATTTGACAAAATTGAACATCCATACATGATAAAAACTCTCAAAGTTAGTACAGAGGAATATATTTCAACATAATGAAGGCCATTTATGATAAACCCACAGCCAACATAATAATGATGAAAAGCTGAAAGCCTTTAAACTAAATGAAGCAACATTTTGTTAACTGAATATCTGGAAAATCTATATTATTGACTAATGATATACAGATCTCAAAAGTTTAGCTATTATTGAATTCTAGTTTTACTTTTGTATACCAGGGGATACCAAGTCATCAGAGAACAAAGCAGGGAAATGTATGGAGACCATACTGCTCACGAATGTACTTCCTGACTTAAGGTTGTGGCTTACAAACTGTTCAGCCTGTAGGAGTTTACATCTTTGTCTTCATGTCAATAAGCAACTTTTAATTTTCTTCAGTGCTTGGATGGGGCCTTCTTAATCATAAAGACTGTGCTTTAGGTGAACAATCCCCTGAACCTAATTAAAACACATTTTAATTAAACTTCAATACTGCACACTGAAAGAAAAAGCAGGTAAAAAGTATGCTCATGTATGTAACAAGAGCCTTCTTCTTTTGTAATGTCACATGCAAAAGAGAGTTGATACTGCATAGGTAAATCTTAAAGGAACTCTAGAAAATGAATACCTTTTATCCACTGAACTAAAAGTATTCAGGCCCATTTGTGTGGTCCTGTGCTCATTCCAACTACCCAGCTCTCCACTTGCTCATCCAGACAGAACCTCGAGTTAATTTTTATGTTACTCATCCTCCTTACTTTTCTTTAGTTTCACATAGGTAGGCAGCCCCCCCACACCACACACACACTTGTATTTTCCTGTTTTTACATGTTATATAAAGGAAATCTTAGCATATATGTTCTATTTCTTGTTCTTTATGTTCAACATGACATATTTTGAAATTCCTTCATGTCATAAATGAGCTCTAGTTGTTTTAATTTATATTTTATAAACATTTTACCAGCATTTTTATGGATATACCTGGAATTATTTTATTCAGTCTGCTACTGGTAGGTATTTAGATTGTTTCCAGCTTTAACTATTAAATGTCTAGTGTTGAACTATGTAAGTATCTTGATTGTGGTTAGGCCATGGCTCTTGGGATATCACCAAAAGTCATGACAACACATTATATCCCTATTTGGCTTTACCACAAGACATTCATTCTTCTCATATGTGTGTTGGCTACATTGATCCTCTGTGAAATGTTTCTTCTTGATCTTTTTACTATTTAGAGTTATTATTTTTATATTTTGCTTTTTGGATTCACAAATACTTCATATATTCTGGTTATCATTCTCTTATTGTGGATGCCTCTTCCCAGTGTTTGGTCTTCTCTTTCATTTTATGTATTTTTTAAATACAAACGTTATAATTTAAATACACTCAAATATATTTGAGTGTATTTAAATTACACTCAAAAATTACACTCAAAAAATCACAACCTTTGGGCTTCCCTGGTGGTGCAGTGGTTGAGTCCGCCTTCCAATGCAGGGGACGCCGGTGCGTGCCCCGGTCCGGGAAGATCCCACATGCAGCGGAGCGGCTGGGCCCGTGAGCCATGGCCGCTGAGCCTGCGCGTCCGGAGCCTGTGCTCCACAACGGGAGAGGCCACAACAGTGAGGGGCCCGCGTACCGCAATAAAAAAAAAAAAAAAAAAATTAAAACCTTTGTATATATTTTTTATATACAAAGGTTGTAATTTAAATACACTCAAAAATTACAACCTTTGTATATATATTTTTATATACAAAGGTTGTAATTTAAATACACTCAAATATATTAAAACTTTCCTATATTGGCAAGTTTTATGTCATATTTAATAGATTATTAAAATTCCTAAATTTTGTACCACGTTCTAAAATATATAATTTTGACTTTGATTTTTTTTCCACAGAGTTGCTTTTTGTGAATTCTGTATAGTAAAAATCAAATCTGAAGTTTCTTTTCCCCCCATGTGGATTATCAATTGTCCTAAAACATTTAGTGAACATGCCATGATTTCTTCAGTCATTTCCAAGGCCAGCTCTGTAATAAACAAAATGTGTATTTATATCTCTATTTCGAGGTTATCTCGCTTTTTTTCATCAGTTTTCTCCTAACCTTGTACCAATGCAACACAATATTATTTAATATGGTAATAAGTCTCAATATGTTTTAAGGCATATCTCATTGTGTTCATATTTTTCTTCTTGGCTTTCCTGACCCGTTGTTCCTCCTTACAATATTAGTGTGAGCTTGTCAAGTCTCAAATCACATTTTTCGGCTTTTGATTGCATCCTTTTGAAAATATGTAAGTTTTTTTCTTTGAAATGCTCTTAGCTCTCTGATGACACTCATTTTTTTTATCCAAGAGTAGAAGGTAAAAAAGTAAGATTAAAAAAGGAAAAAAAAAATAAAAGACATAGGTAGCTACCACGGAGTTTCATGATCATTTGTTTCACCAGAATATACAGGAGTTTTGCAACCTCATTAACTTACTCTCAAATTCTTCTCTTTTCTTCTGACATTTGCATTTTGTTTTGCTTTTCAATTCACATACTCCATTATAAAAAAATAAAACTGCTGTATATGCTGAAAAAACTAGGTTTTTAAACTAGTGTTTAATTCATCACTAATATTAATTTAATGTAAAAATATAATCCAATTCAATAGCTGTTGAATTATTAACCCATAACAATGTAATAATCTGTGAAAACTAGTCCCCATATACTTAATGTGTTTACTCATTAAATTGGACTCCTAAGTTTTTTTTAATTTAAAATTTCAGATTATTGCTATAATTAAAATATACTTATGGTCATAAATTATTTATCTTAGAGACAAAATTAAGGTAATATTTCATAATTCTATAAAATCCATATTCCTTAGGCCAACATTAATATGTTGGGCATGAAGGGATATGAGAAAGTTAGTTAACTGCACTAACTAGCTATTCTAGTCACTCTATCTGAATATATAATGTATATTCATATACATCTGTTAGTATATGTGTCTAATTCAGCATGTACATATAATGGTAGCAATATAGCAATATAAATATTAATTTTATGACACTGATGAAAATTTAGGGAATTAACAGATAATCTAAATTGTTTTTCAGAAAATAATTTTAATATTAATATTTAAGCCATTCAAAAATCCTTTACAGTTGTGTCTCTTTTCATATTTGTACATAGTTTCAACCTTTTTTAAATGTACAAGGACAGCTCTATGATTTAAAAAACTATGAATGCCATGTTTTAGGATTTTGAAAATCTACGCAGCAATATCATTTCCTTTTAAAGCTGGAGTTATAGAAGAGCTGGAAGTACAATGAATACTCTCAACCTGTGGATAGTTAAAATTCAGGTTTATCTCATGGAACAGGAAAAAGTGGAATTTTCACCATGTGGTTAAAAATAATGAGTTAACAGGAATATTTTTATTTGCAACATTTTAGCAGTTATTTGTTTTCCCCTTCAAAATAGATAAGCTCAAATTTCTTTCCATCTTATTCTTTGTGCCTAATAATTATTCACTTCTATCAGATTTTCCTGGTAAAGACTGTGTATCTTTTTTGTCATAATGAAATCAAGAACAAAACAATGACACTTTTACAAATGCACATTTCTGGTTTCTTTTTTACTTAACAGATGCTATTTTAGTGCTTTACTGTCATTAGAATTTTACTACATACAAATTTAACTATTTTTCCATTTTTTTCTAGATTTTTAAAAGGGCATTTCTGATCTTAGCATCAGACATATTCTGATATATGATGATTTGACCAGAAAGTGACTTACATGGAAATATATAGTTATTATGAGATCATTGCTGGAAATTTTATTGGCTCTCCCATTAACATGAACATGAGATACATAACATCAAGATTAGTAGGCTTAGTAGCATTAATGGAAATTATGCATGAGAATCAAATGGTGACTAGATTTTCTTAATTCTAAACATTATAACAGTGTGAGTATTTAAATTGACAACAATTATTTCCAACAAATGTTTAAAATCCAAGGATGGACTATTAGGGCTTCAGGTAATTTCCCTTAATATATGTAGCATCATACATCTTTCCTATTCTCAATTCCTGACCTCTACCATATAAATCATTTTTCCTGATGGCAACAGAAGGTGCCAAGCGCTTCCTATTTAGCACACCAATGCTATACAACACAAATTGGCTTAATGCCTACTCATTTTTTCAAGGTCTAGTGCAAACGTTATTGCTTTCCTGAAGCTTTTCCAAAACCACCATTACCAGACAAATTTAGTTGTCAGTGAAACTTGAGATGATAAACATATAGTGTGATATTCACACCTGTATCTGAAGACAGAAAAAAATATTATATATTTAATGTATAACCTATGGAATTATTTTATGGAGAAATTTCTATATGTACAGGGTAGAACTTTTTTATCATGAGGGGCCTTCATTTGCAAAAGGCCTATTATAAGTTGAAATAAAACTCCTTCAGCATGAGCAGCTTTTAGACATCTTTGAGCTCAAGAAAGAATCTCCTTCAGTACAGAACATGAATAAAATTGAACAGAAAAATATTAGATATTAGACAATAATGGAATTATATATAGGTACATAGTATTCTGGCTAAACAGAGTATTACAGGTATAGGAGGTAAGGAAAAAATATATAAATCGTTGTCCTCTTTTAAAAATACAATTTCAAAAAGTAATCTCTTATTACCAAGTGAGAAAAACATCACTTAGTCACATGTTTCCCTATGGGAAGGAAAAAGCTATCATAAATTCACAGAAAGTTTTCCATGCCAAAGGGAAAAGAAAAAATATCTTGCCAATTTTTGTTTTTAGATTCAGCCTTCTTTTAAAAAAGAGAAAATTAAAAGTAGTTAAGTGTATTATTTGAATAATATTCTTATCTAGAAATGCCTAGTTGATAAAAATTTATTCTAAGATTTCTAATTATACTTTTTATTAATTTTTAAATGAGTATTCTTAAATAAGTTATGTAATTTACATAACAGTTTTTTTGGTCCAGAAATCTCCCTCTTCTTCAGAAATTATCATATAATGTTCAGGCTTTTTGTAACTTTCAACATATTAATTTAAATTAGCTTTCTTACATTGCCTTTGTGTTCCCAAAATTTCTCAGTCGCCCTTCCAAAGCAATGTCTTTTTGGCAGCCCCTCTCAGGAAAGGTTTGATTAACTTACAAATAGGCGTAATGCCATGTAAACAGATGGGGAGAGTGTAAACATATTTGTCAATATAGTCACTGTGCTAGTATAATCCATGATTCCATTTAACTAATCACATTAATATACAGATGAAACCATACACACCTAATACATAAACTCTAATGGTGAACAGGAACTTTTGGAAGCTGCTGCAATTTTTTTAGGCAAGACAATGTTCTATGCATTAAAGCAGCTTAATAAATTAGACAAGTACAAAAATCTGCACTCTACTAATACATTTGGAGAGTAGTGATGACTGCCTAAAGGCAGTCTAAATCCCCATGAATTGTTTTATTTCTTCTTTAATCAAGTATTACATGTCTCCTAATGTTTAGGCAGTTTGACATATATTTTTACATGTTATTTAGTAGGCACAAAATTCAATCCAGCAAATATAATTCCTATTTTTTTTTTTTTTTTTTTTTTTTTTTTTGTGGTATGCGGGCCTCTCAATGCTGTGGCCTCTCCCGTTGCGGGGCACAGGCTCTGGATGCGCAGGCTCAGCGGCCATGGCTCACGGGCCCAGCCGCTCCGCAGCATACAGGATCCTCCCGGACCGGGGCACGAACCCGCGTCCCCCCCATTGGCAGGCGGACTCTCAACCACTGCGCCACCAGGGAAGCCCTAATTCCTATTTTTAAAAGATGCAGAACACAGGCAGAGATTACTCTCTTTCCTTTCTTTGTCATTGTAATTATTAATTATGAAAAAATTTCTCTTAGGTCTGTGTAAAACTGACAATCACCCACTAATAGAGAACTTCGAGTTTTTCACCTAAGAGTCAGATTACGTACGTGGTCTTCGGGTGTTGCTGATATTGTAGGATAAGATTCACCACAACTGGGATTTGGGTTTCATCATAAATTGAGCAAGATGGACTTGGCAGAAATAAGATCAAGTACCTTATGTAGGAATTATCTTTACCTGTGAGACTGATGATCTGCTATAAGTATTCAATTTGATCCGGAAGTAAATGTTTAGGCTACTGCTTCTCATTCACAGTGGAATCCTTGGGCAATCTCCTCTTGACACCCAGATTACGTAAAGTAAGACCAGAATGAGATGCTACCTTTTCCCTTCCCAGTTAGTGAAAGCGAACGCAAATCACGGAAATGGATTTTAATGGTCAAACTCTTTTTCTAAGCTCTGTAGTTCACTCCATGACTGTACGTGAATCCCTTATATTTAACAACAAAAAACCCTACAGTATTCAATCCATGACTGTCTTCCTCTTTTTTAATTCCAATGTGTAATGGGCACAAAAAACGTTAAACAATAAGGTCACTGAAATACAAGGAGACAGAGTTTAAACCAACCTCCTCCTACATAGTGAACAATTAGCAAGTTAGAAAGTAAATATTCAGAAAGGACGGACTTGGAGTAATGAGGGGAGACATCTGAAATGCATCGAAAGATTAAAACTTTAATCTAGTTTCAGACTAACTATAGGGAGCTCTACAGCGCCCTATCCCCATCCAGTGCTTCACAAGAGGCACAAATCCAGACAGAAAACAGAAGTAGTATTTATATGAGGGAAAAAGGCCATTTAGCAATGTGTAGGTGGGAAAGTCTGGAATGTACATCGCGGACACTAGCTGTGGGAAGTGACAAATGAAAATTGTTTGCCAGGTGGCAGTACAAGTACTGCTCAATTATTCCTCTCCTCCCTTCCTTACCCCTTGCCATCCTCCCTCTCTTTCTCTTTTCAACAGCAATATCTAACTCAGCTTCAAGCTTCTCCCCCATCCAGGCAGTGCCTTCAAGTAACCATAAAGTCTAGATCCCCAAAGGGTAATATTTGGGTAGATCCCAAATCTTAGTATCTTTGAGATGAAAAGGTGCTAGTTAGTTATCCAGAGTAGAATGGGAAACAGTGACTTAAATCCCAATTATCCCTTACTGTTTTTAGTAAAAAGCCAGAAGATGTTTAATAGGTATAAACTGATTTCAGTTAACACTTAAAGTATGTGTAAATGATGTTTCAAGTAAGGATATAACAGATGGCAGTAATTTGAAATCCCTAGGAAAAATTAGGTTTAATAGAATGGTTCATTATCTTGTAACAAAAAAGTTTTAATAGAAAATCTAAGGATAATATCTGTTTCTGTAATTGCCATCTTATTGTTGCCCAGTATTTGCTGAGAACCATTAGAGTATAGCTGTAAGAAGTCCCATTACAGATGCTATCATTTCACCTTAAGTCTTTTTTCTTTTTTTTGCGGTACGCGGACCTCTCACTGTTGTGGCCTCTCCCGTTGCGGAGCACAGGCTCCGGACGCGCAGGCTCAGCGGCCATGGTTCACGGGCCCAGCCGCTCCGCGGCATGTGGGATCTTCCCGGACCGGGGCACAAACCTGCGTCCCCTGCATTGGCAGGCGGACTCTCAACCACTGCGCCACCAGGGAAGCCCTTAAATCATATTTTAATCCAAACATTTAGTTTATACTGTAAATGCTAAACAGATTTTTATTACATCGCAAATCTCAGCAAATACCACAACTATGCTGCTTAGTAATTAAGAAAATAATGCTGTGATTATTCCACTCGTTTGGGCAAAATGTTTTAAGTAATTTGGCTATTCAATAGTTTTGGCACCTCAATAAATATAACATCAGCAAATATAACATCAGTTAATGAACTTGGCTAAAAGGAGTTTGTGCATAATAAATAAACTACTTACTAATTGCCAGATTATTTCATGGAGTAGAGGGAAATGTTTTACCTTGTTTCTGGTAATATAAATTATTTTTACAGTTTAAATGACAACAATGGAGTGAACAGTGTCAGCAAGTGTATTGTTATATGATGGGTCCTTAACCTGCCATAAATCAGCTCTTATGTCAGAAAACCTAAAAGAGTAAGAGTTTACACTTAAATTATGTTTTGTAATTATAATCATATAAAACATTTTTTCTGTAATGTTTTATTTAAAAGATGTTTTTCTAGTTATTTAGAGTGATAATAAAATAGATCCCCTTCTGTGTTCCTTATACTACTTTACTTCAGAGAAGTCAACTGTACTGTGAAGCAAGATGGCATTTCTTCATACAGAGATCATTTAAGTATGCACAAGTTCTACTTTACTGTATAATGTGCTTGCGGATAATAGGTATGTTTTTATTTTTATACTTGAGAAACTCTGGCATTACGCAAATCTGAAATGGATGATCTGTTTGTTATCTTAGTAACAAAGACTGCATGGCCAAGTATTTATATCTATATCTATCTATATATGTATATTTCTGTGTATACACATATATTTATACATATATAATAGATATGTGTATATATACATATATCTGTGCCTGTATCTAAGTCTTATCAATAAGGAATATCTACACCTATATGTATCTATAGATCTATGTCTATAACAGTATATATTACATATGATACAGAGTATTCAAAACATTAGATTACATAAACATTGCATCTTAATTGACGCTCGGCTTTTCACATTGATATACTGGACTAATAAGGCGCTACCACTACTATAAGTATGCACAGCTTATCTGAATTAGTCTTGTCACCTACTCCCAACAATTCACTATAGAACTTGTCATCAACTCTTATGTGGCTAATTCAAAACTACTTCCATCTTCTCTCTTAAATCAATCCCACCAGTACCATTCTTCAATTTTATTGTGATGTGCTACTTTTGACTGCATTAATTATACTTACTATATCATTATTCCCCTTTCTTCATTTCTTTCCTTATTTAGATTCATTTCTATGCTGTTATTGTAAAAGTTTGCTTTAAAATAAATCTCCCTGTGCCTATTTTCATAACACACGTATGGGCAGGCTAGTTTGAGGTAACAAATGTTTAATATTAATACCAGTGCACTCTATGATTTGGCCCAAGGCCTGTTTTAGTAAATAAAGCTTTATCGAACACAGACACGTTTATTTGTTTAAGTATTTTCTATGACTGTGTTTGCCAGTGGTAGGTACTCTCCTTTTCTGAAAAAAGGCTAGATAGTAAATAATTTAGGCTTTGCACACTATAAGGGCTCTGTCACAACTACTCAACTGTGCAAATGTACAAAATATACATCAAAACACCTCAAACTCTATTCAAGTCACTTTCTTCTTTCTAGGGCAAGTTATTATCATCATTTACCTGAAATAATACAATAATTTTATCTGATTACATCCATTAATAAACTATTTTTTCAAATTCTAGTGTCCACAATGTAGGCAGAGAAATAGTATTAGCTTGCAAAGATGAATGCAAACATAGTTATTTCCCCTTCCATTATATTCCCTTATCCAAATATAATGGTTCTCCTTTCAGCAGCATGCTGAAGACCATATAATTGCTATCATAATGGGAAAAAAATATTTAAACACTTAAGAGTCAAGTTACTTCTTATCTTCAAACTCACCCCTTGCAGGTCCTCTACATTTCAGCCTCATGAGCCTTCTTTCCTTCACCACACCTTTGGCCTTTCTGTTTCTTCCTTCAGTTGCCCTCTGCCACCTTACTCCTGAATGTCTCTTCTTTGAGGAGTTAAAATCTGTTCAGCTACCAGAACTCAGTTCTAATATTATTTTATTGAGGAAAGTTAGGATATCAGTTTTTGTTTTTGTTTTCTTTTTTCCCTAATAGTACCCTTTACTTTTCTTCTGTAGCACTTACTAGAGTTGCCATTTGGTCTTAATGTGTCCATTATTCACACTCTCAATTAATGTCTAACTCATTAGACTGTGAACTCAAGGAAAGTAAGACCTTTACCTAATTTTGCTTGCCATTTTATCTTCAATGCCCAGTACAGTGCTTGAAACTGAACAGGAAACGAAGAAGTATTTACTTACTAAATTACCCCACAAATAAGCTGATGAATAAAATCAAAGCAATTCTAGAGCCATGTAAGAAATAATATAGAGAGATCACATGTACACTATGTATATATGGTTTTTTCCCAATGGCAACATTTTATAAAACAGTGATACCACAATGAGAATGTTAACATTGATCAAAATCATTGATCATATTTTGATAACTTCTTTTACTTTCATTCATCTGTACACGTGTGTGTGTATGTATTTAGTTCTACACAATTTTATCAAATGTACAGGTTCTTGTATCCACTACCACAATCAAGATAAAGAACAGTTCAATGTGACCACTATCCCTTGTGTTATTCTATGATAGACACACTTACTTCCCTGGAATCTCCTCTGACCTTTTCCACTAACCCTGACTCCACCACCTGCTCTCCATTTCTCAATTTTTGTCATTTCAAAACTGCTATATAAATGAAATCATAAAGTATGTTACTTTTTGGAACAGTTTTTTATACTCATAATTCTGTGAAGCCATGCTGTAAAAATCAATAGTTCATTCATTTCTATCAGTGAGTATTCCATGGTGTGTACATACTGTATTTTGTTTAAACATTCACTCCTTGAATCTGGGCTATTCCCAGTCGGGACTACAACGGATAACACTGCTACGTACACTCATATATGAGTTTTTATGTGAACATACATTCACAGTGTTCTGGGATAAATGTGAAAAAGTATAATTGCTGGGTTGTATAATAACTGCAAAGGATTAATATTTAACAAACCTCTTCCTAATCTTTCACCAATTGCCATAAGGTGTTCTCTGAATGGCAGAACTACTTGAGCTTGGGATTATTAACACTTTGAGTAATTCATGAGTGCAAATCAAAAAGTGACTTGATATTCTAACTTGAATAACAAAAAGGTCAACTCACAGAATGCACGTTTTTATCCTCAACAAAGTTTCACTAATAGTTCCAAGGATGCAAACAATCACAAGCCACAGTTCAACAAACTTGGCAACATCTGAGACGAGCATTTTAACTTCTCAGGTTCTTTCTTTCCATATTAAGGCAGACTGTTATTCAAACTTAACATACACGTTCCTAAGGGATGCATCATGGCATCACCTACAGAAATGGCATTATTTTAGTCATACAATATCTTCATTTATACTCTGATAGTTACAAGTCATCACTGACATCTCCAGCAGTGTATGGCTTATAAATTCATAATTTCAAGTTTTGTTTATAAGTCATTTAGACAGACAAGGTATATTCTATTGAAAGTATTTAATAGATAAAAATGTTCCATTAGAGGGCTTCCCTGGTGGCGCAGTGGTTGAGAGTCCGCCTGCCAATGCAGGGGAGACGAGTTCGTGCCCCTGTCCGGGAAGATCCCACATGCCGCAGAGCGGCTGGGCCCGTGAGCCGTGGCTGCTGAGCCTGTGTGTCCGGAGCCTGTGCTCCACAACGGGAGAGGCCACAACAGTGAAAGGCCTGTGTACCACAAAAAAAAAAAGTTCCATTATGTTTTCACTAGCAAATACCATCAGGAGGTCAGATTAGCCCGTTTACAAGGAGGTCTAACCACACCACTACTTTGTAATTCGGAACATTACCAAGGAAAAGGAGTTTCAAGCCAGCGATTAACTTCTTCCTTCATTCTTTAGATTACCCTAAAAGTATTTTATGACATATTTGGATGAGATGGAATTATACACACACACACACACACACACTTCTTGTGTCTACTGGGAAGAATAAAAAATGACTTCATGTCCATAACATCTTTATCTATTGGTAATTTTCTCCTAGCAGAATTTACCCAGGTTTTTTCAGAGAGAAAAATACTGATAATTCTCACCAAAAATGTGTTTCAACCTTTCCTTCAACCTCTAAAAATTCACCTGTAATCTTGACTTATACATAATACAAATGCTACCCTTTCTTGTATTGATTTTTGGTCTGTGGTCATGTTTTGAAATGCCTGTGGTGGTAATTTTACATCATAAACGACTAGAACTTTTCTTTGGAACCTTATTTTATAAAGTATTTTCAGTTAGGATTTGATATATACTTTATAAAACGTAAGTAATTCAGTGACGGTGGCAGAAAAACAAAATAAACAAAAGTAATACTTAAATGTAAGGGCATAAGTGTGAAAGAAAAAAATGCAGTCAATGTCTCTCATACCGAACACTGGAAAAACAAACCAAATGACAAAAAAAAACTATAAAATGAAAACAGTCATTGATTCATCAAGTTGAATCGCATATTAAATATATTCCTTTATATGAAAGTAATATGGCATGAGTGGTGTCATGATGGGGACACGGTATCTTAGCTTAGAATAAAAAGAGCAGTTTTACAAGATGGGTTCACTCAACTTTAAGGATTATATAAATATTTTGCTATTTCATTGCAATCTAAAATCATTCATTTAAATAAATTCATTAAAGAAAATTCATCTAATTAAAATTACATGTAAAAGCTAACTTTGACAGTAACAACAAAGTAAAAGAGAAAGACAACAAAAAGACAATAGCGAGAAGTAGCAGCCATTCATATGAAATTCATAATACATATGAAAAACTTTAATGCAATTTTCTCATCAACATGGAAGTGTTTTCTTAAACTTTTGGTATGTTATTGATATTTTTATTCTATATTTTCTCCACAATGAAAACAAAATTGACTAACATTCTATTTCTGAATGTATTTCATATTACAGAAGTATAATATGTGCCTTGATTTAAAAAATAGAAAAGGATCTCAACCTTTTACTGTATTTTTCATAAGAAAGAAGGTCATTTTCTCTAGCTGTGAAAGGACAAACCACATTTAAACCCTTGAACTTGGTTTCTTTGTGAGCATAAGGAACAAATAAGAGAACTCCCTTATACTCAGTCTTCAAGACCACCTATAAAGGCAATTTCTTCACAATTCCCATTATGAAATGTCAAGGGGGCTACAGAAACTAGAAACTCTAAGATATAAACAGAAGGTTGACTACTTGAGTAGATTACCTTTTAACATACCTACCACATCTGATTTATATGTTTCTATGATTCCCTGTAATATCCTTGTAGCTAGTAGTGGAATATGCACATATCACTATTCCATTTCGTTCTGAAATGATGTCACACTACCTTGTCTGTCCAGTATCTCTTAGCACACTGATCAGCTTACTATTCTTACAATTCCGTTTTATTCTCCCTGCTCCATACTTCATTTACAATTCTAAAAGCTAGGAAATATTACTTCTAAATGTTTTACCAACATTTGAGTCATAATTCAAACTCATTCCCTCAAATATACTCTTCCAAGCTTAAATCAATTTTTTCATCTCTTTAAAGATTTAAACTTAAGTATTTTGTACACACACACACATATATATTTATTTACATTTATATATTTTATATTTACTAGACTCAAACTCTCCAACTATGCTTGGAGATTCTGGAGAGCAAAGATATTTGATCCATCTTGCTAACTTCACAAGACCTACCAAGCAGAGCACTTTCCCCATAGTACATGCTCAACACATGCCCCATCAACTGAACTACAAAATATCCAGGTGTAAACACCCTTCCAAGTACTTCCAAAGTGTCAACCTCCCATCTGGGCAATCTCAGGTTTCCTCACTTAATAAGGATCCTTTTTAAACCAATGAGTAAAACTTTCCTAAAGTACTATTATAAAATTTTAAACGTGTTAGTGTTAAATATTCTCTTTTGCTAAATGTTGCAAACATTTCAAGCCAGATAGAAAGCAGAAAAATAAATCCAAATAGTTAAAGAAAAATCACGAAGTCTTTGTTTTTGCTTCTTCTAGGGACTAAAAATCTCTTTCCAGACAACCTACCTTAGGTTTCTTGGCTTAAACATTCTATTGTAGATACTTCTGTTTGTAATATTATTTATTTGTGCAAGCAGAAGTGGTATTTCCTGGTTATACTGGTATAAGCACCTCTAATTCACAGGGTATATTTTCTGTTTTTTAGACATTGTTTGGGTGCGAGGTATTATTTTCAAATGTCTGAGTTTTTAAAAAACTCTAGCTATAAACTAAGCTCTGCCAAAAGAGACGTATATCATAAAAACCCCTTAATGTTACAAGATTAAAATCTACACACACAGCCTCATTGTGCTCATGTATACCAGAGCCTTGCTGGCCTAAATTGTTTGAATTTGCAAATGAGAAAGCTCATGATTCTACAGGCTCTAGGTTATTTGAACATTCCAGCTGTGCTAGTTTTATAGGTTGCCAATAAATCCTGCGGGTACCTAGGGCTTCCTTTTTTTAAAATTTATTTCTTTTACACAGCAGGTTCTTATTAGTTATCTATTTTATACATATTAGTGTATACATGTCAATTCCAATCTCCCAATTCATCCCACCACTTCCACCCCCCTACCGCTTTCCCCCCTTGGTGTCCATACATTTGTTCTCTACATCTGTGTCTCTATTTCCGCCTTGCAAACCGGTTCATCTGTACCATTTTTCTAGATTCCATATATATGCGTTAGTATATTTGTTTTTCTCTTTCTGACTTAGTTCACTCTGTATGATAGTCTCTAGGTCCATCCACATCTCTACAAATGACCCAATTTCATTCCCTTCTATGGCTGAGTAATATTCCATTGTATATATGTACCGTATCTTCTTTATCCATGCATCTGTCGATGGGCATTTAGGTTGCTTCCATGACGTGGCTACTGTAAACTGCAATGAAGCTACTGTAAGCTGCAATGAACACTGGGGTGCATGTGTCTTTTTGAATTATGGTTTTCTCTGGGTATATGCCCAGTACTGGGATTGCTGGGTCATATGGTAATCCTATTTTCAGTTTTTTAAGGAACCTCCATACTGTTCTCCATAGTGGCTCTAACAACTGACATTCCCACCAACAGTGCAAGAGGGTTCCCTTTTCTCCACCCCTTCTCCAGCATTTGTTGTTTGTAGATTTTGTGATGATGCCCATTCTAACTGGTGTGAGGTGATACCTCATTGTAGTTTTGATTTGCATTTCTCTAATAATTAGTGATGTTGAGCAGCTTTTCATGTGCCTCTTGGCCATCTGTACGTCTTCTTTGGAGAAATGTCTATTCAGGTCTTCTGTCCATTTTAAATTGTTGTTTGTTAGAAGATTTTTAATCACAGTTTCAATTTTATTACTTGTGATTGGTCTGTTCATATTTTCTATTTCTTCCTGGTTCAGTCTTGGAAGGTTATACCTTTCTAAGAATTTTTCCATTTCTTCCAGGTTGTCCATTTTATTGGCATAGACTTACTTGTAGTACTCTCTTATGATGATTTGTATTTCTGCAGTGTCCATTGTAACTTCTCCTTTTTTATTTCTAATTTTATTGATTTGAGTCCCCTCCCTCTTTTTCTTAACGAGTCTGGCTAAAGGTTTATCACAATTTTGTTTATCTTCTAAAAGAACCAGCTTTTAGTTTTACTGATCTTTGCTACTGTTTTCTTTGTTTCTATTTCATTTATTTCTGCTCTGATCTTTATGATTTCTTTCCTTCTACTAATTGTACTAACTTTGGATTTTGTTTGTTCTTCTTTCTCCAGTTACATTGCTTATTTGAGATTTTTCTTGCTTTGTGAGGTAGGATTGTATTGCTATAAACTTCCCTCTTACAACTGCATCCCGTAAGTTTTAGGTTGTCGTATTTTCCTCGTCATTTTGTCTCTAGGCATTTTTTGATTTCCTCTTTGATTTCTTCAGTGATCTCTTGGTTATTTAGTAACATATTGTTTATCCTCCACGTGTTTATGTTTTTACGTTTTTTCCCCTGTAATTGATTTCCAATCTCATAGTGTTGTGGTTGGAAAAGATGCTTGATATGATGTCCATTTTCTTAAATTTATCAAGGATTGATTTGTGACCCAACATGTTATCTATCCTGGAGAATGTTCTGGGTGCACCTGAGAAGAAAGTGTAATCCGTTTTTGGATGGAATATCCTATAAATATCAGTTAAATTTATCTGGTCTATTGTGTCATTTAAAACTTGTGTTCCCTTATTAATTTTCTGTCTGGATGATCTGTCTATTGGTGTAAGTGAGGTGTTAAAGGCCCACACTATTACTGTGTTACTGTCGATTTCCTCTTTTATAGCTGTTAGCATTTGCCTTATGTATTGAGGTGCTCCTATGTTGGGTGCATATATATTTACAATTGTTGCATCATCTTCTTGGATGGATCCCTTGATCATTATGTAGTGTCCTTCTTTGCCTCTTGTAACATTCTTTATTTTAAACTCTATTTTATCTGATATGAGTATTGCTACTCCAGCTTTCTTTTGATTTCCTTTTGCATGGAATATCTTTTTCTATCCCCTCACTTTCAGTCTGTATGCATCACTAGGTCTGAAGTGGGTCTCCTGTAGACAGCATATATACGGGTCTTGTTTTTGTACCCATTCAGCAAGCCTGTGTCTTTTGGTTGGAGCATTTAACCCACTCACATTTAAGGTAATTATCAATATGTATGTTCCTATTACCATTTTCTTAATTGTTTGGGGTTTTTGTAGGTCCTCTTCTTCTCTTGTGTTTCCCACTTAGAGAAGTTCCTTTAGCATTTGTTGTAGAGCTGGTTTTGTGGTGCTGAATTGTCTTAGCTTTTGCTTGTCTGTAAAGTTTTTGATTTCTCCATCAAATCTGAATGAGATCCTTGCTGGGTACAGTAATCTTGGTTGTAGGTTCTTTCCTTTCATCACTTGCAATATATCATGCCACTCCCTTCTGGCTTGTAGAGTTTCTGCTGAGAAATCAGCCGTTAACCTTATGGGCGCTCCCTTGTATGGTTTTTGTTGTTTTTCCCTTGTTGCTTTTAATAATTTCTTTGTCTTTAATTTTTGTCAATTTGATTACTATGTGTCTCAGCATGTTTCTCATTGGGTTTATCCTGCCTGGGACTCTCTGCACTTCCTGGATTTGGGTGGCTATTTCCTTTCTCATGTTAGGGAAGTTTTTGACTATAATCTCTTCAAATATTTTCCTGGGTGCTTTCTCTCTCTCTTCTTCTTCTGAGACACCTATAATGTGAATGCTGATGCATTTAATGTTGCCCCAGACGTCTCTTAGGCTGTCTTCATTTCTTTTCATTCTTTTTTCTTAATTCTTTTCCACAGCAGTGAATTCCACCATTCTGTCTTCCAGGTCACTTATCCGTTCTTCTGCCTCAGTTATTCTGCTATTGATTCCTTCTAGTGTATTTTTCATTTCAGTTATTGTAGTGTTCATCTCTGTTTGTTTGTTCTTTAATTCTTCTAGGTTTTGTTAAACATTTCTTGCATCTTCTTGATCTTTGCCTGCATTCTTCTTCTGAAGTCCTGGATCATCTTCACTTCATTATTCTGAATTCTTTTTCTGCAAGTTTGCTTATCTCCACTTCAGGGTTTTATCTTATTCCTTCATCTGGTTCATAGCTCTCTGTCTTTTCATTTTGTCTGTCTTTCTGTGAATGTGGTTTTCGTTCCACAGGCTGCAGAACTGTAGTTCTTGCTTCTGCTGTCTGCCCTCTGGTGGATGAGGCTATCTAAGAGGCTTGTGCAAGCTTCCTAATGGGAAGGAAGAGCTCCATAAAACTTTAATCTCCTTGTCTGCTGAGGGGTGGGGCTGAGTTCTCTCCCTGTTGGTTGTTTGGCCTGAGGTGACCCAGCAATGGAGCCTACAGGCTCTTTGGTGGGGCTAGTGGCGGAACTCCAGGAAGGCTCACCCAAGGAGTACTTCTCAAAACTTCTGCTGCCAGTGTCCTTGTCCTCTCTGCCCTCCGCCTCTACAGCAGGCCCTCCAGCACTAGCAGGTAGGTCTCACTCAGTCTCCTATGGGGTCACTGCTCCTTCCCCCTGGGTCCTGATGCACACACTACTTTGTGTGTGCCGTCCAAGAGTAGAGTCTCTCCTTCCCCCAGTCTTGTCAAAGTCCTACAATTAAATCTCGCTAGCCTTCAACGTCTGATTTTCTGGGAATTCCTCCTCCCATTGCTGGACCCGCAGGTTAGGAAGCCTGATGTGGGGCTCAGAACCTTCACTCAAGTGGGTGGACTTCTGTGGTATAACTGTTCTCCAGTTTGTGAGTCACCCACTGAGAGGTTATGGGATTTGATTTTTATTGTGTATTGTGCACCCCCTACCATCTCATAGTGGCTTTTCCTTTGTCTTTGGATATGGGGTATCTTTTTTGGTGAGTTCCAGCGTCTTCCTGTTGATGACTGTTCAGCAGTTAGTTGTGATTCCTGTGCTCTCGCAAGAGGGAGTGAGCGCACGTCCTTCCACTCCACCATCTTGAACCAATCTCCTCCAGGGCTTTTCTGAAAATCTGGGCTGCCATAGATTTGGAGGCGCACTCATAAATGCTAAGTATACTTGACAGAAATAGCATCAGTTAGCTTATTCTTTTCATTTTTTTTACATTAGTCTTACAGGGTTTGTGATGGAGACAATAACCTGTATTCTCAGTGAATGGATACAATTTTACTTTTAGAAAGCTCTGTTTGCTTTATTACGAAGAATATAATGTAACATTTTTTTGTGCTCCTGAGGATTTATTAGTAGGAAATATAAAACTGTAAAATCTCTCCTGCCAAAGGAGTAGATGACAATCTAGACCTCTGTCATGAGGAGAGAGCACATAACTCACTACAGTACAAGCCAGGCAGTGATTACGTGAAACAGAGACTTTAAAGGGATGCTCTTAGAAGACACACCATCATGTCCAACTGATCTGTGAAACCAGGTTTGACTTTCTCGGTTCAAAACAACAAAAAACTAATATTTACATTACATGTAAACAACAAATTGTAACAGTCTGCCAACAAATTTAAATGCATTCATCTTTAGATGCACAGAAAAGGGTGTGAACAAGCAATGAAAGAAATTTGAGACTTTATACATTTCCCTAAGAACACTCATCAAGGAAGAGCCTTCAATTATGAGGACTTACTTACATATAAACCATAATTTACTGGTATTCTAATACATAAGTGTATGTGTTCATGACTCTACATACAACAAGCTTGCCTTGCTTATTGTATGGGGACAATGCATAGCATATATAACGTGTGTAATGATCTAATACAGCGGCTGGCACATAATAAATAGTCAATAAACATTTGTTGTTACATTAATAAGGTTTGATACCATAATGAACTTTTACTATTCAGGGAGTAATTTAAAACAACACTTCAAGAATACTGGGAAATGTTTTGCATGCTGTTCCCTCTACTAATATAAAAAATGTAAAAATAATATTTTGTCAAAGTCTCCTATGTATGATTTATTTATTCAGCAAATATTTATTGGGCACATTCTATGTGTCACAGACTGTGGTGAAGGCTGAGAATGTTCTAGTGAATAAAAAAAAACCTCATGGTGCTTACATTCAGATGATTATTTCAATCTTAAATTAGGTATCAAATATTTTTTGAATAAAGAATTGTTCAAACTATTTTCCTTATACAAATTTCATCTAATTTCCGACTGTTAGAAATACTAAAATGAGAGTCAATCTTACATGTCACATTGGGAAGCTCCTAAATGACAAAATTCCTCCTCTGTTGGCATTACTTGCTTGGCTACTGGTTTCTCTAAGTAATGTGATTCACACAGGTGTGTCTATTTACTTCTATGTTTCCATGTGTGTCTGTAGCAAAACATGGAAAACATATTTCATAAAGATGTATTTGATTTAATATTAAGACTACATACTCTATTATTAATCTTCACTTATGTAACATGATTAATCTTTCAAAACTGTAACTTTTTAAAAATGAAATTGCCAATGCTCTGCTGATCACACTAGTTTGTCAATTTGTATACTATTTTCATACTCTAAAAGTCAAACTGACATATTCTGTAAATAAGATACTAGGCAAGATATTTGAGAAATATGGTATCAGCAACTGCAGTCCTCTTTACTATTAATGCTGAAAAGAGATGTCTAAACTGATGAATTATTCAGATAAACTGTGTTCATCAAAAATAATGAAGGCTAAAATAAAGACAATAAATAAAAATCTTAAGAAGTCATTATTAGCACTTTATTTTTATGAGAAAACAATTTTGCACTGGAAGATAAGAAATTTTGTTTTAAAGGTTGGATTATACATAATCATTTGGAATGACTATATTTTTGGTACAACCAAATTTGATCACTTTTCTGGGTCCTAGCTCTCTCAACCAAATCTTTTAGATTCTGAGACCTAGTGTATTGATACCCTTATTTTTATCAATAGTAAAATATCAGTCTCCCTGATAAAACATTTGCTTGACTTGCTGGGACACTGGTGGTCACAGGGAAATACTGTAATAAAAAAACAGAGGTAGAACTTTCAAAAGGCACTGATTAATCAAAATTCCACTAATACATTCTCAATTCTGTCCTCCGTATATCTGATTCTATATTCCAGGTAGAACAGACATTTTGGAACTTTATATTATAATTTTTTAAGTAAGATTAAATAATGTTAAAGTATTTAATCTAAAAGTGTGCCATTATAAATATATCAAAACATGAAATTAAATGAATACTTTTAGGTGACTTGAGTTCTGATCAATCTTACAAAATATATCATCTTATGTTGTATTTATTTCTATTTTTCTAATTCTATAGTAGTGACTCATATATCAAAGTTAGAATAAATAAATTTCCTGAAGTTACTTTTGCCTTTCATGGAAATTAAGTTTTATAGATTAATTAACTTGAAAATCATAATAGTCTTTCAAAATGTTCATAAACATGTAAAGGAAAAAACTGGAAAAAACAGTCTGGGCAGTAAGAAACCCCTCAGAAGACATTTTCAAAGGGTAAAGAAACTATCAGTAACAGTCCTCACATGTTAAATGGAATGTCTTTTGCAGAGTGGACCCAAAAGTTTAAAATTCAACTTTTTTATTCACAGAAAAATGAGAAATGAATATACTGAAATACAGTTTTAATGCCAAAATATTAACATATCACAGACATTATGCCAGGAACAAGTGAAAAAGAACAAGTTCCTGACACCAGAAGATTCCTAGACTAGTACCGGTGTCAGTGTCAGACTCATTAAAAAACTCTACTACTATATAACACAGGATATAGTAGTCACATATGATGGCTGCAAATGTGAGGAAATATTCATTTCTTCCCACAAAATCTCCAAGTAGCAAACTTACCTATGGATATATCTAGGCAAGTTACATAATAGTTAAGACGTGTAAAATTAATTATGACACAGTACAATAATCTTAGTTATGTTTTAACAGCAAACTAAAATAATGGAAACTATCAAAATTCGAAAGCACACTATATTTACTTATCTCTTATCCATAGAATTCATGTGTCTTTCCCACAGCAATGGATCTTTCTGCTTCAGCTTAATTACAGCTGGGAAGCCATAACATGTTGGTATTAAATGGTACCCAGATACTATGCCTCCAATATGCAACTTGGAATTTTCCCACTCTGGTTAGTGTTATATTTCATGACAGATATCCCCTATTCAACACTTTTACTTTAACATAACCTTTAACATTGAAATTATTATTCTTTTTCTCTTGGAACAAATACTTTCCTCTCCTTTTTAAATTCATGAACCAGATCCCTTTTTTTCCTTAAAAAGATGATATTGTGTTCCTCCACCTGCCTCAGTAAAACTTCTCACGTTGTCAATGGTTAAAAAAATCACAAAATCTACCTAAACCAGTTTTAGAGGGGCACATACATTACTTGTTAATAAATTAATTCATTAATTACCATAAATAAAATACAGAAGATATCTGCCCCAAACTGCAGGGTGACAGATCACAGTAAGAGTACTTTCATATCCCATGCTTATGTGTCAACACTATGACTCTTGTAAATACAGATATTTCCTTCCATGTAGTAAAATCAAAGTTCATTTTTGAACTAAGTTTAAAATCATGCTGAAATCTAGGAAAGCAGTTTGTCTGCTTAATACCTACTTTGATCCTATTTCAGAGACTGAAGAAAAACAAACCATAGACCTTTTTTTCAAAAATGATTGTGTTACTTTACTGGAATTATACACATTTATTGATTTATAAAATTTTATTCCTTGCCACTTTTATTCCTATGAATTTTTAAGTATTTTCTTACAACCTAGTTCTCAGAGTCAAAGATCAAACAAATTAATGTTGCCATTGTTTGAAAATCTAGATTATATGGCACAGCTAAACACAGCCAAGTTTTTTGTTTGTTTTAACATTCATAGGTTATTCTTGGGAATATATAATGTCTGAGAGTCTTCTTTGTTCATTTGTATTGTGGGTGGGACAAGCATCTTATCTGTTTTTGCTTATCAATTATCCTTTCTGTAGTAGTAACTCAATTTTATGGACTTAAAATTTTTTCTGTTAAAAATGAAACATTTGGGGAATAAATGAATATTCTACTAATCCTTACATTCATGAATGTCTGCGTCTGTTTGCGTATGATTCACCCTTTCTATTATGTGCCTTGTACGTATGTTTTCTGTTGCTATGCGCAAGCTCTACTACAAGAACCGAAGAAAAGAAGTAAATGCAGATGCACTTATGGCCAATCACCCACTGCCATTTATCCCTGAGATGCCAGAATGGTTCAACATATGCAAATCAAAAAATGTAATACATCCCACGAACAGAACTAAGGGTAAGAATCACAGATCATCTCAATATGCAGAAAAAGAATTTTAAAAAATTCAGCACTCTTTCTTGATAAAACACTCAACAAACTAGGTATAAAAGGAACTCATCTCAACATAATAAAGGCCACAGCTAACATCATACTTAACTGTGAAAAATGAAAAGCTTTCCCTCTAAGATCAGCAATAAGATAACTGCCCACTTTTGCCACTTCTATTCATCACAGTACTGGAAGTCCTAAATAGAGCAAGTAGGTAAGAAAAAGGAAGGAAGGCAAATTACAAAAAATAAATTAGGCAAATTGGAGAGGAAGAAATAAAATCATCTCTGTTTGCAGAGGACATGATCCTATGTGCAGAAATCCCTAAAGACTCCACACAAACACACACACACACAAAAACTGTTAGAATAAACAAATTCAGTAAATTTGCAGGACACAAAATCAATATACAAAAACCAGTTTACTTCTATATCCTAACAACCAACCATCTGAAAAGAAAATTAAGAAAACTCCATGTACAATAACATCAAAAAGAATAAAAAATACTTAGGAATAAACTTAACGAAAGAGATGAAAGATTCATACATTGAAAACTACAAAACACTGATGAATGACATTCAAGTACACTCAAAGACATCTCATGTTTATGGATTGGAAAAATTAATATTATTAAAATGTCCATATTACCCAAAGCAATCAACAGATTCACGCAATCCCCATCAAAACCTCAATGTCTTTTTTTTTTTACTGAAATAGAAAAAAAAAATCCTAAAATTTGCATAAAACCACAGAAGACTCAGAATAACCAGTGCAATCTTGAAAAAGAACAAATCTGGAGGCACAACAGTTCCTTCAAAATGTAATACAAAACTACAGTAATTAAAATAGTATAGTTCTGACATACAGACAGACTTATACACCAATGGAACAGAAGAGAGAGCCCAGATACAAATACACACATATACAGTCAACTGATCTCTGACAAGGGTTTCATGAACACAGGAGGGAAAGATTGTCTCTTTAACAAATGGTGTTGGGAAAACTGTATCCACATGCAAAAAAGTTAAGTTGGACCATACACCAAAAGTCACTCAAAGTGGATTAAAGATTTAAACATAAGACCAGAAACTATAAAACTCCTAAAAGAAAAAAATAGGGAAAAAGCTTCTTGACATTGGTCTTGACAATGATTTCTTAGATATGACCACAAAACCATAGGTAACTATAGCAGAAATAGGCAAGTGGGACCACATTAAACGAAAAAGTTTCTGTATGGTAAAGGAAATAACCCAGAGAATGAACGGCAACATATGAATGGGAGAAAACATTTGCAAACCATACATCTGATAAGGGGTTAATTTCCAAAATATATAAGGATTATACAATTCAATAGCCAAAACCCACAATCTAGTTTAAAATGGGCAAAGGACCTGAATAGACATTTTTCCAAAGAGGACATAAAAATGACCAACAGCTACATCAAAAGTTGCTCAACATCACTAATTGTCAGATAAATGCAGATCAAAACCACAGTGGGTTATCAGCTCACACCTGTCAGAATGGCTATAATCAAAAAGATGAGAAATAACAAGTGTTGATGAGGATGTAAAGAAAAGGGAACCCTCATACACTGTTGGTAGGAATTAGGTTGGTACATCCATTATGGAAAACAGTATGGAGATTCCCCGCAAACTTAAAATAGAACTACCATATGATCCAGCTATTCCTCTTCTGGTTATATACCTGAAGGAAACAAAATCAGTATCTCAAAGATATATCTACAGAAGTGCAGGGAAGCATTTCAATGCAGCATTATTCACAATAGCCACATTATGGAAACAAACCAAGTGCCCACTGATAGATGAACACATAAAGAAAATGTGGTGTATACATACAATGGAATATTACTCAGCCTTAAAAAGCTAAGACACCCTGACATCTGCAGTGCAAGGATGGACCTGGAGAACATTATGCCAAGTGAAATAAGCCAGTCATCAATACTATGATTCCACTCTTAGAAGGTGTCAAAATAGTCAAACTCAGAAGTCAATAGAATAGTGATTGCAGGGGTTGGAGGTGGAGGGAATGGGAAGTTGTTCAGTTATTCCAGATGAACAGGTACTAGAGATCTGCTGCACAACAGAACAAACACGAAATTCTGATATTTTTCTTCAGGTCTTAGATTCATCTCAAATATTACTCTAACACAGCAACATAGCTTTTCTTTTTATTATGAGAGAAAAATGGTATTTATTTTCTGTCTACTTTATAATTATCTTAAGATTTCCAACAAATCACTGTCCTTTTTTGGGCCAGAGTAGTACACTGAGAGAATGAGGCCAGGAAAAAAACCCTATAAGGACTTTGCACCCTTCTGTGTGTTATTGATAGTTCAAACTATATCATCCCATAAACTTTATTTATTTAATGTATTTACATTTCCACCACAAGGAGGTGCTTATGCTAACAGGCATAGATTCAATACAACTGACAACCATTTAAACAAGAAAAAAAGTAATAAAATTAAGGGAAGAGGGAGAGTGAAGAAATAATTATACTGGGAAACAACTAAGGGAAGACAGTGTAATTGAGCACAAATCTAGCTCAGAGATTCCTGGTAGTTAAGGCAAAAAGCTTTACAGAGCTACTGTGATATAGCTGAAAGAAAGCATACCAATTCACCCCTAAACCACTGTGGGAACTTGGTTTGGTTCATGACACAAGGGTAAGAGAATGTAATAGAGAAGGTCCTCAGTTAGAACTTTTATAAAACAACAGAGCTTTTCCACATAGCCATTTCTCACACTGACTCCAGATATAAGCAAGGACTTACTTACAATGTTGAGATCTACAGAGATGGGGCAAAAGTTAACAGATGATTTTTATATGTAGCTGTTTTGTCATCTGCCTTGACACAGGGATAAAACTGACTTTTGTGAATGAATTATTATCGTGTCCCTTAAGTTATATCTATCTGCCATCTTACGTCATGCTTTTGACTGGAGCTATACAATAGACGACTCAAAACCGAGATAAACATACATCTGAAATGCTAATATATGTTCTATGTTACCAACTGAAAGGAGATCAATATGCTCTATTTCTATGATGAGGGAATGATGGAAAGTATGCTTTCCAGGGGATATTTGGCAATGTCTGGAAACATTTCTGGTTGTCACTGCTGGAAAGCTGCTACTGGCGTCTAGTGGGTAGAGGCCAGGGATGCTCCTAAACATCCTACAATGCACAAGACAGCCTCCTCACAATAAAGAATGATCTACTCCCCAAAACTAATAGTACTAAGGTTGAAAAACACTGCTGTAGATCAGTGGTCTTCAAAAAATGCTGCTCCCACACTCCCTAAAATAATTTTTCAAAACCACATACTCCCTCACACATCTTTAACTTGACTTCTAAAATTTTTCACCATGGATTTAAATGGCTGGGAAAAATATTATTTCCAGGATATTGTAAATATTGCCCATAGTACTGAAATATTATAGCATTCTTTAAAATGGAATTTGATAGCCACAGCAATTTGATAGCCATTATGATCCAACCAAGAATATGAAAGGGCTCTTCTTTAAAATTCAGAAATTTTACATCAATTGTAGGAAAAACTACACATATAAAAACTGAAGATCTGGAAATTGATTATTTTAAAGACACATTGTGGGCTGAACTGTACCCTCCCAAAAAGATATGTTGAAGTCCTAACCCTCAGTACCTCAGAATGTGACCTTGCTTGGAAATAGTCTTTGCAAATTTAACCAAGTTAAGATGAGGTCATTAGGGTAGGCCCTAATGCAATGAGACTGGTATCCTTAAAAAAGGGGAAATTCAGGCTTCCCTGGTGGCACGGTGGTTGAGAGTCTGCCTGCCGATACAGGGGACACAGGTTCGTGCCCCGGTCTGGGAAGATCCCACATGCTGCGGAGTGGCTGGGCCCGTGAGCCATGGCCGCTGAGCCTGCGCGTCAGAGCCTGTGCTCTGCTACGGGAGAGGCCACAACAGTGAGAGGCCCATGTACCGCAAAAAAAAAAAAAAAGGGGGGGGAAATTCAACATACACAGGGAGAAGATGATGTGAAGACATACAGGCAGAATGCAATGTGAGGACAGAAGCAGAGATCTGACTGATGTGAGGCATTCCCTGGTGGTTTCCTGGTTAGGACTCGAGGCTTTCACTGCCGAGGGCCCGGGTCCAATCCCTGGTCAGGAAGTAAGATCTCACAAGCATGAGCTGTGTAGTTTGTACAGTTAACTGGTTCTTGTGTAACATCATTGATTTTTGGATCTTTACAAATACTGTCCCACTTTGAGGTCCCTGCACTTAAGGGACTCCTCGCCACCACGGCAACCACTCTCCAAGGTCCCATGGTTACTGACATGACCCACAGGACAGCCAGGAGCCGAGCAGCGGCAGCAGTCTTAGAAGCAACCAGCCCGGTGGGCCAAGCAGCTGCCATCCAACATAGCTTTTCTTGATTCCTACTTATCTGGCCTGGTATTCCTCCACCATCATCGTACTAAAAAGCAACTGTACCCATTTCTGAACTCCCAAAGCTCTTTCAATATTCTTCTATAACAGAACTGAGTACAGCTTTTACTTCAGTTATCATTTATCTTACCTTGTTTTTCCCACTGAAGTGTAATTTGCAACACTTATACACTGACGCTTCAATGAAAATTGTGCAATTATCATATAAATATTACATTTTTGTACAATAGGTAATCAAAGCAGTGATTCTTAAATGTTGGTCACAGTCTGCATTGTTAGTGACATATATCATTGGTATCAGGCCAGACATTACTGTGTGTTTTTTCCCAATAAAATACATGGTTTAAAAATCCTTTTTACCTGGTCATGCACACTGGCAAATATTCATTCCAGAAGATACACTACTGAGAGTTGCCGTGGAAATTCAAAGATTTAATTTAGGGATTTAAATTTGTAGTAGTTACAGAAGCAAAACAATGGGAAAGTTAATGAGGCCAAATGAATAAAAGCAGAAATATTTTTTTTTCATTCTACATACAAATGGTATATATTCCCCAGTTGCTCTGAAACACTGATGTGGGTTTTCTGTGGTTTTCTGTTTGTTTGTTTTTGGTCTCATTATCTCTCTCTAGGCCATAAAATGTTTGACTTACGCATATAAACTGTGCATCTGTTTTGTTATTTTGCTCTTTATTTGTATGAGCCCAGTATTTTACTCTTAAGACATATTTCCTCCTCATTTACTTGTTCAAAAAATATTATCAAGCAATTTTCTGTTTTAGTGATTTTAATGTTGTGAATATATATGTTAAAAACCAGATAAATATTTCTACTTTCCTAGAAACATCATACTACCCCATCGCCTAAGGATATCCTCACCAAATCCAAGTAATGTCAGCTTAATGGTATCCTTTGTGTCTGTATTTGTGGGTTTACAGAGTGAAAAATATCATCCATGTCATATCAATAAAAGGAACTGAAGAAACTTCCGTGATTCACAATATACTGAATTATCACTAATTATCAATGATGGTAAAGGGAACTTACAGGTTTCAACACATACTCTAATCATTATATCCTATGTAAACTCTGAGTTGGCTGTAATATAAATGAAACACTTTGACAATTAAGGATTATAGAACATGTGCCCAGATTCTGCTTTTGAGATGGTGGTGGTTTAAGCCCATGACAGACTGTACAACTCAGAGTTAATTATAAATTCTGGGTAAAATACAAAATAATAACTATTACTATTCAAAGGCTGTGGAACATAAACAAAAACAGAGTTTGGGAGTAATGAAACTCTGCAGAAGCTATGACCATGAAGTGAGTGCTATATTTTGTGACTCTGTATGGAGGGAAGGCTGTAGTCTTTTTGTAGTGCAGTATGGCTAGAACTCCAGTCAATAGTCTGCCTTCTTTTTCAAATGAGGAACCAGGGGATGGAGCAGAGGCAACCATGGCTGCTGGAGAGTTGGTCAGAAGAGAAAAGTGGAAGAAGGTAACTGAGATTTAACTGAGAATCATACTGATTCTGACAGATTTTTCCAGTTTGAATCTAAACAAGCTGAACAAAATGTCACCATTCTTTAGAATAATATAACAGAATCCAGTGTCTTCAAAACACAGTACTTACAATGCTCAGGGTACAATCCAAAATGCTTGAAATACAAAGAACCAGGTAAATATGGGCCAGCTTCAAACGATAACATGAGGGTGTCTTTGATAGGACACAGATTTTGGTACTATCAGAAGAGAGTTTTAAAAGTTATTTCAATTACACTCAAGAGGTGAAGAAAAACTAAATGAAAATATTAAAAACATTAACAGAGAAGTAGAAAATGTATGAAAGAACAAAAGGAACTTGTGTCCTTTGTTCTTCTAGGAAAGACTGTGCCGTTACTTGACACTGATAAAGTCTAATGCCATAATCTAGAACAATTTCCAGTGATGAATATTTTCTAAGGCATGAAAATGTATGCTGTAATTTTCTTACTAAATTTGACATTTATGATACTATTTATTTCTTTATGTATGTCCAAACTTCATTCTGGTATAATTTTCCATCAATATGAAGTAACTTTAATTTGCATTTTATTGTCATACACAATTTAAGACAGTGAATCTCTTAAGTTTTTTTTATATGAAAAGGCCTTTATTTTGCCGTACTTCTTGAAGGATATTTCCATTAAATATATAGAATTCTACATTTACAGCTATTTTAATTCTTCCAGAAATTTTAAAATATCATTTCATTCTCTTCTGGCCTCCATAGTTTCTGATGAGAAATAAACTGTTAATCAATTCACTTTTTGCTCTGTATTTAAAGTGTTGATTTTCTCTTGCTACTTTCAAGATTTTCTCTTTCCCTTTGAATTTCAATATTTAAATCATTATATGTATATATGTGACCTTCTTTGTGTGTATTTAGGATGGGATTCATTTAGCATCTTGAAACTCTAAATTGACTTGGCATGTTTTTGACCATGACTTTTTTCTATTACATTCTCTCTTCTCATTCTGGGACTACAGTTGCCATAGGTTAGACTTCTTTGTATTATTAGACTTCTTTACTTTGTATTATTAGACTTTCTTTACTCCCTAAAACACAGAAAGATTTGGTAGGGGTTCATTTCGCCCCACCAAAATACTAAATGAATGAACTGTAAGAATATACATTATTTTAAATTGTCCATAAATAACACATTAATATCTTCTGAAAACATGAAGTTCAGCATATTCCCTTTTGTTGTTGTAAAACGCAATTTCCTTTTGCTTAACCCAAGCAAGTAACTTGGTAAAGAAAATTTTCCATTTTTGCCCCATTATCAAGGTCTTCCGTCCCCCTGCATTTTCTCCAGGCTATACAAATCTCCTCACACATAGCCTTTGGCAATCCACTTCAGCTATCAGTCTCACGTTTCAAACTGTACCAATTTCAAGGGCTTTCATTCCACACCATTGTCAGATAATCACAATCTTCCAGAACATCCCACCTTTCTCCTAAAGCTTTCAAGAAAAAATAGAGAACTCACTCACTCCATGATATATTCAGTGCTCTCCAAACTGCGATGTACTCTACACACAAAACATAGTCTTCCTAGGGAAAATTTTCCCTAGGAAAATGTGAAAACTGGTTGGAAGACATAAAATTGGACTTGGGGAAGGGGTTTCATCTGGTTATTTGGTGAAACTCCACAGAACTTTGTATTTGTGGTTCTATGCTCTCTGGGTCTATACTGATAAATGGGACTTTGCATAGTTAGTTATTCAGTAACTTTGAAATTGTACTTTACTGAAGTATAGAAACAATTTTACCAGCTCATCAAAAGCTAAAACAGCTTTTCTGAGATTACACATCTCATTTTAAAGGTACATTTCTACGATGTCGTTAGTCTCTGCTACGGAATTCGGTAAATAAAGATGTTGATCCTTATCCATCTGACTATGTTTAGCTTTGTTTATTTTAACATGCTAATGTATTTCATTAAAATTGCACCTGTTACCGTCACTGAATTTAAGGGTCTCATGTTTCTAGTACACTCTCCTATTTTTAGAACCATATCTGGTACATCAGCTCTGTCAAACATTTTCAATCCCATAATGATTAAAACTGGATTTCAATAAATAGCCAAGAATACTCCTTTAAGCAACTCTGTTAGTACTGTTGTTACTCCCCATGTTTTGGTTTTGAAAGCTTCCAATAAAGTATCGGGACAGTTATTAGGTTTCTTTATAAGATAACGCATTATCTTACGAGCAAAAATACTCATAAAGCGACACCATGTTTCTCAAAAGATTTTTTAACAGGAGTATTATCTACCACACACCTTATCTTCCTTATTCTATTACAAGATATTCTCCACCACGCCTAGCAAAGGATCCTACATATGATATGCTCAGAGTTAATATTTGTAGAATTAAAAGGGAGCAAATGAAAATCACTATGAATTTTAGATTAACTTCATTAGCACAAAGACGTCTACTCTGCAAGTAAAGTTCCAGAGAGGTATCATATAACACATTTTCTACTGTCACACCTGAAGCAAGTCTTCAGATCCCCAGTCTGCTTCTTTCTTTTGGTAACTCTGTACATTTTTCCCTTCAAGTTTTTGTTCATTCCTGACTACTATTTTTTGAAATATTCACCTTTTGAAATGTCTAAAAAATACAAATGTACTTCACCATTTAATGGCTTATAACTTAACACTAAAGTAAAATATAAAAGAACTGCAACGTTACAATTGCTGAAATCACAAGGCCCTCGCTTTAGACTCAGTATTACTGTTTATAATATGTGGATGCTGACCTCATCTAAAGAAAAGTTCGACAGGGTGTGTACATTCATTCATTCAGTGGATATTTACTGAGCAACTGTTCTGAGTCAGGCATGGTACTAACATCTAGGGCTTCAATAAAGTAGGAAAAGTCTCATCATCAGGGAATACTTGTAATAATTCTAGGGAGGAGATTATCAACAATCCTGCTCCTTCTCCCTGGAACTTCCTTGCAACAAATAAAAGCTTTATATACTTGAGCTATTCAGAGCTATATATACATAATTTGAATCCAAGTTCTTCACAAAAATGAATGCAATATATTGCATTACATCTTCACATAGTTTACTTATGCCTTTATTCTTTCAGTACGTATGTATCCATCAACAGTCCTAAAATATTTCCATAGAAAAAAATTCTATGGAAATATTTTAGGACTGGAAAAGAGCACAGGACAAAGCATTCTATGTTCCCCTTTTTTAGTCTATTAAAATGAAAACATGTTAAAAAAAAATAGTATCTCAGATACTGAAAACTGATAAATATTTCAGTCTTAAGTGCAACACCAAAAACGTTTTCAACTCCTGGAGATTATGAAGATCCCATAATTTCCCTCTTTAATTAAAATAGAGTATGGCCAAAATATTTGATAATAGAAATGAAATAGAATAATAAAATATATGCATTTAGTTTATGTGGGAATAAAAAGAACTTAGACTTACTACAGGCCCTATTCTCCATCTGAGCCAACATATTAAATTTAATCTGATTTGAACCAATTCTGGAATACATGTCTATCTCTTAGCATCCTTGCCACCTTCTTGCTATATAAGAATCTTTGCTGCAAACCCATAGATTATTCCTCAAATTACTCTTTTGACACATTATTAAACACTGAAACAAAAATGGAGTAAGGAAGCTACCTAGGCTGTTATTAACTGATTCTCTTTCTTCTATGAGTAAATTCTAAATTCTATTCATGTGCTTTTGTGTCTAATCAGACTTAAGTTATATATAATATGCCATTACAAGTTATTTCCAAGAGATTAATTTGAATATAGCAATAAAAATATGGATGCTCTTTGGGTTGAAATGCATCCCAAGTTACCATTAACACTAATTATGGGAAAAGAATATAAAGAAACCCATTTAAGCCACACCATTTAAAGCAGAATTTAGGGATCGGCTGGGCATGAATTAGAATATTTTATATAACTCTAATGTACAATTGATTAAACAATTTTAAGACAATGTCAAAAACATACAATTGAGTAGATGTGTTGGAGGATGAATTAATTTAACAAGGCTAGAAGAGGTTACTGTAAATATGTAACTGTGTAAGAAAACCCTTATCACTATGTTCAACAACATTAATTCCTTCCTTTACTGCATAACTATTGACCATTTAATATATGACAGACACTAGACATGATATACAATGGTGAATATAAGCTTGATCTGTCACCTTAGAATTATGGTCTATTTGAGAGAAAAAAAAGGAAATAGGTCATTTTCATAAATAAACTACGCTATTAGATCAGTAAATATGCATCACTCTGTAGGCAAACTTTGAGAACCCCCCTACAATAGATGTCTTTTTCTCTTGGTTACAAGTGCCTCTGTTTCCAGGGGTGACCATCAGTTTCCGAAACTGACAGCCACTGGCTGGAAAATTAAAACAAGAGTTCAGAATCCAGACAATGCATTTGTGACAAGGGCTAAAACTGATGAACTCTGGGGAGGTAAAACTTACATGTATTTCTTAGAAAGTGAATACACACTTTAATAATCAGAGGAGTGATTTAATAATCACAGGAGAAACTCAGAAATGTGGTATCAAAAAGAAGAGTATACATAACCTAAATGGTCATTAAATATATTTTTAGTAGTGAAGTAAAAGCAACCTCAGGGGGCTTCCCTGGTGGCGCAGTGGTTGAGAGTCCACCTGCCGATGCAGGGGACACGCTTTCGTGCCCCGGTCTGGGAAGATTCCACATGCCGCGGAGCGGCTGAGCCCGTGAGCCATGGCCGCTGAGCCTGCGTGTCCACAGCCTGTGCTCCACAACGGGAGAGGCCACAGCAGTGAGAGGCTCTCGTACCGCAAAAAAAAAAAAAAAAAAAAAAAGCAACCTCAGGGAATATATGGTATAAATTTGAAAATTCACTGAATATTAAATATTTTCCAAGATTAGTATATCTAAATGTTTTTACACCTAACTTCATTGGGATGTATAAAAACTCATGTCATTATTTAGCATTTGAAATTTTATATATGAATTAATATACAACTAAAATAAGTCAGATGCTATTTCTTTTCTTGAAGAAGTCAACATTTCCCAAATTCACTTTTAATTTCCCCATCTTCTGCCCTGCCTATAATAACACCAACAACAAATGGAAACTCATGGCAGAAGAAGGTCACTGGAAAGAACAGGGAACTCTATTTCATCTTCCCAATTTGGTTAGGTTCACAATAGCAGGACTCTAGATATGATGAAAAATGTTTCTACTTACCTGGGAGTGAAGGGAGAACTGGCAAGATAACCCTAGGGTCATGGAACAGTCTTATTTATCTGTGAAATTCATGGGCTAAAAGACACTTAAAAAAAAATAAGTACACTGTGGTATCTGAAGTATCTAACTGGAACACTAAGTGATCTCTGATAAAATGCAAGCTAGTAAGGTTCTAACAGCTTGTAGCTTGACTTCAGGGGAACATAAAAAAGCACAACTATAGGAGTTTCTCTTTTGAATAGACAAAAGAAAAAAAAAAAAAACGAGAGAAGACATTCTAGTTGGTAATTGGAATCCCTTGTGACCTGTTAACAAGGGAATGAATAAGAGCCCAATAATCTGAACAAACCAAAAGGAGACTGATTCCTTCCAACACTGGCTAACCCGGGAAACACTGAGTTCTTTCTTTCTGGAAATGTTAAAGTAAAGGCTGAAGAATAACCTTCCAAAAATGCTATAAATAGAATTTCAGTTCTGCCCTGGAAGAGTAGCTGCATGAAAAGAAGTGCAGGCCAGTGGTGTCATGCTTTAAGGAAGAGTCTTCTTTCCCCCGTATAGGGTTATGCTTCCTGTTTTTCCAAGTTATCAGCAGCCCTCCCCCTTCTACCTGACACATGCACATAATACATAATGATTGCACTCCATGAAGATGCTTCAGTTCACCTTTTTCCAGTTTTGAGTGCCTGGGCTACAGTGTACTTTGTCTTCAAAAATACAGTAGCAGCAGCTCTTTTTACTGAAAATGGCCCCAAGACTTACGGAAGCCCATATCCCCCTCATGTATATAGAGAAAGAAGACCTTGGAATTTTTGTCACCTCCTCTTCCTTCCCATTACACATATATACACCGATGGGTAAAATATTCAAAGCCCCTGCTTCTCTGTCCTAGTTCAGAGCAACTGCAGGTTATAACAACCCCCCAGACTTCTTCTGTAGGATCAGGCTGAAAGTACCCACTGTGTGATTTTATCCAAGATCAAAATCTCCTTTTTTGGCTTTTCATCCTTTTCCCCTCATACTTCTGGGAATACTCTTTTGAATAAGTCACTTGTATACAAAATGTCACCTAATGTTTGCTTCAAGGGTATCTAATATAAAATATGTTCTTATCATACTTTTCTTCAAGGTTCTTTGTTGCTATTTTCTCCTTGGAGCATTCACCAACAACTCTTTCTCTGAACTTTAATACAGGCTGATGTAGCAGATCTTGTGCTAAGAGGTTCACATTCAATCTCATTTTTTCCTTCTAATTTTGAAACAATTACAGACTTACATGAAGGTGCAAAAATAGTACATGGAGTCCCAGGAGCCTTTCACACACCTTCCCCCCAAATGGTATCTTATGTAACTAGCACAATATTGAAACCTGGGAACTGACATCAGTGAAACACTTTTTACTTGATTACATACACTCATTTGTCTGTGTGTGTCTGCATGCATGTGTATGTCTGTGTGTACTCTTCGGCAATTTCACTGTATATATACATTTGTGTGACCATTATCTCCATTAAGATGGAACAGAACTCTTCCATTACTACTAAGGAACTCTCTCTCATGCTACTCTTTATATTTACAACCCACCCTTGCCCTTAACTATCACTAACCATTAATCAGTTCTCCTTCGCCATAGTTTTGTTATTTTGAGAATGTTGTATAAATGGTATCATACGGTATATGATATTGAGGCGTTTTTTTCCCACTAAGCATAATGTCCTGAGGTCCACCAACGTTGTAGCATGTATCCACAGTTTGCCTTTATTGCTTAGTACTACTGCACTGCATGAATGTATCAGAGTTTGTTCAACTTTTCACCCACTGAAAACATCTGGGTTGTTTTCAGTTTTAGGCTGTTACAAATAAAGCCACTATAAAAATTTATGTACAGGTTTTTGTTGTTCTTGATCTCATTTAAAGCTCTCACAAATCCTGTGAAAATGAAGACCTAACTATGTAACTAGAAAGATTTACAGTTTACATTCTAGTCCAGGCCTGGATTATTTCAAAACCAAGTTTGCCAATCACACAGTGATACTAACTGTTCTGATATTTCCTGCATCATTAGATTTCCTGTTTCAGGACTCCCATAACAACTAAAGAGTAGGATCTGACACTGAGAGTGCCTTTAAGTACTCAGTATTTAACAATTATTATTTATGAAATGTTTGCTTCCCTCCAAAGAGCACTACAAAATACTATCTGCTTCGTGGTGAACATAATGACAGCTTCTCTAACAAGAGCGATCGCAGTCCTGTGCCTATATGTTCTACTCCTGCTCAGAGAGCCACTCACCATGTTTAATAGAGAATAAAAAAGAAAAACAAAACACATTTAAAATCCTTTTTCTTCACTGGCAGTGTTATCTCCTCACTGAATAATGAGCAAAGCATGTTTATTCCTGTTTACTCAGTTCAGTTGAATTTTTGTGGAATATTATTAAATATTCCTAGACTTCATAACAACTCTGGGCAATGTATAATAACTATATACCAATATTATAAAGTTAAGAGGTTAAAACATTATATAGATGAGAGAGAGTGTAGTAGGCAGAAGGCAGAATAAATGCCCACCAAAATGTCCATGTCCTGGGCTTCCCTGGTGGCACAGTGGTTGAGAGTCCGCCTGCCGATACAGGGGACACGGGTTCGTGCCCCAGTCCGGGAAGATCCCACATGCCGCGGAGTGGCAGGGTCCATGAGCCATGGCCGCTGAGCCTGCACGTCCGGAGCCTGTGCTCCGCAGTGGGAGGCCGCAACAGTGAGAGGCCCGTGTATCGCAAAAAAAAAAAAAAAAAGTCCATGTCCTAATTATGTAACTAGACAATTTAAATATATATAAATTATATACCAGAACCTATAAATATGTTATGACAAAAAGAAATTGAGGTTGCCAATAGAACTAAGGTTGCTAGTAAACTGACCTTAGATAGGGAGATGATCCTAGAGTACTCAGGTGGGCTGACTATAATCACAAGAGCCTTTACAGGTTGAGTAAGGAGGCAAAGAGGAGTCAGATTCAGGGAAAGAGATGTGATGATGGGACCAGGGAGACGGTGATGTGAAAGAGACTCCATCCAACGTTGCTGGTTTTAAAGATGGAGTAATGGGGCCAAGACCCAAAAAATGTAGGTGGCCTCTAGAAGCTAGAAAAGGTAAAAGAACTGATTCTCCCTAAAGCGTCCAGAAGGAACACGCTGTTTTTACCTACTGGATGCAGTCAGTAATTTGGATTTTATCCAGTTAAGACCACTTCAGATTTCTGAACTTCAGAAATGAGGTAATAAATGTATGTTTTTCAAACTAAGTTTGTGAATATTTATTACCAGTAACAGGAAACTAATATAATATACATAGGTAGTCAGACGGACAGATAGACAATAGACAGGTGATCGATGGATGGTTGATTTTATGTGTCAACTTGGCTAAGCTGGGGTGTCCAGATGTTTGGTCAAACAGCAGTCAATATGTTGCTGTATTTTTTAGGTGTGACTAAGATTTAAATCAGTAGACTCTGAATAAAGCAGATTACCCTCCATAATGTGAGTGGACCTCATCCAATCACTTGTAGGCCATAAAAGAAAAAAAGACTGAGGTCTCCTGAAAATGAAATTCTGCCTCCAGACTGTCTGTAGACTCATGACTATAATATTAACTCATCCCTGGTCTCCAACTTGCTTTTCTGTCCTGTAGATTTCAGACTTTCAACTCGACATTCATGTGAACTAATCCCTTAAGTATCTGTGTATACACGTGTATATATATATACACACATATATATGTATGTATATGTACACGAAGATACATTCTATTGTACTGAGTCTGTGGCTTTGGAGAACTCTTACTAATATAGATGAGAGAGGAAGAGGGGGCAGGAAGGGGGGGAGGGGGGAGAGAGAGAAGATATAGACAAAGGAAGTAGAAAAATTGTGGTTTACACTTGAATGAGAAAGCCTAGACTTTTCTTCAGTAAGGAAGCTCTAAGTAATATTCTCCTAGTCTTTCATATAGATAATTGACCTTCTCTTCCTCTCATAAACCTAATTTGAGGTTTATAACAAAAAGTAATTTTTACTGGCATATAACCGTAAGGACATTGCATGGGTGACGGCGGGGGCGGGGGGGTGTATGATTTATCACCATGATAAATTATATACATGCAAATATACTTACTTATATCCCAAGGACTGTCCTTTTGAAACCAATGGAACAAAACCACAGTTTCCAATAGTATTAAATGTGAACATAGTAGAAAATGAGATTGGCCCAAGGCTTTAATGAAGAATTTTTAGTGCAAGGATTACTTACATAGATCCAGGCACAGTTACAGAACAAACAAGGATATGTGAAGGATTCAAGTATTAACAATAGCAGGAGGCCATTATCCTCACCTCCAGAACTGATGAAAAGGGGGAGGTAAGTGGTACCAAGGGCCAGTGACAGCTCTAACTATGGATAAAGACCCACAGAGGGGAAGCCACAGTCACAACAGTCATAGTTGGAGCATCACTACCAGAGACATGGCACTGTAGCCCAGAGACCTTTTTTTCTTTAAGCCCCCCATCTCCTCCCAGTACCACTCAAAGGTTTAATCCAACTGCATACCAGAGAAGTCAGTCAGTCTTCTGGGGCACAGAGTATGGTAAGGAATGCTAAATAATAACTATGTGGGGAACAAATTCAGAATAACCAGTATTTTCTGCCCTTGGTCTACACACAACCACAAAATGCCTTGAGTGGAGATTTTTCCATCAATCTTTCACTGATTCTCATATCCTTCTGTACCTCCACTTAACCACATGTATCATCTTAGATATTCCATTAATTCCCTACTTGTTTATTCTTTTCTATGGCTAGTCATCTCATTTATTCCAATGTCTCTAATTTCCTGTGACAGAAATATGTTGGGTGTTCAGCAAGCATTTCAATATTCTCTTCCTGGACACTTCCCTGTGGGTCCCCATGACTGAGTTCTAAATAATGGAATGTGAGCAATAATGGTCTGCATCACACATTTAAATTGTCAGTATTACAAAACAAAGAGTATGGATTCCTGAGCAGCTAGGGATATTGTGGGTGAGAAATAACCCTTTTTAATGCTGAACAATGAGATAACTGGATTGTTAGACAAGCTAGCATGAAACACCGTAACGTTTACATACACACGTTCTAAATTAAATTTTCTCCTTTGGATGTCTACTTTCCTCATTTCTTTTTTGAGTTGTCTAATGACCTAGACCCTATTCTAATCTACATTTGGTGTCTTAACCTAAGTGAATATAATGCTCACAAAACCAACACAACTTCTGAGAATAAAAGGCTATTTAAGCTACTTGGTGGGAGGGGAACTCTTCTCGTAGACCCCCCAAACAGTGCATCAAATAATAAAGAAAGCTATTCCCATTTCCCTCTCTTCCCAACAGTGATTATTTTCAGATTGACAAGTCATACGAACCCAAGAAAAAAACCGCTGGTCTACTGTCAAATTGCCAAGATGATAGAGGGAACTAAATATAAAAAACTGCATGAATTAATAAACTCAGAGAAAGAGGCTTTCAGATAAATTTTAAAATCATAATGCCACTCTTTCCTCGATTCTTGAAGGACTTTCCTTAAAGTGGCTAGGGGATGTGATCTGGGAGAAATGGAAATAACATGGATTACAGACAATATCAAATATACTTAATTTGCGATACCTTTGGTCAGAAGCTTGATTGCAATCAAATTGTTCCCTCTACAGGTGGCAGAGTTTCCATGATTTTCATCATGAACATGATTGGACTATCTCAATGTATCGGCTGCAGACTGAGCATTCACTGGGTTTTTTTCCGAATAAAGCACAAGAATTCTTCCCCTTAATTCGCATTTGATATTTACTGTACATAAAATCTGTACTATTAGAAAAACTAGAGGTTTATTTTCGCTCACTGAAATGACTAAAATTTACTGTTAATAAAGCAAATAAAGCAAATAGTATCTTTGATCTAACACAAGCAGTAAAAGCAATATAACACAATTTGCATATCACAATGATACTGTCTCATTTTCTTATAATGTATACAGTTGTTCAAGAAAAAAATTTATATTTTATTAAATTAATATATTATATTAATAATTACCCAACTGCAGGATATCTTCAAAATGCATTTGTTCATATTTTTAAATTGCATCCAATTAATATTTTATTAATATTTTATCTTTAAGCCATTTTAAAATAAATTTATGGTAAGTTCAATGCATAGCTCACAATATATAATGCTTTTAAGTTTTGCTACTCAGCTCATTTGAATATAATTAGGTGCTTAATGAATTCAACTACGTTTTCTTTAATTGATAAGGAGCCTATTTTAGATGGAAGTATTCAAAATTTTTAACATCTGGAATCTATTACATTTCAGTGAACTTAGACTACTGCCTAAGTGTGATAGGGTAGAATGGTCCCCAGAATAGTTTACATCCTAATCTCCGGAACTTTTGAATATGTTATGTTTCATAGCAAAAGGGATCTCTGAAGATTAATTTTAAGGGTCTTAAATTAAGGAGATTATGGATTACATAGGGGGGTCCAATCTAATAACCAGAGATCTTAAAAACAGAAAACCTTCTCTGAAAGGAGTTAGAGAGATGCTGTACAGAAGGCAAGAAAGATGCAGCAGAAGAGGAAATTGGAAGAATTCCAAGAGAATTGTTTGACACACCATTGCAGGTTCTGAGATGTAAGTGCACCACATGCATGGATCTAAGAGAGGTCTTAGATCCTTAGATACCTAAGGAGGTAATTGTGGTTCCTGGCTCACACCCAGATGGGGACAAAGTACCACAGTCCTACAACCACAAGGAACCAAATTCTGCCAACAACCTAAATAATCTTGGAAGTGCATTCTTCCCCAGAGCTGAGAGAAAGATACCCATCCTTGCTGACACCTTGATTTTGATCCTGTGAAGCCAGAGCAAAGGAACCAGTTGTGCTACACTTTGCCCAGACTTCTGACCTACGGAAACAAAGATAATAAAAAAGGTTTTCTTAAAACTGCTAAGTTTGTGATAATCATATACAATGAATATTCTCACTTATCTAGGGCAGCCATCTTGTTTCATCCACTACATAGTATCTTTGAGCACCGGTTTTAAAATATATCTTGTCAGGTGTCAAATATTAAAGTGGAAAGTGTGCTGAATCAAACATTAATCTTTATGGAGAGTAAACTAGATAGATTTAGGGTTATTTTTGGAAGTAGTATCATTCATTCACACAATGAAACAAGACATTTTACATTAAGTGGTAATTATACGAGATATATGAAATACAGAGTGGTCAGAAAATAACAGATAAATCTTAGACTATAGTAAGTATTTAAAGTACAAAATATGACATATATAGGAAATTCTAAAAAAGTTATGAACATTCCATAGTAATATTTGATTAAATGTGACTTACAGTCAGGAGGGGATATTATATGTAATTGTTATCATTATGCAATGATATTTACAACATTGCAATCAACATTAAGTTGCAACATTAAGTTGCAACATTAAGTTCACAAAAATCAAATAATTTAGAAAATGAATTCAATTAAGAAAATTTGTATACTCTGTATTAAAGATAATGAAAATACTTCATATTTTATATGTAACATTTTCTAATCAAAAGTATAGCTTTGATCCCCAAAATAAAATTATAAACTATCATTAACATAAATATTAAAATATACCTATCACTTCATATAGTTTCATTTCTGGCTATCAGTGTAATACTACAATACCCGTCTTGGAGGTTGGTTTCTTGTTCCCAAATTGAACATGTTTTTCTCACAACAAATCCTTTATTTGGTTACAATCACAATTAAGTGGTCAAAATAAAATGCTCATATGAAGTAAACATATGTCTTAGGACAATCAGAACCACAACATGTTTTTGGTCACGTCCTCTTCGTGACTTTTGGTTAGAAATTATCTTAGGACTGCCAATTAAAAAAATCATAGCGATTTAAAAGAAGGTTGGTAGAATTTAAGTGGGAATTCAATACCTTCAGAAAACAAAAGTTTTCTTAAAAACACTGGACTGAACAGGAACCAAAGAAGATATACGGATGGTAAATAAGCATATGAAAAGATGCTCGACATCTTTGGTCATTAGGGAAACACAAATTAAAACATTTATTAAAATGGCTATAATTCCAGCAATGGAAATACCAAATATGCTGGTGAGGGTGCAGAGCAACAGAACTCTTAGTTGCTGATTGGGATGCAAAATGCAGCACTTTGTAAGAAACACTTTTAAATACACATGTTTAGCCCAAGTGACCTGAAAACTTCAGTCAACACAAAATATGAATGTTTATAGCAGCTTTATTCACAATGGTTACAAAGTGGGAGCAACCAAGATATCCTTCAGAAGGTAAACAGCTGAAAAAACTGTGGTACAGCTACACACTACAATACTAGTCAATGATGAAAAATGAAAGAGCTATGGATAAATCCTAAAGATACTGTCCTAAGTGAAAGGAGTTAGACTGAAAAAACTATTGATAAATAAGAAATTCCATTCATATGACATCTGGGAAAAGTAAAATTACAGATGTAGGCAACAAATCTGTGTTTGCCAAGGGCATAGGGGTATGGGAACACTGTACTAGGGTAATATTAGGGGATTATTTTTAGGGTGGTGGTACTATGACGATAGGTATGTAACACTACCCATTTTTCATAGACCATAGAACTATACAGAACAGAGGAGACCTCACTTTATTCAAATTAAAATCAACCTGTAGGTCAGAGGATTCCAGGTTAAAAGGCAAAATGTGCTAAAAGAATAGAACTTTATTACAATAATCACAATATGACCTAATCTATTTAAAGAATGTTACTTAACTAGCCACATTTTCCATTATAGAAACTCAGTAATAAAAAAAAGTATTTGCTATCAAGAATCCTGTATCTGTTTAAATTACAAAACTATGCAAAACGAATACTGCTTTTGTTTTCCCTACTTTTTTCATTGATAAGTTTTAAGCCAAAACCATGGCTATATAATATTACAGCTCTCAGAAAGAAACAACTTTCTATGTTTTCTAGAGCTGTTAACACCAATGGTTTCACACATTTGAAGATTTGAGACAAAAGTTCAAAGTGTTCTTTAATGAGTTTCACTAGTTGCTACTTGCAGTATGTTTGAAGTTAGTATCTCAAAGGACTCTCTTCAAATCAGCTTTAATGACTGTACAGTGCAAACCCTAGTCTGAACCCTTATTTTATGGTTTGATATGCATATCTGTCTTTAAAAGGAATAAGAAGAAATATGACCCTATGATCCAAGATAAATTAAATTATAATTTCAAGTATTTTCAGATTATAATTAACATTTTTACCATAAAGTGACAGTTTTAGCCAGGAAACTAACAAACAGTAATATATATCACTTCAGCAGAGTTACTCTACCAAAAGGATGCAGGTAAAGCCACTGTGTCACCCATTCCCTAAACTTGCCCCAATCTCAGTGAGCAAACTCAGATCTTGGACTCAGGGCGATTTAGGCAATTAATGTCATTTACCTTCTATCAGCAATCCAGAAGTAATATAGACATACACATATTGTTTAGGCAATGCATTAGTTTAAAAGGTACAGATATCAAAACCTTCACAACTGTCACTAATTTGGCGTCCGGAAATTTCCACTTCACTGCATAAGAAAAAATGAAAGTATGTTCTGGACAAGAGGGGAAAACATCCAAACATCTATGACACATAAAATCATACAATAACTTCTGGGATCTTCCTACACATTTGAACAGTAAAAGAAAGTACTCAGTATTACTGTTCAAAAAAAAAGTGCTTTGAGGACAGAATGAAGAAACTTATAGTACCAGAATGCTACTTCATTTATCCACTTTACAGGCAAACTTATAATTTCAAAGACTATTTAAAATTACTTGTAAGTAAAGAAAAAACTACATATTTTATTAATAATTGTGCCTTAGCTTAAACTGTCTTAATCATTTCATTCTATGAATTTGCATTTTTGAACTACTGAGTATATCTTAAAATTATAAACATTTCGTTTTAAAAAATATTATTCCCCAGGAGCACCATTCTATATTTAATGATAGTATTATGACATATAATATGCACAAAAACAATCATCTGAATGCTCCTGACATGTGAAATATACCAATTATATCAACATTTTAGTTAACCATCCAGAAGTATAGACTCCTGCATCTGCGTAAATCAGGTTGGGTTGAATGTATTAGACGTGTGGTGACATTTGAACATAGTTGTTGTAATTTTGATATATTTAGAAAATGCATTACACAATAGGCAAACCTTACTTTCATTCAAGTACCGTATATTGATTGTGGAAAGGTATCAAAGAGTACTCTTTTTGCTACTTCTGGAAACAGATCAAGTGAAAATTTTCAAACTAATTTTGATTTAACCACTGACCCAGTAGTAAACTGCTACTGAAGAAAAATACCATTTTTGGTTATAAGTTTTATATAAACTAAGAGTGATGAATATTTACAAATGTGATATTTATATAGTCTAAAAAATGAAAGATGTTTGAGTTTCTAAGACAGATGAAATTATTAAGGCATTGGAAAAGATATAATGTTCAAGATATTTTCAAGCCACTTATGATTTTCTCAGAATGAAACCTTGTTTTGCTTTCTCACAATGGAACAAAATCTCCAGAATCATGTAGTCAGAACACTGGAAGGATCTCAAAAATACATATGAAATCATCTTTGGATACTTGAGAAACTTTCAGCCAACTCTATTCATACTGCATTAGGCCTACTGATCAATTTGGGAAGAAATGATATCTGATCAATACTGAGTCCTCAAATCCATGAGCACAATACCATCTATTTAGGTCCTCTTTGATTTCTTCCATCTGGGTCATTTTATACCATGTAAAATTTAAAGCTAAGTATTTCATTTTTAAAGTTATTTGAAATGATGCTGTTTCTTTCTGAAAACTTTTATTTCCAACCATAATTGTAAGTGCACAGAAATACGAATAATTTTCCTTTACTGACCTTCTTTCCTACCACTTTGGTAAACTCATTGCTTAGTTCTCAGTGTTATTCTGTAGATGTGTTAGAATTTTCCTTGTAGCCAATCACAGTACTTTTGAATACAGTATGATTTCTACCTTTCTAACCTACGACTCTTTATAACTTTCATCACCTGAGAAACAAAAGTGTGCTACAACTAAGGTGTGTAAGTGATGAGAGAGTATATTACAGCCTATTAACAATCTTAGAGGGAAAGTATTGAGTTTTTCACTATTAAGTATGATGTTAACTGTATGATTTTGTAGATGTTCTTTACCAGATTAAGGAACTTCCCTTCTAGTTTACTGAGAATTTTTATCATGAAAGGTATAAAATTTTGTAAAATGATTTTTTTCCATGTATACGGAGATTGTCCCTTTTTTTGTTAGTCTCTGAATATGATGAATTATATTGATTGATTTTCTGATATTAAACCAGGCTTGCATTACTGGCATGAACATTACCTAGTGTTTTCGGTTTTTTGTTTTGTTTTGTTTTGATATGCTATCTGGTACTACCATCAGGCTAATTTGGGCATCATAAAATGAGTTACGTACTGCTACATGTATTTTCTGTGGGAGATTGTATGAATGGTTATTGTTTCTTCCTTAAATGATTTTTGAAATTTGCCAATAAAGCAATCTGGCCCTACAATTTTCTTTGTGGGAAGTCTTTAAACTACAAAGTTAATTGATTTAATAGACAGGAGTGGATAATCTGAATAGTTCTTGAGTTAGGGTAGTTTGTGTTTCTTTAAAGAAATTGGTCTGTTTCATCTACGCTGTCAAATTAACAGGCAGACTATTGTTTTTAGTACCATCTTAGTATCTTTTCAATGTCTTTGGAGACTGTTCCCTTTTAGTTTCCAATATTAGTATTTCATGTATTCTTTTTTCTTTATCAATTGGATAAAGATTCATCAATTTTACTGATGTTTTAAAAATAACTGCCTTTGTTTATACATACAAATTTTACTGTATTAATAGTCTGTTCTCTTTTTCATTATTTCCACAATGATCTTATATCCTTTCTTCTGATTTTTACTTTTCTTGCTTTTTAAGGTAGAAGCTTAGACAATCAATTTAAGACCTTTCTTCTTTTCTAATACTACTTTTAACACTACTGTGTTTCCTCAAAGAAATGCTTTAAAAATTCACTACATAAATTTTGTTATGCTGTATTTTCATTTTCATTCACTTTGAAGCACATTCTACTTTAAGACTTCTTTTCCAATACATCAATTATTTAGAAGTGCATCATTTAACATCCAAATATTTGCAGATTTTCAATATACCCAGTATTACTGATTGCTACTTTATTTTCCTTAGGATCAAGGGACATATTACGTATAATTTCACTCTTAAATTTGTTAAGATTTGTTTTTAACCTAAGGCATGGTCTATTTTGTGATGCTCCATATGCACTTGAAAAGAACATATATTCTGCTGTTTTGAGGTTGTGTATTCTATAAATATCAGCTGTGTAATGTTTGCTGATAGTTATTACTGATATCTCATTCATTACTATTTTTCTCTCTACTTGTTCTATTAATTAAACAAGACAGGAGTGTTGAAACCTCCAAGTGAAAGATTGAATATATTTATTTATGTATTCAATTCTGCCAGTTTTTTGTTTCATGAAGTTTGAAGCTAGCCTCTTAGGTGCATACACATTTAGGGCTGCTATGCCTTCTTAATGAATTAGCCCTCTTTTCATTACTTAATGTACCACTTATCCCATGTATTTTCTTTATTATAAAGTTTACTTTGCCTGGTATCAATAGTTACATTCAAGCTTTCCTTATATTATACAAATCATTTTCCATTCTTTTACTCTTTAACCATCTATAATTACATTCAAAGTGGGGTCTTGCTGGGACTTCCCTGGTGGCACAGTGGTTAAAAATCTGCCTGTCAATGCAGGGGACACAGGTTCGAGCCCTGGTCCAGGAAGATCCCACATGCCGCAGAGCAACTAAGCCCGTGCGCCACAACTACTGAGCCTGTACTCTAGAGCCCACAAACCACAACTACTGAGCCCACGCGCCACAACTACTGAAGCCCACGTGCCACAACTACTGAAGTCCATGCTCCTAGAGCCCGTGCACCACAACAAGAGAAGCCACCGCAATGAGAAGCAAAGCCTGCGCACCACAACAAAGAGTAGCCCCTGCTCGCCTCAACTAGAGAAAGCTTGTGCGCAGCAACGAAGAGCCAACGCAGCCAAAAAATTTTAAAAGAAAAACAAAGTGTATACTTGTAGACAAAGTATAATCCCCACTCTGACAGTATCCATTTGTTGGGCTTAGGCCATCTACATTTAATGCAATTATTGGTGTGTTTGAATTTCAGACGATAATTTCATTTGTTTTCTGAGTGTTTGTTCTTCTTCTATTTCACTTTTCCTGACCATTTTAAATTTTTTTAATTGAAGTATAGTTGATTTACAATATTGTGTTAGCTTTAGGTGTACAGCACAGTGATTCAGTTATTTTTTAAGATTATAGTCCATTACAGATTATTACATGAAATTGAATATAATTCCTATGCTATACAGTAAATCCTTGTTTATGTATACTAGTTTGTATCCGTTAATCCCATACCCCTAATTTGTCCCTCTCCACCTCCCTCTCCCCTTTGGTAATCATAAGTTTGTTTTCTGTGTCTGTGAGTCTATTTCTGTTTCATATATGGACTCATTATTATTATTTTTCAGAATCAACATATAAGTGATATCATATATGTAAATAATGAAATTAGAACATTCCCTCACACCACATACAAAAATAAACTCAAAATAGTTTTAAGATCTAAGTATAAGACATGACACCATACAAGAGAAGACAGGCAAAACATTCTGATATAAATTGCAGCAGTATTTTCTTAGATCAGTTTCCCAAGGCAAAAGAAATACAAGCAAAAATAAACAAATAGGATATCATTAAATGTAAAAGCTTTTGCACTGCAAAGGAAACCATCAGCAAAAAGATAACCTACGGAATGGGAGAAAATATTTGCAAATGATGTGCCTGACATAGGGTTAATATCCAGAATATACAAACAGCCCATACAACTCAATATCAAAAAGACAAATAACTCAATCAAAAAATGGGCAGAAGAGGGCTTCCCTGGTGGCGCAGTGGTTGAGAGTCCACCTGCCGATGCAGGGGACACACGTTCATGCCCCGGTCCGGGAAGATCCCACATAATGCGGAGCGGCTGGGCCCGTGAGCCATAGCCGCTGAGCCTGCGTGTCCGGAGCCTGTGCTCCGCAATGGGAGAGGCCACAACAGTGAGAGGCCCAAGTACCACAAAAAAAAAAAAAAAAAATGGGCAGAAGACCTAAACAGACATTTTTCCAAAGAGGATGTACCAATGGCCAACAGGCACGTGACAAGATATTCAACATCGCTAATTATTAGAAAAATGCAAATCAAAACCACAATGCAGTATCACCTCACACTGCTCAGAATGGTCATCATCAAAAAGTCTACAAATAATAAATGCAGGAGAATGTGTGGAAAAAAGGGAACCCTAGTACACTGTTGGCAGGAATATAAACTGATGCTGCCACTATGGAAAACAGTACGGAGGTACCTTAAAAAACTGAAAATAGAAATACCATATGATCTATAAAACCCACTTTGGGGTGTATATCTGAAAAAGATGAAAACCAATTAGAAAAGATACAGGCACCCCAATGTTCTTAGCAGCACTATTTACAAAAACCAAGACACGAAAACAACCCACGTGCCCATCAGCAGACGACTGACCTAAGAAAATGTGATATATATACCTACAATGGGATATTACTCAGCCATCAAAAAGAATGAAATATTGCCATTTGCAGCAACATGGATGGACACCGAGAATATTATGCTTAGTGAGGTCAGACAGAAAGACAAATACTACATGGATTTTTATTTATATCTCACTTAACGTATCTACTGGCTTTTTAACTATATTTCTTTGAATCATGTTTTTACAATATATATGTTAAACTACTCAGTCAACTTAGAGCAAATATTCTACAATTTCAAGTAAAGTGTAGAAACTTTATACACAATAGTCCTTTAACTACCCTACCTTAATTTGTAGTTGTCATATGTACATCCTTATATACTGAACATCTCTCAGATAAGGTTTTAACTTTGCTTTCAGCAATCAGATATTTTTTTTTAATTAAGAAAATATAGGCTATTAGGTTAATGAGACATTTATCATTATTGTTGCTATCCTTTAATTCTGAAGTTCCAAGATTTCCTCTGGTATTATTTGCCTTTTGTCTGAAGAACTTCATTTAGCATTTCTATTAGAGCAGCTTTGCTGATGATAAATCACCTAAATTATTTTTCTATTGTTCAATTTGTTTGCTCTGTATTTCTTTAAATTTTAGAATATCTCTTCTATCACCTTTCTTCCAGAAGGATATTTTTGTTGGATGCGAGGCTGAGGTTGACAATCACTTACTTCCAGTATTTTAAAAATATTGTTACACTATATTCTGACCTTTATTTTTCTGGTGAGAAATATGCAGTAATTTATATCTGTGTTTCTTGATAATGTGCTGAGTTCCTGATTTGCTTTCAAGTATTATTTTTATCTTCGGTTCTCATCTGTTTTGTTACAATGTATCTGAGTATGGCATTCTTTGAATTTACTGTGTTTGGACTCCTCCAAGATTCTTCAATCTGTAAATTAATTTTTTCCTTAAATTTGGAAAGTAGTCAGCCAAAATTACTTCAAATATTTTTATTCACCAATATTTCACCTGTATTTCTGAGATTCCAATAATAGGAATGTTAAGGACCCTTTGCTATTGTCCTATGGGTCCCTGAGCTTTTTCTTTTTTTGCTCCCTCTTTCAGGTAGATTAACTGTGATATTTTTCAAATTTATAACTTCAACCCAAATCTCTCAAATTAAGGCAATAACTGTCCACTGGTAAACTTAGAGGACTTTATCCCAATGTGTCTAAAATCGATTTATCTTTTCTCTCAAATCTGCTTGTGAGAAACCCTATGGACTGTAGTTTAATAAAATGCACCAAAATCCATTCACTTGGCAAATGCTTGGAATCTGTGGCATCATCTTTAAATTTTTGTTGTTTGATCCATTTTTAACCACAAAATTTTGGAAATAAAATTTTTGTATCGGTCTAGTTCTCTCCATCTCTCCAATCAGATAATTATCACCTCTGCTCAGCACTTTTGCAATAACGCCACAACCACTTTCCCAGCCTTTAATTGTTTCCCTGCATTCCTGTAGGAAGAGTGATTTTTTTCCCCCTGAGACCTATATTTGAAAATGGGTATTCAATTAAAACCCTTTGGTAGTTAGTCATCCTACTTCGGATAATGTTCAAACAACAAAAATTCTGCAAATTACTACGTAAGCTTGGTTTCAGCTCTTCTCCCTAATTTCTATCCCCTTGTCTATGACCCAGCCATACCAAACTTTTACATTTATTAACATTCCATGTTCTCTCTAAACTCTATGCTTTTGTGCATGATGTTCCTTTCCTTATCATGTTTATCCATAACACTGAATACTGGTTATCAACTCATGCTCCTCCCTTTATATCCTAGGTCCAAAGTTAAAAGACTGCCTTTCTTTTAACTTTTCTTTTAACTTTCTTTTAATATACTTGACTTTGTCTAATACACTAATATACATGTCAAAGGACTAAAAATGGTGTTTGGGGGAAACAATCTTTCAACCTTGCTGCGACAAAAATCACCAAAGAGAGGTGGCTCTGCAAGGAGGGTGAACAGAAAGGTAATACACAAATGATGAAAGACCTTCTGCCAAGCTAAGAAGTTTGCTTTAGACTACAAACTGCCCTCAAGCGAACTGATCAGACTTTCATCAGTATTTTTAGAGAATGAAATACTAAACTACTTATGAAGTCAAATTTGCAGTGGCATGTTGAATACCTATGCTTCCAAATTCAGAAAGCATCTTAAAGTTCATATACTGGAATAAAGAAAATATATGAGAAAATACTAATAGCTGATATTTGTTTTCAGAAACATTTTACCTGATATAAGTCAATTAGTTTCTTTAAAAATTATGCTAATTCAATGAGGTGTGACTATTATTATTCAATTTTAGAGATGAAATTTTAGCTAGAGATACTAACTTATTTGCTTAAGGGCATACCATTCATAATAAATGAATACAGGATGCAAATTTAGGCACAAAGACCTGGTACATGTGACTACAACATTATATAAAGAACAATATTTAACAGGAAAGAAATCATCATCAATTAAGGAAAACAAAGCACAACTCTACAAGGTAAAGAACCAGTACATGTTTCTTAAATGCTTATTTGCCTTTGAGTCAAATCTACAAAAATTAGCTAGATCTTTTTTAAAAATGAAGATAACACAAAGTAAGACATTTTAACTGATCTATATCTACGTGTTATTATACTGGATTGTGTCTCTTGCAAACATTCCATTGTTAGAAGATTTCTTGTGTAATTATAAGATAAGAAACAGATTACTGATATTACCCTCTGTGATGGGACTCCTTGCTGTTGCAAATGGAAGGAGATTTTTTTGAGTTAATTGAAAACACAGCTTGATGTCCTTTGCAGTTTAAATACAGAAATTCAATGCATAGAAAAATTATTAATAAACTGTGCTAATGTTTGAATTGACAAATTGGTTGATAAAGACAGTTCTGATTTATAGTTGTTATATCATCTTCAAATATCTCTAAATATACAATGTGTACACTACATTACTGAAAACAAAGATTTCTTCTTAAGTGAATGTTCATCATTTGTACCAAACATTCAAATTAGTGACTGGGGAACAGTGTCTACTGTGTCTACAGTGCCTGGGGAACAAAAAAGATTTTGCCAGAGCCAATAGGTAAACAAGCATTTGTATAAGTGCTTTCTGATATAGTATGTAATTTTTATGCAAACATATTACCTTTCTGGGAAGATATTTTCATTATTCCCATTCTTCAAGTGATAAAATCTGAGACGTGGTAAAATTATTAAGCATGCCTGTAATGTAATGACTACTTGGTGACAAAGCCAGTTACCATATTTGTGATTATTCAACTTAATGATCTTCCTCTCTAAATTTATCCAGTGTTTTTAAAACAGGCACTGTCCTATGTGCTAAAAACAGAGCCACAAACTGTGGCTACAAAACTCACATTTGGTAGATTGAAACAGGAAATAAACATTACAAGACTAAGTAATATAATTTATATGAATAAACTAATGCAGGTTAAAGAAAAAGAGTAGTTGGGGGAGAGGGGATTGATATTCCCCACAGAGTGGTCAAGAAGGTCTCTTCAAGTAACAAACTCTTTAGGGAAGTCAAACTGAAATAAAATGAAAGAGTAAACCACAAAGATATCATTATTTATATCCTATACACCTCCTTATACATATATTCTACACCATATTATTTTACATGTTTTATATATACACATACTTATATGTACATATAAATACATGAAAACCTAACCTATACGTATATATGTATAAACATATGTAAATATACATATTTCTATAGTTTTAAAAGTAGTCTCTCAACTAAATTTAAAATTCCTTCAGGGAACAAATTTATAAGTATTTCAGAATTAAAATAACTTTAAAATTATTCCAACCATCATTCTCTACCCCTCATCCCATATATAACCAAGCCAAGGGTAGACAGTAGAAATACTTGTTTTACTGACTAAAGACTAAAGGGGCCCAACCAAGCTCTGTGTATCTTTTTTAGTTATGCGATGTATACGTAATAGTAACTTGTGTCCCAATTTGAAGAGGATACTATAACCGTTTTTTGGACCACTGGATCCCCCAAAATTTCACTGAAGTGGAAGGACCCTGAATTCTCATGAGGTTTATTTCTTACCCTTTTAACAGATATCTGTCATAATTTATTTTGTTTTCTCCTTCTCAAGTCTAATCAGCATGTTATTACCAATGTAACAGATATTGTGTTATATTCTGTGTTATGTCAAGGAGATCAAGATCTTTGCACTACTCTACTACACTACTTCTAGTAGTCCTTCTTAATATAGGGAAAAGAGCAACTGCCAGATCACAGGCTTCAGAATAGGTTCCAGGCCTTGCTCCAGGAAGGATATCACGCTTGAAACTACAGTGCAATTTAAGTAAGGACCAAGTAAAATTTCACTACAGTCTATAGCCATTCTTGCAGATTGATAAAACTTCTGAATAGACTAAATGTATAATATAAAACTTCTGAATAGACTAAATGTATAATATAATAGACTAAATGTATAATATAAATAAGAATGTGATAGAAACCACTGAGCTCCTTTTTCCAAGTTCTTTTTTAATGACATTACTTTATTGAATTCTCCCAGCTATGCAGTATTGTTCTTTATCTCCCAGATTGGCTAAAAAAAAACAGACTAGCGAAGCGCTTCCACACAGTACTACCTACCATAAAAGCCCTCAGTCTATTACCTGGAGAACCAATATGGGAAATCTGCTGGTTGGCAACAAGTTTACTGCAATCATATATTCAGGAACTAGAGCAATAAAACTAAAAGCTGCTTCTTTGAGAAGATAAACAAAATTAATAAACCATTAGCCAGACTCATCAAGAAAAAAGGAAGAAGACTCTCAAATCAACAGAATTTCATTTCATTAGAAATGAAAACTGAGAAGTAACAATAGACACCACAGAAATACAAAGGATCATGAGAGACTACTACAAGTAACTCTATGCCAATAAAATGGACAACCTGGAAGAAATGGACAAATTCTTAGAAAAGTACAACCTTCCAAGAGTGAACCAGGAAGGAATAGAAAAACATGAACAGACCAATTACAAGCACTGAAATTGAAACTGTGATTAAAAACCTTCCAACAAACAAAAGCCCATGGCCGGAAGGCTTCACAGGTGAATTCTATCAAACATTTAGACAAGAGCTAACACCTATCCTTCTCAAACTCTTCCAAAATACAGCAGAGGGAGGAGCACTCCCAAATTCATCCTGAGAGTCCACCATCACCCTGACACCAAAACCAGACAAAGATGTCATAAAAAAAAAAAAACCTACAGACCAATATCACTGATGAACATATATGCAAAAATCCTCAACAAAATACTAGCAAACAGAAGCTACCAGCACATTAGAAGGATCATACACCATGATCAAGTGTGGTTTATCCCAGGGATGCAAGGATTCTTCAATATACGCAAATCAATGTGAGACACCACATTAACAAATTGAAGGATAAAAACTGTACAATAATCTCAACAGATGCAGAAAAAGCTTCTGACAAAATTCTATACCAATATATGATAGAAACTCTCCAAGCACAGAGGGAACTTACCTCAACATAATAAAAGCTAGATATGACAAACCCACAGCCAACATCATTCTCAATGGTGAAAAACTGAAAGTGTTTCCTCTAAGATCAGGAACAAGACAAGGGTGCTCACTCTCACCACTATTATTCAACATAGTTTTGGACGTTATGGCCACAGCAATCAGAGAAGAAAAAGAAATAAAAGGAATACAAAGTGGAAAAGAAAAAGTAAAACTGTCACTCTTTGTAGATGGCATGATACTATACATAGAAAATCCTAAAAATGCCACCAGAAAACTACTAGAGCTAAGCAATGAATTTGGTAAAGCAGCAGGATACAAAAGTAATGCACAGAAATCTCTTGCATTCCTATACACTAATGATGAAAAACCAGAAAGAGAAATTAAGGAAACACTCCCATTTACCACTGCAACAAAAAGAATAAAATGCCTAGGAATAAGCCTACCTAAGGAGACAAAAGACCTGTATGCAGAGAACTGTAAGACACTGATGAAAGAAATTAAAGATGACACACACAAATGGAGAGATATACCATGTTCTTGGACTATAAGAATCAACATCGTGAAAATTACTATACTACCCAAAGCAATGTACAGATTCAATGCAATCCCTATCAAATTACCAATGGCATTTTTCACAGAACTAGAACAAAAAGTTTTACAATTTGTATGGAAACACAAAAGACCCCATATAGCCAAAGCAATCTTGAGAAAGAAAAATGGACCTGAAGGAATCAGGCTCCTTGACTTCAGACTACACTACAAAGTTACAATAATCAAGACAGTGTGATACTGCCAGAAAAAAACAGAAACATAGCTCAATGGAACAGGACAGAAAGCCCTCACACATATAATTATCTTTGACAAAGGAGGCAATAATGTACAATGAAGAAAAGATAGCCTCTTCAGTAAGTGCTGCGGGGGAAACTGGAGAGCTACATGTAAAAGAATGAAATTAGAACACTTCCTAACACCATACACAAAAATAAACTCAAAATAGATTAAAGTCCTAAATGTTAAGGCCAGACACTATAAAACTCTTAGAGGAAAACATAGGCAGACTACTCTCTGACATAAATCACAGCAAGATCTTTTTTGACCTACCTCCTAGAGTAATGGAAGTGAAATCAAAAATAAACAAATGGGATCTAATGAAACTTAAAAGCTTTTGCACAGCAAAGGAAACCATAAACAAGTCTAAAAGACGACCCTCAGAATGGGAGAAAACATTTGCAAATGAAGTAACTGTCAAAGAATTTACCTCTAAAATCTAGAAACACTTCATGCATCTCAATATCAAAAAAACAACTCAATCCAAACATGAGTGGACGATCTAAGTAGAAACTGCTCCAGCAGACATACAGATTGCCAACAAACACATAAAAGGATACTCAGCATCAGTAATCATTAGAGGCACAACATCAGTAATCATTAGAGAAATGCAAATCAAAACCACAATGAGGTATCACCTCACACTTGTCAGAATGGCCGTCATCAAAAAATCTACAAACAATAAATGCTGGAGAGTGTGTGGAGAAAAGGGAACCTTCCTGCACTGTTTCTGGGAATGTAAATTAATACAGCCACTATGGAGAAGAGTACGGAGGTCCCCTGAAAAACTAAAAACAGAACTACCATATGACCCAGCAATCCGACTACTGGGCATATACCTTGAGAAAACCATAATTCAAAAAGATACATGTACCCCAATGTTCACTGCAGCACCTTTTACAATAGCCAGGTCATGGAAGCAACCTACATATCCTTCAACAGATGAATGGTTAAAGATGTGGCACATATATACTATGCAATATTACTCAGCCATAAAAAGGAACAAAACTGAGTTACTATAATGATATGGATGGACCTAGAGTCTGTCAATACGGAGTGAAGTAAATCAGAAAAACAAATACTTTATGCTAACACACATATATGGAATTTAAAAAAACGGTACTGTTGAACCAAGCAGCAGGGTAGTAATAAACACGCAGACGTAGAGAACAGACTTGAGGACATGTGGGGGAAGGGTATGCTGGGACAAAGTGAGAGAGTGGCATGGACATATATACACTACCAAATGTAAAATGGATGGCTAGTGGGAAGCTGCTGCATAGCACAGGGAGATCACGTCGATGCTCTGTGACCACCTAGAGGGGTGAGATAGGGAGGGTGGGAGGGTGGGAGGGAGACGCAAGAGGGAGGGGACATGGGGATATACTATACCTATAGCTGATTCAGTTTGTTGTAAAGCAGAAAATAACAACACTGTAAAGCAATTATACTCCAATAAAGATATTAAAAAAAAAAAGATGGAAGAAGGCATACAGTAGGTGCTCAGTGTATATAATATTCCTTTTGTAAGTGTTTAACTTGCCCATTGAATATGGAGATTCTGGTGGTCGTTTTTTTCCTGGATTCTAAGTATATGAAAGATGACTCTTGAACAATCAGCCAAATGGGCAACTGGGAAATATAAAAGACTGGATTTATGAGGAATTAATCAGTTCACTGAGCTTGATTTTTTTTCTGACACTGACCCAACTGGAATGAGCAGCTGTCATAGGAAACAAAAAGGAGGGGTGTGTTGATAAGATCCGGCACATTTTCATGTAGGTAATTGTTTAGATGAAAGGATAAATTGTCTTTTTAACAACCAGTTGCTATTTATTGACAGTCCATTTTGTGGCATATTTTCTACCTCTACACTGATTTCAAATGTTTAAGCCAAAATATTTTTCCTGATTATAGTACTATTTCCAAAATTTAGAAGACTATATTTTAACAACACTCAGACCCAAACATAAATGAAGTATCTTCCATACTGAACCTGCTTTGAACCTTGTTTTTTCATTCAAGTTACCTCCTCTACTATCCTGATGCTCAATTAAATATCAAATTCTCCCTAGAGAAATGAGTGTATGTTTGTGAGTGTGTTTTGTAGGGATATCAAGGACACTTCATATTTTGAAGATACACACATGCTGTCTGAGAACACAGAAGCCAACACCATAGAGTATTGACAATGAAGTCAGTTATTATAAACCAAGATAGCAGAAAGAAGAAGAGGAGGGAACCTGGCCCCTCTCTTTCTCAGTTAACCTGCATTCATGCCACATTTCCTCAACTCAAAGCCCAAAACTGTCCATCCGTAATTTCCCTTAGCATATTTTTTTACGTGTGTTAAAATAGGGAATTGATCAATTGTATGTCCTTATTTAAGAATTGGAAGAATATGTATTCTTGCAATGAAATTTTAAGGGAACTGCAAAGCCAAAACTTAGTATCTTCACAATTTATGAGCCAAGTTGTATGCTAGGCAATTGTTAAGCAATTGGCATTTCTTCTTTTATGACAAACCTTACTGCCACAATTGTTGTACAATAGGAAACCAGTTTAGAGACATCACAGTCTTGTCAAGGTCACAGAGCTTAACACTTGCAAAGCCAGAATTAACCTCTGTTTGGTCTATCTTCAAAATTCTTAACATGATGAAAACCAGAAATAAGTCAAAGCATTCTTGCAAAACAGCCCTACTATATATGATCAGTTTCTCAATGGTAGAAAAAGAAAATTTGTTTGAGCTCAGTAAAGTTGACTTGGAATATTTTTTGAGTTTGTGACTGGGTCAGCTCGTCAAGTTTTGAGTCTCAAATCCACTGTTTTAAACCAAGTGACCTTGAACATGTTATTTACTTTTCAAATGAAATTAGAAGCTCAGTGAAATTAAATGCAACTGGTTATACTGGAAGTTAAAATTCAACAGGCCTTGATTTCCAGTAAAATGTTCTTTACTCTTTTTCAGCTGCTTGAACAGAATGAGTAAAATACTGTTTTGTAATATCTGCTACATTTTCCTCTTGGAAGCTAAACACTTAAGAGGAAAAAACCTCACTTTTTTAATGGCTATGGAAAGCCATCTTCTTGGGCTTGGAGTTGGGAGATAGACATTGGATAAAAGGTATTATTAAAAGAAGAGATTTATAATATGGCCCCTAACCAATATTTTCAAAGAATGCTATGGTCTAAACTAGGGGTAGTCAGTATGGCAAGGATGAAATTAAACAAGTGATAAAAAGGATGTATAGTAAATAAGATTTACAGAACTTAGTTTCACATTAAGTTCAGTAGAAAGAACTTGAGGAATAAAAATTGTTTCCTATAAATCTAGTTTGTAGAAACAAAAGATGCTTATAGATCCAAAACAGCCTTTATGAATAAGATAGTAAATGGCAGAAACCAAAATATACAAGTTACATGTAAGTGCACTTAAAAAATACTGTCTTAATATTTTAGACGAAACATCAAAATTCTGTGGAAATATTTCCCATAACACGTCCATCAGCAAAAGTTCTAACATAGGAATTAAAATTTAAGCATATGCTTAATTCTTGTGTCCCCTGCACAAAGGACTCTTTGGTCACTCCAGTCAATGAACTTTATTTCTATTTAACTTTCCCTGTGCTATTTACATTACCTTCTCCTGATTGTAAGATCTTAGAAGGCAATGTTCTTGGAGTACTGTTTTTAATGCCAAAGCATCTTGGTTAGGGTCATTCTTATTTTTGTGTATTAAATATATCTGAGTAAACCACTGACCTATCAGCCCCACAACAGATCCAATAAAAGCTTTGTATTCAGATTGCCATATTTAAAGATTAAAAAACCGGTAAAAAATAACATCACTCTCATGCTAAACATTCTTAACTAGCCTTTCATTTCTCTCCAGATAAATATAAATTCTTTAGCTTGCATGTATACATCCATTATAATAAACTATAGTTACCACAAGATGTAATTTCATCACTTTCAAGGCTTTTGCACAAGTATTTTTCTATACCACTAATTTAAATATTTCCTTCCTTTAGAATTTGGTTAAGATACTACCTCCCTGAATAATGCCTCTTATAAGTGGGCAGACACATACCCCAATCTGAATTGGCTCCTTTCCTATGTGCTTTGTTTCCTACGATAACTAGGCACCGTAATTGTTGTGTTATCTACTATCATTAAGAGATGATAATACGAAGACAATCACTTTTTGTACGTATTATATACCATAATTCCTGCCATGTAAAACTCAGTAAATAAACATTGATCCACTTCATACAATTTTAAAAATCTAAAGATTCTATTATAAGCAGTCTGTAGATTTTGAATCTTCTAATATACCTCCACAAAACAGACACAGCAGCTAGGATAACAGGTAAAAAACTTCAATACAACATATAAAACAAACCTGAATGATAAAGTTTCCACTTGTATCGCCAAGACTCTAATAGGTGAGGAAGAAACCCAAACACACATAAAACCTGTATAGTAGCAGAAATGGTAAGAAACAGAAAACGCAAAAAAACTTCTGAAAGCCCGGAGAGTTGTAAATAATTATCAACTAGAAAACTTGAATGGCCAATCTGAATTCTGCAGACAAATGCGAGCGCATGTGTGAGCTCCAATTAAGCTGCAGCTACGAAAGAACCTTTGAATGATCTGACAACACGGGAATTATCTGGGATCTATGAACTCATGGAAATAGCTAATGAAATCTTCTCCTTTAGACAAAGCTTCAGGCTGAAGACAAACTTCTGGATGTAAATTCACAAAGAGCAGGACTGAAAAAATGAGAGAAATGGAATGAAGTTTGAACTAAAAGGAAGTGAAGACAGCAGGCAGCTTTCAGAAATTATGAGGCAATTTTGGAGCCACCCTGATGTATGTTCCTCTTTCTGAGTACAGAAAAAAAAAACCTCTTTCTTAAACATAAGCACAGTAAAATAGTCTTGAATCTTATTTAAAGTTATTGTAGGAAAAATAAAGAGGATAATGTCCCACTGAAAATTAAGTTTAAAAGATATACACACAAAGCCAAAGAGAATGATAAAACAATTTTCCCCCTTGCTGTAATTAATTTTATTGTGTATTTAATCCAGGGATTTCCTGTGTAAAGATATGTGGGAAATTTGTGTTCTCTAGATACCCCTCTTTTTCTTCCTTTTTTCCTTCCAGTTTTATAGAGATAACTGACATTCAGCACTGTATAAGTTTAAGATGTATGGCATAATGATTTGACTCGCATCACAAAATTATCACAATAAGTTTAGTGAACATTCATCATCTCATAGAGATACAAAACTAAAGTAAAAGATTTTTCCTTGTGATGAGAACTTACGATTTATACTCTCAACTTTCACATACTTACATAGAGTACTATAAGTTATGTTTATCATGCTGTACATTATATCCCTAGAACTTATAACTGGAAGTTTGTACCTTTTGACTGCCTTCATCCGAGTCCCCCTCGCCTCACCCCTTACCTCCGGAAACCATAAATCTGATCTCTTTTTCCATGAGTTTGTTTCAAAGTATAACTGACCTACAGTACTGAGTTAGTTCCAGGTGTACAACATAGTGATTCGGTATTTCTATACCTTTCAAAATGATCACCAGGATAGGTCAAGCTACCATCTGTCACCATACACAGATATTAGGTACTTACTAAACATATTCCCCACACTGTACATTTCATCCCTGTGACTTATTTGTGCTGTAACTTGAAGTTTGTATGTCTTTATCTCCCATCATCCCCCCCCCCCGGCAACCACCTGTTTGTTCTCAATTTTATGTTTGTACCTTTGTTTTGTTTTCTGGATTCCACATATAAGTGAAATCATATGGTATTTGTCTTTCCCTGTCTTATTCCACACAGTATAATACCCTCCAGGCCCATCCATGTTATCACAAATGGCAAGATTTCACTTTTTATGGCTGAGTAATATTTCACTGAATATACATATACACATCTTCTTTATCCATAATTTGACTATTGTAAATAATGCTGTAATAAACACAGAGGTACATATATCTTTTCAAATTAGTGTCTTCATTTTCTTCAGATAAATATCCAGGTGAGGAATTGCTAAACTGTAGTTCTATTTTTAATTCTGAGGAGTAGCCAACCTTTCTAAAGAGGCCAAAGTGAATCAATATGAGATGGTATACAGTAATAGCTAAAAGCTATTTTTTAAAACTTAAAATTGAGGCAGTTAGAAAAAGTGAAGATTTGAAGAGAGTCGACAGAATTCAGAGTTGTATCTTTAACCACTGTTAGATAATGATTACTGTCTCCTTCTAGTTTTTGTTGTTCTGATATGGCTATATTTTTCCATTTCCATTTATCTGTTTGCTTTCAGTTTCATATTCTATTGCAGGATCATCTCTCCCAATTTTAAAATGACTAAAGGTGAGCACTTCCAAAACTCGTCATGCTTCTTTCCTAGCCTCTTGTTTAAGTCGCCTTCCCCTTGTGTATTACAGCTCTAGCTTACTTCAATGTTTTGCTCTTTACAACAATACCCTTATAGTCCAAATCTATGTTGCCAACTTTATTTGAATTACCTCCTTTGCCTTTGTTTGGCTGGTGTCCACTTAATTGAAAGTCACATGTCACTGCCTCAAAAAAATTGCCTGAATCTGGTTCCTGGCTGAAAAAACCTGTGTGATTTTTCATTTCTGAACACAGGCAATTACAAAGGCTTTACCTGTCATGCTTCATGTGGGAAAGTTGCCCTCCCCACATCCGACATGCTGCACAGCCAATTCACAGCCATCTCTAAAGAGAGTTGAGGTCAAAGATTCAGAGTCCCCCATACCATCATGTTCTTCACATACTTGCAGTCTTAGCTCTGTCACCTTCATTCCTAGCTTTCCTTACCTGAGTCACTGGGCAGAGGTCGTACTCAGGCACCACTGCTGAGGACTCCTTATTGGGAAGGGGGTGGGAAGAACAGGAGGCAGGGAAAACCCTGAAGGCCCTTTCCCCTACTCTTAGTACCACGAACTTTTCTACTCACTGATCAGCCCCCAAATCCTTCAAACTCCGCACCCCCCCCCACACACTCATATATTTCACTACCTGTTTTCAATTCTTCTGCCTACTAACTTTACAATCACTTCTGCAGCCCCCATTCTTCCCTCCCTCAGGAATATGATGCAAGGATCTTGGCCGTCTTCCATGAATTTCCTAATACTGTGTATAAGCCACACTGTCTCATACTGCCTTGACCATCACAGCAACAAGCCAAGAGGGCAAATGTAGGCCCACATGTCATACATTTAAATATTTTAGTTATAGATTAAGCCCTTGTCCCAGGCTGTGTTTCCATGAAGGGTCCTGCTTCCCAGTAATCCCACAGAGAATGAGTATAAAGATGTTTAAGATATAATTACACCACTACCAGAGTCAGCCCTCCCATCTGAGTGATAATGTGGATGTTCTAGACAGATCACGGGCAAGAGTGCTCAGATCCCAAACTCAGGCAGTGACTGGACCTGAAACTTGGATGGAGACTACCAGGTCAAACTGCCCACAAAGTCAGACAAGTTCTCCTCCTTCACATTACCGGTTTCCAATTCAGAACTGCCAGGCAATTCCACATAGCTCCCAAACTACTTCACACAAGCAGAGAAAGGGAGAAAGAACAGTGGTCTGAGATAACCAGTCTGCCTAGACATTATTAGGGGAATTTGGAGAGCTAAACTTGAAACAAACCCTAGGCAGAGACCATAGACCCCGAAGCCCATTCAGTTATCCTGTAGCCTGGATGGCTATCTTGGTTCATGTTTCCCTCGCTTATAATTCCATTTTGCTCAATTGTTAACATTTTTTCTTCAAAAAATTCCTTAACTAAAAAAGTCTTTTATGTTTGAGTATTTGTGATATTCAGGGCCTGTTGCCCAAGTCTAAGGACAGTATTGACCTCCAATGCCCTCCCCATTCTAGTGCTGTCATTGGTGGCATCATGCAGGAATCATTTCCAATTTTCACCATCTTGTAATATAATGTGGACATAGGAGTGCAGTATGTAAAACTCAACTAATTTTGTGTTCCAGGTGGTTAAAGACATAATACTGTAAAAATAGCAAAGTCTACAAATTTACACCCTAGCACTTAATAGGTTCATTGTAAGATAGGTGTGAGATAATGGAAAATATGTATTGGTCCCTGCCCCCGGTTCCTGGCAAACAGCTCCTGAAACCCTAGTCATTTCTTAAGTGAGGACAGCACTAGTGATATCTTTTTTTCTATTATTTTGTCTTTGACTCCAGTTCCCGATACAGAGATCTCCCATGTGACAGGAGTGTCGTTTGTTCTAATGGGACAACTCTAGGTGGCTTTCTGGATGCCTCCTGGATGAGTGCTGGTCACTGGAAAGACCAAGCCATGATTAGAAGCTTGGAATTTCAGCCCCACATCCCCATGCTCTTGAAATGGAGAAGGGCTGAAAATAGTGCTAAGGATCAATTATGCCTGTGTGATGAAGCCTCCATAAAATCCCAAAACTATGGGTTTCAGAGAGCTTACAGGTTAGCAGACCCATGCACATCAGAAGGGCAATGCACCCCAACTCCGCCAGGACAGAAGCTCCTGCACTCAGGATCCTCCCAGACACAGCCTTTTGTATCTCTTCACCTGACTATTCTTCTGTATCCTTTATCATATCCTTTGATAGACTGGTAAATGTAAGTGTGTGTTGCCCTGCAGTCTGTGAGATGCTCTAGTAAATTATCCCAAGGAGGAGATCACTGCAACCTTTGAGCTATAGCCTGTTAGAAGCAAAGGTGAGAACCTGGGCTTGCAACTGGTATCTACAGAGAGAGCGAGAGCGAGTGAACGTGTGTGTGTGTGTGAGTGTGTGAGTGTGTGAGTGTGTGTGTGTGTTTTGAGGAAGCAGAGGTGAAGTTTTGTGGGACTAAGCCTTTAACCTGTGGGATCTGATACCATCTCTAGGTAAATAGTGTCTGGACTGAGTTCAATTGTAGAACACCCAGTTGCTGTGTGAGACTTGATCACTGTTGCAGGAAAACATCCCCAGACATTTGGTGACCATAAGCGTCAGAAGCAAAGTGTTCCATGTGGTTTTATTGTAAAAGGAGACACACAGTAGGGAAGAACTGTTTTCCCCAACACAGGTGGAAAACTAGGTAGGGTTTTACTTTTCATTAGAGAAGTGCTCTACCTATTTAATCTCTGCAGCTTGTTATGAAGTATGTGCCAAGATTTTCCTCCGTATTTCATCATTAATCCAGTAGAAATTTCTAGAACTCAAAATATAGTGTGATGGCTAATTTTATGTGTCAATTTGACTGGGCCACGAGGTGTCCAGATATTTGGCTGAACACTGTGGGTGTGCCTATGAGAGTGCTTTGGGATGAGACTGAGATTTAAATTGGCAGACTGAGTAAAGCCAATTGCCCTCTCTAATGTAGGTGGGCCTCAATCAATTGAAGCCCTGAAAAGAACAAAAAAGCCTACTGTCCCAAGTAGGACAGGGTTCTTCCTGGCTACCTGCCTTCAAACTAGGACAGCAGCTTTTTCCTCCTTTGGATTTGAACTGAAACATTGGCTTTTCATGTCTGTCAAGTCTGCTAACCTTCAGACAGGAACTATATCACTGGCTCACCAGAGTCTCCAACTTGCAGACTCATCCTGGAAGATCTTGGGACTTACCAACCTCCATAAATGAGCCAATTCCTTACAGTAAGTCTCCATATATATTTATTTATATTCATACATACATGTTTGTATAAATATATTTATACATCTATATATCCACACATACCCCCTATTGGTTCTTTTCTCTGGAGAACTCTAATACAGCATAACCTTTAACAACTTCTTATAGCTCGTAATGTTCAGTTCTAAGTGAGTCTTCATATATGTAGACATATAAAATATGGTCACTCTAAATTGGTGACAAATTCAAATGATTCTTTAAGTACTTTAAAATTTTTAACTGTTTTTCCCCACAAAGGACCCTGACAAAATACTTGAAGTAGAATGTGTGAAAGGAGACAAAAAGGCAACAATGTAGGAGGTTTGGGTTTGGGGCCAATTATGCAGAAGATAATTTTCACTGCCAGAGACCAGTTGATCAAAAGCCCTATAATTAGATGAAGTATAAGGCACTAAAAGAAAGAGACTATTATATGTAAATTTAATGCTAGAGCCTTTACATAAAAATAATTATTATCATCATCATGTCTCAAATACTCTACACACAGTCCTTCAACATAATTGCTCATGCCCTAACATAGACCCAGCTGTCTGCCACCAACTCAGAATGGAAGAGGATTTGGAAACACTGGAAGCAACACACAACAAAATAGAAAAATCAGCTGTAAAATTCATTGGCTCTGTTCTCAAGAGTTCTGCTCTTCCTCCTTGATTAGAAAATTTAGCCTTCAATTTTCAATGAAGAAAGGCTAACAAGAGGTGATCAAGAGGTGATCAGAGCTGACCAGAGAACTTCTGTACATAATTTAAGCTATAAATGTCAGCAACAGATTATCCATTTCAAAGTAGAATGAGAAATTTTTTTTCTTTTCAGGCAATTATCGAGACTGGACTCAATATTTGAGGATCTGAGGGAGACCTTTCTCTCTCAGATTCAGTAATGACCTAATAGTTCACGCTTGGCTACTGCAATTGATGTCAATATCATTTAAATCACATGTCTTGTCATTTCCCACAAAGTTCTTATATATGAAGGTCAACTTCTTTACCTTCAAAATGGGCGTATTATAATTAGTACTCTGTGTATGTCTACCCTAATTTGGAATGTTATTGACAACACCCTCCCGCCATCCACTTGGCTTACCACACATTAATCATTCTTGAAGGACCAAATAAAATTATCATCTCTAAGAAATTTTCCAAAAAACTGTAATTTATAGTATCTCTCTTCTCCAAATTCTGACATGAATAATCTTAGTGACATTTTAAAAAATAAGACTGTGATGGTAGATAGAACAGAGGTAAAATTGGTAAGAGCTTTGTGTGTGTTTAGGAGCAACAAAGAAACTAAAGTACAACACAGTCTTACAGGACCTGACATCTGCTTTTAGAAGGGAGGAGATGAAAAGGATGTAAAAAGTTACATCAGAGTATTCTTGGATACTGTACAGGGTTATGATAAATGGAGCTAAAATACTATACCTATGTGTGAGGCAATGAAGGTCAAGATATTATTTTTTTTTTCTAGCATAATGATGCTCCATTAGCTATTCAATATAGTTTGCCTTTACCAAAAGCATTTTCTGCATAACAAAGCTGTATTTCTTTAGTACTAGTATATTACCTATAAAACTCAGAGCTGGAGTCAATGAGACTATGCTGCTGCACAACTCTTCTCCAGTTCTTCAGCTGAATTAAGCATACTACAACAGAATTAAGAGCTCTAAACAAGAATCACACTGAATAACCATACTACAGCCCTAAAACCAACTACTATGAACAAGTTACGATATATACATACAATGAAAAACCATTTATCAATAAAAGCAAATGAGCTATCAAACCATGCAAAATCAGGGATGATTCTTAAATGCATATTCCTAAGTGAAAGAAGCCATTTCAGAAATGTTACATAATATGATTCCATTTACATGGCTTTCTGAAAAATGCAAAACTATAGCAACAACAATGATAAAAGTGGTTTCCAGAGGTTCGGGGAAGGTTTACCATGTGAGCTACAGGGAACTTTTTAGGGGAGTGATAACAATTCTTTATGGTACTATGATGGAAACATGACACTACTGCTTAAGTCAAAACTCAGAACTTTACAGGACAAAGAGTAAATTTTAATGCATACAAATTTTAAGTCATTTAGGAAGTCACACAGAAATTCAAACTGTAAGAAACTAATGGTATTACAAATGTATGAAATAACCTGTCTGAAGAGGATGGTGGGAAAGATACTGACCTAAGTAACTTCAGATATGTGTGGAGACTGTAAGACTCAAAGCAAAAGATACTGTACATAAACATACTTAGTTGATAAAGTTGTTTCACACAGGGGTACAGGTTAACAGTTCTGATATTCTTATACATGTTTACTGAAATTGAACAACTAAGTGAATCTCAGGGAGCTGGGATTACTGCTTTTAGAGTGGGAGGTTAATTAAAAGCGAAGAAAGAATGATCTATGAGGTGATGGATTAGAGTGGGAGACCTCCGTATGACTTATGTTTAAAGTAGTATTATGGGCTGAATTATGTCCATTCAAAATTCTTATGTTGAAGCTGTAATTCCCAGCTCCTCAGAATATGAGAGCATCTGGAGATAATCACCTCCTAAAGGTCCTAAATTAAAATGAGGCAGAGGGTCCACACTGGCCAAGTCAAAATGTCCATCCGCACCTAGCTGTAGAACAAGGAGCAGGTGATTAAGGCCCTCCTCAGGGGCAAGTTCAAGTTCCCTGGCCGCCAGAAGATCCACATCTCCAAGCAGTGGGGATTTACTAAGTTTAATGCAGACGAATTTGAAAACATGGTGGCAGGAAAGCGGCTTATCCCGGATGGCTGTGGAGTCAAACACATCCCTAATCGTGGCCCCCTGGACAGATGGCGGGCCCTGCACTCATGAAAGCCTTGGAGCTGTCCCCTCCTTACTGATGCCCACCAATAAATCCTACTTTCTTGTCAAAAAATAAAATAAAATAAAAATAAATAAAATAAGGCAAAATGAAAACATGTAAAATATCTCAATATGTTTTTGATTACTTGATAAAATTTTAATATATTTGGTTAAATTTCCCATTTTTAGCTTTTTTTAAAATGTGGCTATTGGTAATTTTTTAAATGTATCTGACTCATATTTCCATCAGTACTGCTTTAAACCTTCAGAAATATTCAGAAAATATCTAATATTTTTAACACACTAGACAGCTTGTTTCAAACAGACCAAAGAATTTGCTGAGAACATCTCATTCTAAGGAGTCAAAATGTAATTTGCCAGATTAAAGAGTCAGAAGTTCTCCAGTAAAGGCACCTGTTTGTATCAGATATCAATTCTATCATGTTATCTACTGCTACACAACAATCTGTCAAAAACGTAGTAGCCTACACAACATTTACTTATTATTCTGCAGTCTCGGCTGGGCTGAGCTAATTTGTTGCTCTGGTTCATTGCTTAAGGTGTCTCATTGGTCTGCAGTCCTCCAGAGACTCGAGTAGGGCCAAAGAAGCCAAAAAGGCTTCCATCAAATACCTAGCATTGAGGTGCCAGATGTGGACCAGACAACTCTCTCTCCAGGTGGTCTCTCCAGCAGGGTATTCATGGACCTCTTCAGCATGGTGCCTCAGGATTCCAAGAGAGTAAGTGGATGCTACCAGGTCTTTCAAGGTTTATGCCCATATCTGAGAGTTTCACTTCTACCCCATCCTATTGGTCTCAATGCAGGGTGTTCCCAGATAGAAGGGTAGGGAACAAATCCAACATATATGGAAATAATTTAACAGGCATTTTTAGAAATGATGTACCACACCACTAAATATGTGCTAATTTTCAAACTATATGACTACAGAAAACGTCACATGTTTTTCAAAAAAAGCATAATCACATCCTTTAATTTTTCTTGAAAAAATGTATGACTGTCAAAGTTATTTACTGGATTTAAATATGACCATATATTTGTGCAAGTAACTATATGCCTGACATTCAAAAATCTTCAAATTGGAGATTAATAGAAGAGCTTAAAAATAAAGGTCAGACATTTATTTTTAAAGGTTCAAAAGCTCAACTTAAGATACCATGAGCTTGTTAACATTTGTGAAAATTTATATTTTTGTGGTAATATACATTAGTCTAAACAATTTTCCTTGATGTTACTAGATCTTAGAACTGACTGCCTGACTTACGTAATGAATACATGAGACTTCTAAGAAAGACTATGCTGCTTTTAAAAATTGTTCATATTTCTTGTAAGTAAAAGATAACTACTTTGGGGAAAAAGGTTTTATTGCTACCTATTGCAAAAGCAACTTTTCTATTTTATAATGCCGAATTTCCTTATTAAACATGTAACAAATTATTCACTTTTATCAAAATCCCCTCTTTTCTAACTATACAAATTAACCTCCAAAACCTCTGAAAACATTTAAATGTATCATATATCACTGTCTTTTCCCAAAAAAGGGAAAGACAGGAGTTAAGCCTTCCACATCATGAAAGAAAAATATGTACAGACTTTTACTGAATAGAGAATGTCTCAGCTCTGGGGAATTCCAACATTAAGAGGTCAGGGAAGTGAGGAACAAAGAGGACAAGAAGAGCAGCTAGTGATACTGGAGATAAAATCACGGAAGTGCAGTATGCTGAAAGACAAAGGAATAAAGTGTTTCAAGGAGGACTGAATGAATGAGCGGAATACTCTATCAAATACCAAATGATCAAGATTAAGGAGAACTGAAAATTGATCATTGGATTTATCAATTCAGTGGGTACTGTTGACTAGAATAAAAGCAATTCTGTAGAATGGGTTCAACAGAAAAATGGAGCTGTGAATTGGAGTTGCACTAATGTCCAATATATGTTTTACTGAGTGAGTATATTTGAGAAAAAAATGAGAAATCCATTTAGGATGTTCTTTATTGTGCATGAAGGACTATGAGGATGGTTAAAGTAGAGAAATAGGACAAAAAATAGTACCTCAGTTTTAGACATATTGAATAAAAGTAAAACAAGCAGGATATACGTAGCAGAAAACTGAAAATATATACCACACACTTAAAATGTTATCAACTATGCATAAGCAAATGAGTGCACATGCTCAAACCAAGCTGATGTCTGCTTTTGTAAATAAAGTTTTATTGCAACTCAGCCACACTCATTTATTTGCATATTGTCTGTGGCTTCTTTCACACAGCACCAGAGTCGAGCGGTGTGACAGACCATATGGTCCAAAAAACAAAGTATTTACTATCTGGATCTTTACAGAAAAGTTTAGCTAACCCCTGTGTAAACTCTGTCATGAAGATTGCAAACTGGACTGCTAATGTAGTTAATAATTTAACTAAAATGCTGTTAATAACTAAAAGCTATAATATGTATGATGAAAATGATTCATTTGCTTGTTTTCAAGTGGTCAAACAGCTAAGTTCATACATCCTGGAAAAAATCCTGGAGATTTTCATTCTAGCTAAAAATTCCAAAACCATCTGAAAACAGTATCAATATTTTAAATAAAAAGTTACATTTGGTACTGAAAGATGGAGTATGTCAATGAATGGTTAGCTTAGTTGTGAAACATTCATGAATTGAAAATTTTAAGGCTTTAATTAACTTTGAAAATCTGATCATTCTAGTACTAATGCAAACTTCTATTATCCCTAAAAGACCCTCAAAACCAGAATAATTATGAATGGATACAAATGACATCTCAAATTTTCTCTAGCAGGGAGAAGTTAGTTGCTTCAATCACAACATACAACGTTATAGTGAAGTCTTTATGATAGCAATGATCGCGATGTATAGAGCATCTTTAAAATATAAGACTACATGAAAACTCTACAGTGATAAATAATTCTTACACACTAAAAGGAAAGCAGACATTTGTTGAAATACTTTTATCATCTCCATAAAAGTAACCCTTTACATATAGTAGGACATATACTTTTGGTATCTCATTGTTAATAACACTTTTAATAAGTTAAAAGTGTTAAAATCTATAAATGAATACCCAGCTATATCATGATTATTTTCCACCACCAAGTTGTCAAGGGTTATTTATGTAAGCAATTACCCTAATATATAAGACAATAATTCCCCTGTTCAACTTTTTAACATATTATTTTTTTAATTTATTGAACAAAGAATATCTCTTTTATTTTAGTACCTTAATTAGAACGATGTTTCTCAAATTGTAAAGTAACAGTACAATTTAAAAAGAAAACAAAAATGAAACCAAGACAAAAGATTAATATTGAAGCAGGAATTTATCACAGTTAAACCTACTGAGATAAGACATATTTAATTAGAACCCTCACAACAGAGGCAGAGTTAATATAAATAAAAGCTTCCAAGGTCTTCGCTAAATTAACTAAATTGTGTTAGCATTTTACAAAATCTTTGCCTGAAAAATGTTTGACATAACTCATAATGTCTACCGACTTTGAAGAGTTTAACCTTCTGTGCTAAGTGGGGGAGTAACGTAGACAAAGTACTATTCCAAAGCTATATATTTGTCAAATGATGGTCCCTTTAAGTTTCATAAAAGTCCTTCAAAGAAAATAAGCTTCACTCTAGTGTAAATTACATTGATCCACAATCCTTACAAACTGACACAAAAAAAGTTACTAAAATATTCAGACACACCCTAATAGCTAGAGAAATTCCTGATACTCTGTGAAAACTTAGCTATGAGTCCTGAGGAATTCCTCAGTACACTGCAAAAATTTATTCCAGGTTTTATACCACAGAAGGCTTCTTGAACTCCTCATTGACCTGCTTGCTAAAGTGTAGTCCATAGACTACTCTCGTATTGGATAACGTTATAAGTATTCAGTGTAGTTTTCTCCATATGTTTAATTGGAACAAAATTTCTTAATTATTGTATTTTAGACTTGAAGGAAAACGGCAAATAATTGTTTGGTTTATCCAGCAAACCAAAGTATTACTTTTGAATTTTTATTTTAGAGCAGCACAATAATTAACTTGACATTTAATAATGTTGGCTATTTTAAATATAGTCATATTTGTTTTCTGAATAGTCATCTGTGCCATCTATTTTGGACTTAATTCCACTCTGTGCTGTATTAGCTTTAAATGTCTCATTAAAATGAGATTTAGAACTCAGTTTGAAAGTACCCTGGCATTTTGATCTATACTGTATATTTCCTGTACATACCTCAGGCACATATCAGTATGACAACACAGGAGTTCCTAAAGGAAAGATTTCTTGCAGGTTTCAGGAAAACTGCTCTGTTCCTGAATAGCTTTGTTGCACTGGATGCTTAAAATCTTCATTTACACCCCAATCTTAAAAATATTCTTGATAGAGAACATTTCTAGCTCTACACTGTAGTTGTTAATACACTCACCCTCACTTTCTCTTTACAATATTGTAACTTGAGTCATCTCAAGATTAACTACTAACTCTTTTCTCCTACTGCTATCTAAAAGAATCCTAGAGCTAGGCTTTAGAAAAGATATTTTCCATCTGCTAATACAGGAAATACCTGCATAATAAAGAGACAAAAACGTTTTCTCTTAAGCTATATCTAATACAAAGGCACACAGTACCCTGAATAAAAAGTTCCTTGCATATTACTTCTTAAAAAGCAGTACCATGAGACAATGAGAGTTCATTAACGGTTGCAATTAGTTTGCTCCCATCCCCTCAGCCCAGGCCCTGCCCTCTGGAGCCAATGAGGTAGCCCTGCTTTTGGTAACCAAGGAGAAGCATCTTTTGGGGTCATCCTTCCCTTTTCTTAAGGGATAACAAATTCACAGATAAAGAGCTCTATGAGCCCACTTTATGGGTCAAAAATCTCAGAAGTTGAGATACCTTCAAGATGGCGGAAGAATAAGACGCGAAGATCACCTTCCTCCCACAAATTCATCAGGAATACATCCACATGTGGAACCACCCCTACAGAACACCTACTGAACGCTGGCAGAAGACCTCAGACCTCCCAAAAGGCAAGAAATTCCCCACGTACCTGGGTAAGGCAAAAAAAAAGAGAAAAAACAGAGACAAAAGAATAGGGGTAGGACCTGCACACCCCGGAGGGAGCTGTGAAGGAGGAAAAGCTTCCACACTCTAGAAGTCCCTTCGCGGGCGGAGACTGCGGGAGGCGGAGGGGGAAAGCTTCGGAGCCGCGGGGGAGAGCCCAGCCACAGGGGTGCCGAGGGCAAAGCGGAGAGATTCCCTCACAGAGGATCGGTGCCGACCAGCACTCACCAGCCCGAGAGGCTTGTCAGCTCACCCGCCAGGACGGGTGGCAGCTGGGAGTTGAGGCTCCGGCTACAGAGGTTGGATCCCAGGGAAAGGACTGGGGTGGCTGTGGGAACACAGCCCGAAGGGGGATAGTGCGCCACAGCTAAACAGGAGGGAGTCCGGGAAAAACGCTGGACCTGCCTAAGAGAACCTAAGAGGCAGAGGACCACTATTTCAGGGTGCGTGAGGAGAGGGGATTCAGAGCGCTGCTTAAGGAGCTCCAGAGATGGGCACGAGCCGCAGCTAAAAGCGCGGACCCCAGAGATGGGCATGAGACGCTAAGGCTGCTGCTGCTGCCGCCACCAAGAAGCCTGTGTGCGAGCACAGGTCACTATCCACACCCCCTTTCCGGGGAGCCTGTGCAGCCCGCCACTGCCAGGGTCCCTGGATCCAGGGACAACTTCCCCGGGAGAACGCACGGCACGCCTCAGGCTGGTGCAACGTCACGCTGGCCTCTGCCCCCACAGGCCCGCCCCGCACTCCATTCCCCTCCCTTGCCCCGGCCTGAGTGAGCCAGAGCCCCCGAAGCAGCTGTTCCTTTAACCCTGTCCTGTCTGAGCGGGAACAGACGCCCTCAGGTAACCTACACACAAAGGCGGGGCCAAATCCAAAGCTGAACCCCGGGAGCTGTGTGAACAAAGAGGAGAAAGGGAAATTACTCCCAGCAGCCTCAGAAGCAGCAGATTAAATCTCCACAGTCAACATGATGTACCCTGCATCTGTTGAATACCTGAAGAGACAACAAATCATCCCAAGTTAGAATGGGCATCATCAGAAAAATCTATGAACAACAAATGCTGGAGAGGGTATGGAAAAAAGGGAACCCCCTTGCACTGTTAGTGGGAATGTCAGTTGTTAGAGCCACTATGGAGAACAGTATGGCAGTTCCTTAAAAAACTAAAAAACAGAATTACCATATGATCCAGCAATGCCACTACTGGGCATATACGCAGAGAAAACCATAATTCAGAAAGACACATGTGCCCCAATGTTCACTGCAGCACTATGTACAATAGCCAGGTCATGGAAGCAACCTAAATGCCCAACAACAGACGAATGGATAAAGAAGATGTGGTACATATATACAATGGAATATTACTCAGCCATAAAAAGGAACGAAATTGGGTCATTTGTAGAGACGTGGATGGATCTAGAGACTGTCATACAGAATGAAGTGAGTCAGAAGGAGAAAAACAAATATAGTATATTAATGCACATATGTGGAACCTAGAAAAATGGTACAGATGAACCGGTTTGCAGGACAGAAGTTGAGACACAGATATAGAGAACAAACATATGGACACCAAGGGGGGAAAGCGGCGATGGGTGGGGGTGGTGTGATGAATTGGGAGATTGGGACTGACATGTATACACTGATGTGTATAAAATTGATGACTAATAAGAACCTGCTGTATAAAAAAATAAATGAATAAAATAGATAACCACGAGGATCTGTAAAAATAAGTAAATTTTAAAAAAATTCTTAAAAGATAGCATATCACAAGAGACTAAGGCAGAAGCAAACATGAAAATCAAGCTGTGCTCCCTTAAGCAAGGTATTAGAGTCTTTCAAAACAAGTCGTTATTTTAGAAGTTATACTCTGTAAAAATACTACCATGCAATTGCCAATGTTTTTAAATTAATTTAAAGTAACATAATGTTTCTCACTTTTAGTTTTTATATAATATAGACAGTTGTAACTCAAAGAGAAGCTCTTTGGAATTTCCAAACATTCTTAAGAGGGAAAAGGATTTTCAAGGTCGAAACCATGAAAACCACCCATTTAGAGAAACAAGAGAGGAAAAACAGATGAGAAAGCGAATATATAGCTGTTCTGGGAACTATGTATATATAATGATAGTAGCTATTGATACATAGAGCTGACTGCTAAAAAAAAAAAAAAAAGCAGCATACCAGGTGTTAAGATACATGCGCTATCAGAAAGCAACAACAAACCTGGCTTAAAAGTCATTGTGATGGCTAAAGCCTTAAAATGGCTCTTGGGCCTCTGATCATCCTTGGAAAGAGCCAAGAAAGTACAGTTCCCCAGTCAAGGCATAGTTCCTTTGCCCAGTTCCAATACTGTCAGGAAGAGAGTGGATAGGGAACAATTTCCCAGAAAGTGTATTTGAGCCTAGAGAGAAAAGTGAACCAACGCTTACTGCATATCTGTTGAGGGCATCTTAATTAGTCCTCAAAACAATTCTCTCAACAAAATATTTCAGCCCCTTTATATAAGAAAACTAAGACACAGGAAATTAAAGCAACTTGCCTAAAATCACATGGGTAATAAGTTGTGCAGACAGCATTTAAGCCAGTGTTATATCAGATAACCATCTTTACTCATTAAAATATGCTTATTTGTTCATTTATTCAGCACATTCTGAATAGCTATTCTATAAACAGGACAGTATATGAAACTAATTAGGAAAAAAGCAACAATAATCTCAGATTTTGCCTTCAAGTAATTTATAGGCTCACAGGGAGGTAAGACATGTACCTGAATATCTGTAATAGAGAAAATATGAAGTAATTGATGGGTTTGTACAAAATGATAACCTTCAATGAAGGATTATCAGAAGAGATTGATGAAAAAGTCATCCTGGTAAAATGCTTTTATTGTTAACGTATGACTCCATTTCAGTTTTTTCCTCCAAAGTCCAGTTAGTGTCTTGATATGTTAACCATGTAAAAAAAATTCTATTTGCTAGAACAACAAGAGTTATTTGGACAGAGAAGTGATGGAAGAATATGCCAACGAGCAACAATGGTTTTTAGTTAAGGTTAAAGAATCTGTGAATATCGCCATGTATGCAAGGAACTAATTTTTTATTACTCTGATCTGAAAAGTGAGAAAACTACAATTATAAATTTAAAGCAAACTTAGGATTATAGTCAGGCATAGTGTATGATGCAAAAGAGGCCATGAGGAGAATTATGATATTTTCATTTTAGAAACACGGTGCCTGTGTTCAGAGATTCACCTTCTATAGTACACATAAATATTCAACATAACATCATGTAGTGAGAAAAAAACAGAGTAAGGGAAGTAAGAGAGATGGAGGAGCTTCTCTGAGGTGAGATTTGGGCAGAGAACTGAATAAAGGAAGTACTATGTAACACCACCAGGGAAACGCTTCTCAGGCAAAGGGACCTGCAAGTGCTAAATCCAAGAGGAGAATGATGCTGCAGATAATGGGCACTTTTCCACGGGGGCAGTTCCTTCAGGATGTTTCCCCTTAAAGCTGCCCTGCTGGTTGTTGTTCTTTACTAGATTACTGCCTGCTTCTACAATAGGTTCCCAGAAACTACTGTTTATTAAGGCCTTAAACTGTGCAAGGAATTTTCATCTGTGCTATTGTCAAGACATACAACGGTCATTACAGTACTGCAATCATCATTTCACCAATGAGAAAAATTAGATGATTTGCCCAAGGTAATAACTGTGGAACTTGGATTTGAATTCAGTGGTTTACCTCAAAGCCCTCTCTCTCTCGAATGAAGTGCCCAATGAAGTTTTATTTTTTCAAATAGCAAGGCCTCAAAAAGGATTCTGGAAACTAGACTGAGACCAATCTTATGGACATTGGGAAAGTGGCTACTGAACACTGGTGTGAACAGTGAAGAGACTAGGAATTTCACAGCGTGCAACTCTTTCACTTTCTTTGAATCATGAGTACTTTATGGAAGACTGATTAGGAGTACACCATGGTCCTCATTCAAACACTCCCAGGATACAGGCATCCAAAAATTCCAGGGCTTGAAGCATGCACATTTTGAAGTACGCAAAACATTTTAGTTGGAGAACAGAACTCATGGTTGGTGGGAGTGACAATTCCAGACTGTCCTTTGCTGTATAAATAAAAAAAATTGTAGGCTGTTAATCATTTTACACTCTGTGTAAACTTCTGTAGTTACCAAATATACTTGCCCAAATGTGAGAACATCCCATGTATGGAGAAGGAGCAGTTCAACAGTTTGTTGGAGGCTGTCCACCTCCTTCAAATATCCTGTGCTCATGTACACCATAGAACACAGGCTTTTGAGCATAGTGAGACCTGAAACTGCTTTTCTTTGGAAGCAGGTATGTGGTCGAACTTGAGGCAAAACAGGCAGGAAAAACCAGGAAAGAATCTTCTATTTTCAAGATCCAGGTCTGGGCCATTCACTGATTTGTATTCACTGATTTGCCCCAGTTTCTTTGCAGTTAAAAGCAAATTGGGTTTGTGTCGGTTCTTCAGATTTACAAATGTATTTATCCAGTTTAGTAAATGGGTACTTTTAAAAAGTAAAATATTTGCCATGATTATGACAAAAGTTAAATGTGTTTTATATAAGGAGTTCATTTCAATAAATGATATTATACACAGAAAACCCAAAGACTCCACCAAAAAATGGTTAGAAATAAACAAATTCAGTAAAGTTGCAGGATGCAAAGTCAATACATAAAAATCCTAAAAATTGAACAGAACCATGAAAGACCTCCAAATAGCCACAGGAATCTTAAAGCTGGAGGCATCATGCTCTCTGATTTCAAGCCATACTACAAAAGCTACAGTAATCAAAACATTATTGTACTGACTGGCACAAAAAACGGACACACAGATCAATGAAACAGAATAGACAGCCCAGAAATAAACCCACACTTATATGGTCAACTGATCCACAACAAAGAAGACAGGAATATACAATGGGGAAAAGACAGACTCTTCAATAAACGGTACTGGGAAAATTGGACGGCTACATGCAGAAGAATTCAAACTAGACTACTTCTTCACACCATATACAAAAATAAATTCAAAATGTACTAAAGAATTAAACGTAATACCTAGAACCATAAAACTTTTAGAAAACAAAGGCAGGATACTTACATCAGTCTTAGTAATATTTTTTGGATCTGGTTCTTCAGACAAGGGAAGCAAAAGCAAAAACAAATGAGACCAAAAACTAAAAAGCTTTTTGCACAGTGAAGGAAACTATCAACAAAACAAAATGGCAGCCTACTGAATGGGAGATGATATTCGCAAATGATATAGCTAATAAGTAGTTAATATCCAAAATATATAAAGAACTCACACAACTCATCAAAAAACAAGCTGATTTTAAAAATGGGTGGAGGACTTAAGTAGATGTTTTTCCAAAGACACACAGGTGGCCAACAGAAACGTGCGAAGACGGTCTACATCACTCATCAGGGAAATGCAAATCAAAACCACAATGAAACATTCCTTTATCTGTTATGCTAGCTGTAATTTCATGTGATTTTAAAATTGCATTTATAGTTTATTTTCTAGTTCTTACAAACAACACTTTTGCTTTGATATAGAAATATTTTTAAATTTATAGGATTTCTATCTTTTAATATGTTAAAATTTCACAAGTCATAGGAAAATTTGCCTTATAAACTGATAAGAGATTGAGGTAACTGCTTTTTCTTCATAATATACTCAAATGTGAAGTTTACAGCACACTAAACTCATGTTTTAGAATCTAAGACTAATTTCAACAATTGTGTTTTTCATTTACCTTTTGCTTTGTTTGGATCCTCCCTCAGAGAAAAATACTTTACACATGAAGTGTTCACCATTATAATTTTAACCAAATTACCAGAAAATGTAGGAGTCTTTTGTGAATACAGTTGGCCTAAACATAAAAAATGTTATTTGATGAGTTTGGACAAACAGTACTTGCCAGAGAGACATAGACTAATGTCTCTACTGAGGCACAGAATTTTGAGAGTCACAGTTATTTTATTGACGTTTAACTGTATATAAACAATTAAGGAAGAATTTGTGCAGATGTGCTGTTTCTTCAGATTTTTTCTTTCTCATAGCTTTTCAAATCAGTCAGAAAATTGTCTCCCTGGTTCTGGCAGTGTGCTGCATGTTACCCAATAAGAAAATTGCTCAGTGAAGGTTTTAGTTCTTGTTATTTTTTCCCAAAGCTCAGAATCAAAGTTCATTATAAGATGCTGTCACTTCAATGGTATGAAAACCTGTGTTAACAAACAGAAAAGGGCAGTCTACCGGGGAATATGGTAGAAGACCCTGAAATGAAGTTTAAGTGGAGCAAAACCTCTTGAGTGAGAATTAATATCCTGCGCTACTTCTTAACGCATGTTCTTCACTACCTTAAATGCAATGAGAATTAAGTTTTGCAGAAAATCATTTTCTCAAAAATCAGTAAACGTAAGAAACCCATTCAGGAAAAAGAGGGGGAGCATTATAAAATTTACTGAGTCATTAATATGAAACTCTTAAAATATTAAAATTAGAAGCAGTTATTTCCTTTGTCTTCCTTTAATTGGTAGATTAAAATAGAACATCAAGAATTCAGCATTACTCTAAAGTTTTTTGCCCTCAGAGGTAAGTATGGTAGATTGATTGCAAAAATACCCCCTCCGTGTAGCCATGTTTTTTCTAAAATGTGACTCTGTGGCTCATCCCATTAAGAGGTAGAACCTCTTTCCCCATGCACTGAATCTGGCTGACTTTTTGACTCTGGCCAAAAAAAAAAAAAAAAAAAAAAAAAGGTGCTGTGAAAAATACATGAAGACCATCTAAATGAGAACAAGGAAAACTTATTTAATTACAGTTTGCTATGGCAAGGGAGTCTGCCACTGTTGCTTGCATTGCGCAGGAAGAGTGAGAAAGCTTTCCAGTGGGCAAAAAAGGGGAAGGTTTCGGACATGCCCTCATTAGTGGTTGCTGAGGTAGGGAAACTGCAGGCAGGCTAACTAGGAGAGGGACATCTTAGGTGACTGGTTAGGGGTACATAATTCGGCTTTCTCCAGTGGGTCTGAAGGCGGAGGTAGGGACAAAAATCAGGGAAGCTGTCAGTTATGAATCAAGTCCTAGCCACTCAGGGCTGACTGTTTCAGGGTTATTGTTTGCCCTCCAGGGCTGGTTGATAGAGACAGCAGTTTGCTTCCTAAACTGGTTTCTATAGATAATGCACTGACTTTCTGGACTGGTTGCTGCAGACTGTGAGTCAGAATTCCATTTTTATATATAGTCTTGCCACTGTCCAATAGTTATATTCAGTCTCTCCGTGGGAAGACAGTTTGGCAGTTTCGAGCCTAGCACTACTCTTGGTATCTGCTACTGTCATGTGAACAAACTTGAGGCAGCCCAGTAGTAGTTAAGAAGCCACATGGTAGAAAGCTCAGCTGCCCCAGCCAAGCCTGTCCTAGACCAGCCGACCAGTCAACTAACCCAAATATGGGGAAGCACCCAGCCAAAGCTGGGGAATCTGCGCAATGCACAGCAAACTGTAGACACATGGATAAGCTTAGCAAAGACAACACTGAGACTTAGAATCATGAATAGTAATAACTGCTTACTGTTTAGGTCACTGAATTGTAGGGTATTATTTCATTGTAAACAGAGTATACATTTATAGTATAATTTGAAAAACAACCTAATTAGGTCCCAAATCTTTTGAGATTATGGGGTTTTTTTGTTTGTTTGTTTTGGGGTTTTTTTTGCGGTACACGGGCCTCTCACTGTCGTGGCCTCTCCTGTTGCGGAGCACAGGCTCCGGACCCACAGGCTCAGCGGCCATGGCTCACGGGCCCAGCCACTCCGCGGCATGTGGGATCTTCCCAGACCGGGGCATGAACCCGTGTCCCCTGCCTCGGCAGGCGGACTCTCAACCACTGTGCCACCAGGGAAGCCCCAAGATTATGTTTTAAGTCTTGATTTTAAAAAGGATTTAGAAGGAAAAAAATCAAAATAATTTTAAGAACTGTCTTTCATATACATTATTATATTCATGGATTAAAATGGTATTTTTAAAGGGAAGATGAGACAGAAAAGAGTGGTTTAGAAAACCATTTTCCAAGTCTGATTGACACAGTCAAGGGAATTCTAGAAACACTAAAAATGCTTCTCAAGTGCCTAGTTAGCACAGAAAAAATCTGCAAAGCACTTCTGAAGTACTCCAATTTACAGAAGACTGCTTAACATTCTCACTGAGTGAACATTCAGGTGAGTGGTGTTAATCTACTAGACGATGTGAAAAATTAGATACCCCTACCTGAGTGAGAATGAAATGATCTGAAATTCTAAGTCTACACTGATTTACATTATTAATGAATGAAAAGATAATTTTCTTTAAACATTAAGGAAATTCAGAAGAATAAATTTCCAACAGTGGATAATTTACTACATATATTCAAATATGTTATTTTATTATATGCTGTCCTATAATATAAGCTTCCCTAATAGAGAAGTGTATTATCTCTCTCGATTGAATTATGCTTTGGGAGGCATCCATCTTAAAAATATGGTAAAACCCTTCACAGTACACATTGTGGTTCTGAGTATTTTGAAATCTTCAATTAATCTTTTCAACTGATTGGTTGATATCAAGTGTTCTTTCTTCTAAGAACAAATAATGCCTTCACTTGATAATCTCTTTTCATTACAGTAATGAAAAGAAAGTATATTAAAAGATTTTAGATCAATTTGAAATGCAATAGACATAGAATGATAAACAATGATTACAGAATTTAAGGAAGTCCTTGTGAATCAAACACACCATAAATCCCCAAAACTTTTAGAGAGAAATGCAAAAGGAACAAACAAGAAACAAAATTCTTATACTAATCATATTATGCCTAGGTATATAAAGCAATTTTCAGTTTACTGCCATTTCAATCCAAACTCCTGCCTTTGCAATGAGGTAATTCTTTTGAAAAAGAATTACTTTTCAATTTAATACTTAAATTTCTGAGTTCATGCCTGGGTAACTTATATTTCCAGGACAATTATGGTTATGCATGTTGCAAACATCACTTTTTAATATGTTTTCCATTATCTCGTTAATAAAATTCTGTACTAGACAGTTATATTTCTAGGAACACAGCAAGTCAGAATGAATGCTAAGGAGAATTGAATTGTGTAGTCTTTGCAGGTCTCTTTTCAATCACTTGACCTAATGGCCATATGATATTACCACTTTCCTGAAAGTGTTAAGAATCACTTTTGCCAATTTCTTTTTTTTCCCCTAAAATTCATTCTCTCAGAAAAGTACAAAGAATAAATGCTCTCATGCTATGAGCATCTGAAAGAGTGCTAACAGGGATAAAGAAAGTGTAATGCCTCATACTAAAGACATTTAAAACAAGACAATAAAAACAAAGGAATTAACTGGCTTAAACTGGAGTTCACCTGTGCTCTGAAGTACTGAAAGCTACGTATTAAGAGAGTGAAGAATTCAACTAGTAGAATTTAGAAACTATGATAATAGTATTTAAACAAATGAATTAAGTGATTTAAAACGCTTCTCCACAGATGGGTTGCTATTCAATGATTCTTATAAACTGTGCTGACACTTATATAATGCAAATATACCACTACTACTACATAATACATAACAATAAGGGCAAACATTAAATGCTGGATATACACATCTGTGTGTTTTAAAGCATATATAAGACAGTTTATATAAAATGTCAGGTTCACTTGTAAAAAGGAATAAATGACAACACTATGACCAGAACATTGCAGAGATATAAGTTAAATAACTATAATCTCTGTTAAGTTGGAGATTACTTGATCATGGAATCATGATTTTGATATGAGTGGAGCAGTGTAAGTGGAATATATCGCAAGACTAAGATCAAGATCTTCAACGAAGAATTTCTGGTAGACAAGTTTAAGATTTTCTCTGTAAGTGAAATAGTTCAGTTAAACTGACATTATAGTCCTTAGAATGCAAATATTCTCTAACTCAGCTGCAGCTTACAACCCTACAGGAAGGTAGTTATAATAATATAGGTACAAAATTACAACAGAAGATTGAGTTACTAGTGGACAGGAGCTATATTTTATTGATCTTCGTACTACAGAGTACCAAATAACCACAAAATTAATGTTTGAGTTGAATTACTTTAAGTTTCAAGTTATACTTCATACATAATTATACAGGTTTTTTGGTAGGTTATACATACAGTTATGCACATTTTTACAATTATTGATTAGTTCTTCATTCAGTTGTAGCTATTCTGAGAAGAATCTATCCTCCCCACTACGTGATTTAAGCCATGTAAAAGTAAATATCATACATGCAGTAACACTGGTTTTTCTGTGATACACATCAACGACAAAAATGACTCCCAACAACAAAAGGCTCAACAGGCTACAATATTGGTATAATGGCAATTATCCTATGTATGCCAAATTTCAACAAAGCAACTTGTTAATATATATTTGTAATTCAAACCAGTAAACTCAACATAAGGCTATTCCTTAGTTTTTATCAGCATGCCACATAAACTAGCATAAGCTATAAGTTATTGCTTGACTTGGTGCTTTTACTGACCAATAATCAGTGTTATACATACATTGAGAAGTTTTAAATTCAAGTATATACAGGTGATCAATGCCATGGACTAAAATGATAATCTGGCGAACATTCATAAAGAGAGCTTCCGAGTGTAGATTTAAAATCTCAAAGGAAAAGGGTTATTTTGGCATATTTTGGCTTATCAGTAAGTCTCAATGATGAACTGACACTATGATTAAAAGAAAAGTGAGACAAGTTTGTGAAAAACTAAGTAAGTTTTAGAACCATTTCATGTCTCAGACCTGGTTGGCATCACTTCAAAGAACTTTGTTTTCACGTTTAATATAAAAAGTACTATATTCATACAGATAGTTGAAAGTGTATACATATTCACAAATGTTCATCTTTAAAAAACAGATTAAAGACCAGAAGCGTAACTCTCAGCTCCAGAGATCACATTAGGATGTGTTATTTTTCTGATTTACATAGTTCTACGGAGAACGAATATCAAAGCTTTTAGAAAATTTAATTATGTAAAAAGATATTAGGGTGAAAAAGGCACATTTTTTTGTTTTTATATAAAGGTATTTTTATGTACATAAAACTTAAATCAGTGGATTAAGATAGGCAATAGTGTATCTGTAAAATTTACAAACAGCAATATCTTTTCTAATACAAAACAACTATAATAAATGGTCCTACATTTTATATCGATAGAAATTAAATAGTAAAAATTTTGAGAGAAATATTCAGAATATTTAAAGAACTGATGGAAACATTTTGAAGGAGAAATATACAAGAATGACAAACTACTAGAGTTCTATAATGCTCTGGTTAGATCTAAAAAGGGACTGGGAGATCAAAGCATTATCTATGAACTATTACTTCTACAATTTCTCTAGTTTGAGCATATTGTTTCCTAAATATATAATAGGTTTTTATATAAAAATCAGAAGAAGTTTTTCTGATTATTTTAGAAATACACACACTGAATAGTATATATTCTATTACACTTTCCAAAATAATGGTTAATAAATACAAGAGAAGACATGCATCAAGAGCCTTAAATATGCATAGCTTAAGTACTAGTTCCAGAAATTTATGGGAGATAGAGATGCACTTAATTTATAACAAGTATCTAAAAGATTATGATAAACAAAATTGGATAATTTCAATGCTAATAAAAGTGCAAACATATGCTCTATTAAATACTAGGCAGTTATAAACATTTTTCAAGATATTTAATGCTCAGTATCCAGTATTAAATGAAAGCCAGGTATACATGGATGTATACATGTTACCAAGCAGCATGTTTGTTACCAAGCAGCATGTGTTATCTACTCCCTTCTTCCTCCCATTCAATCACTTCCCAAGAACACATACAAACACTCATATATACATAAAAACAATTTTAAAAGAAAATTATGCAAGGGTTCTTTCTGTACTTGAAGCATTAAAATATTAAATTGTTTACTTATAAAAGCTTTAATAGCATAACTAAAGTTCACGAAAGGTAGTAAGTCTCTAACATCTAGTCTACAAAACTTCTTAAAAATTAACTAGAATAAAAGACAGTGTGGAATTAGTGCTTTCAAACACTACTACATAGATCACATGTAGGTGTTTATCCCTAAAACACTGAAGCTGACTGCAATTCAGTACCTTCAAACCATTTACTAATTGGCACATTAAATCAAGTATTTATATACTTTAAAAAACAGAAGTTAGAAGTTAACAGATAGGGATTCACTTCAGGAGAAAAAAATCCTTAAGATATTTACTAACTGAAATTAAGATTCACAAATTGTGACTTATGTCCAAACTTATGTACCATAACATCTCTAGATTAGTGGTTCTCAACCCTACATTTTAGAGCCTCCTGGGGGGCTAGGTTCTAACACTACCATGTGAGAGCTCTGAATCTGATGCCAGGTAAGGGTTTTTAAAAGCTGCCTAGGTGATTCTAATGTGCTCCAGGCTACAACCAGATCTGAGTTTTAACCTCCACTTTCCACCTCCTATGAAAGACTCCTCTACCTTCCTTGAAGGATTAGTATAACGTTTTCATTTGTGGACAGAACATTGTGACAATACTCATTTTGATTTGGAATGGTTTATCTGCATTTGATGGATCTTGAAGCACACTGACACACTGCAGTTTGATCTATGGCCACAAGGATTGTAAACTCAAGTTACCTCAAGAAAAAACAAAACAAAAAACATACTACATAGGGCTTGGAAGAGCTGGCAGCTTCTCTAAAATTCAACTACTACTGTCACCACCTCAGGCCACACAGGATCTCCCTCATCACATCTGCTGCTTACGCCTACTCTACTCCTCTCTATACTACATACTGGTTTCTCTGTTTTCTCAGTTTTATCATCATATATATTTTGACTGGCCAAGTCGATTCTTGTGCTAGGTCAGTCTCACTAGCCTACAGGTAGACTGCTCTTGGCTCAGATGCTCAGCACTATCTACTCGGCCAGAGCGGTGGCAGGGCTCCCAAGTCATCTAGACTTCATGCATATGAGCAGGAGAGGTTCCCCCAGAAGGCAGCATGGATGGATGTGGGCAGGCAGCAGCGTGACTGACAGCTCTAATAAACACAGGAGAGTTGTCCAAGGCACTTTGGGTAGCACTGATGTCCAGTTTTAAACTTTGGTAATTCTTACAGTAAAAATGACCAACTTTAACTAGTAAAACTGGTTTTACCAGAATGTTTTCCATGATATCATCATGTCTGTGAGAATGTTGCTTCTGGAACATGAATATAACTAAGCAGTTAGTCCTGTCTTCCCTTGAAAGGTACAAGCTTTGATTGTCTAATAATGATATTCACTTATGTGCAAAACAGAGATTGCAAGTCAAAAGTACAGAGTTGCTCTGTCAACCCTTTCACTAGAATTTCAGCAGCTTACTTCTGAAAGACCTCCTCATTCCCGAATCATGAACAATCTTTCACCACACTGTTAAGAGCTGCATTCTCTTATCTATAGTATGCAAGAAGTTCACAAGTTCTTATAACTTTTTATAACAAGTTATTTCCTGCTTCATTAGAATAGATTATATTATAAATTTGAATCCTCAACCTCCCATTTAAAGACCAGCCAGTATAAGATCTTAAAGAAAGATTATGACATACTAGCATATCGATGCATCATTTAAGTTTTCACACCTCATTAAAGTCTAAGTTTAAAATAGATCAAACTTAGTCTCTTTTTAACCATCTCGTTTCAGAAAATTCATCTTTATAAAATTGTATTGTAATAACTGACAAATTGTACAACCATCTACTGACCAACTATACTTTGACAATGCAGTAGTTCCAAAATAATTGTTAACTTGTTTAAAAAGTTGTTAAAGCCTTTGACCTTTAATGACCAATTTACAAGAAATACATGACACAGAAAAATATCTGATAAAGGGGCTTGCAATCAGCAAAATCTATACTATGGGAAACTCAAGGACAACCAATGGGCTTATTCAATAACCACAATAAAATAAATAAGAGGGAAAGAAAGATCTATAGATTAAGAGAGACTCAAGGAGCAAATTTACCAATTGCAATTTATGGACTGTATTTGAATCCTTGTTTGAAAAAAAAAAACCTGTCAATCACTTGAGATGAGAATTTGAACACTGCCTATTTGGTGATATAAAAGATTAATCCAGATTCACACCTAGCTTGAATATTTCGATTACTGTAAAGAACAATTAGCATTTTTCTGTTTCCCCAAAAGACAAGTTCTATTATCCAGTAAGATCTTACCTAGGAGCTCTGAAATTGCACTATGAACTTCAGACAAGTGATCTAACAGAGGTTCCCTAATACTCTAAAATTTGCTAAAGCATCAAACAGAAGTTCTTTCACTAAGTCTGTTCTATTTGGTTGCTTTGTAAAGTTTCTGCTCATGTCCAACACCATCTGGCCTGGAAGGTATTCCAAGCAGTCAATTGCTGCAGAGAGGTACTCATCTTCCCTACTGAGGAGTTATTTTAAAAAACAAGGGAAAAAATAAAACACAGTATCTAATTTACTAGCTATTTCATGTTTGCAAGCAGCTAAAATTTCTACACACTTAGATATCTGTGTAAAGCTTTTTAACGTATAACTGAGTTACATATCACCGATGATAGGTTCAGCTTAATGTTTTAATGTTTGTTTTTTAAGCTATAAACAAAAGCTATTAGATTTCTGAAAAGGACACCAAAATCAAAATCTCCTCTTTAAAATTCATAATGGAGAATCAAACTAATTTATTTGCTCAGGTCACAGCCAGCACTATATTCCAGACCCAAATCCTAGACCATTATCTTTCCAACACAATGCTTCTTATTTCAAAGCTCTATAAGATCCATCATCTGATTTTGGCTAGGCAAGAATAGAGGGAAACAAGTTAAAGTTCCAAAATAATTAACACTATTTCTAGTAAAATGCCACCTGGGTAGCTTCAGAAAAACGTTACATTTCAAGAAATAAATGGCTAACTTTCTAATCTGTTATCTAGTTAAAACCAATCCATTGTTATAGAATCAGGACAACTAAGTCTGTCATGACCCATGTGTCATGTGTTATCTTGACTAGGTCACTTCACCTCTCTGGCCATCAGTTTCATCAAGTATATAAAACGTAGTTAGATTTTAAAGGTAACTTACAGCACAAATTTTGATTCTATATTGTAATATATAGAGAACTCCAAAATTTAAGTTACTTTTAATTCTAAAAACATGATTTAAATTCTTATGGAATATATACGTAGGTTTGCTGTACAGCAGAAACACATTGTAAATCAACTATACGCCAATAAAATTTTTTTAAAAGCCTCCTATTGTAATCAACAACTAGTATGCTGTGATTAGTTCAACCCTCATCTTCTATAAACTGCAGTATTGCAACAGACTCCTGACTTTCCCCAAGAGTCTGTCCATAAAGCTGCAAGGATGACCCTTTTAAGATACAATCTCCTGCTTAAAATTTTTCTGTGGCCTCAACACCTGTAGGATCAAGTCCAAACCCCTTAATATGTCACATGAAGCACACCGCATCCTGGCTCCCGCCTGCCTGCCTTCACCTTCTCTCTTTTACCATGCTATTTTCATACAAAATCTTTAACATCTACTATTTTTAAACTGCAACTTGAAGCAGACTTTGTTAATCATTAAATATATGAACAAAGAAGAATTATAGGACACAACCAGTAAACAAAAGCTCACTGTATTTTATGAATACAGTGACTATTTCCCATGAACTCAGATCCTGACCTAATTTGCTATTTAGAAAGTAAAGTCAGTCAGCCTCTCATAAAAGGTAGAAAAAGATCCTGTCAGTATCCCCCAAGATAATCTTACATACTAACCTGGGAGGTGAATATAGTTTGTTCCCTTTGTCTGTCTTGATACAGGATTCCTGTGAATCTACTACCTTCAAATGCAGACATTTTGTCTTTTCCAAAGATTTAATAGAAATTCATTTTGAAAATGTAGTACCTACAACATGCCAAATGATGTTCGATGTGCCAGGATACAGCAGTGAACAGAAGAGTCTCTGTCCCATGGACGCATACTTTGTGAAAGGATATAGACAAAACGTAAATGTGTTAGATCAGTGCTGAGAAGAAAAAGGGTAAGGAAGATAATGATATTTTAGATGAGATGTCACCTCTCTGAGAAAGTGCTATCTCCTTTTAACCTGAAGAAAGGAGGAAGCCAGTTGTGCAAGGTATCTGGGGAAAGAGCGGAGAGAGCAAAGACTGAGGGGGCATGTGCTCTGCTAGAGCAGGAGTGGGGCCACCGTGGCCTGAGGGGCATAAATAAGTGAGAGAAGAGGAGTGAAATCAGAGAGTGGAGCTGGCGTTTGGGGTAAGAGTGGGGGCAGTTCAGGTAGGACTTGGGGCAGGTATCAGTTATATGCAAGGCAATGTTTAAGGTCCTTTCACAAATTCTCATTTTCATAGCAACCCTCGGAGGTAGGTATCATCTTTATTTCAGAAAAAGAAAACAGACTCAGGTTAAATAAAAGTTACAACCTTTATGGGAGGTGGTAATGAGATTTGACCTCAGGGTCTGTGTGACTTCAAGGTATTTATCAACTTTATATATGTTTTTTAGATATATTATCTGTAAACATTTTCAGCAATAGACTAATATTTTAAGCTTCCTATTATGCAGGCTTATGAGTTAAGTACATTTCCAACAGTGAAAATTAACCACTTGCTTCTGAATAAGAACTTAAGACCTACTGCAAAGATAAGGTGGGCCCAGAAATGAAGATTTTAGCCAAATGAAAAACAACACAGGTTTCAAAGTTTTCTTATCACATTCCCCATTGTATTAATTGATATTTCCCAAAACTACAAAGAAAAGGAGAAACAAGATAATTGACCTTAGTTTTCAGTAAGTCAATGGAACTGAGTCAATCATGACCTTGCTGGCCTTGCTTTTATATGTTACACTTTTCAGGAAGCCTCTAAAAACTTCAGCGGTGCTAATTTTTAGGCTGCCGTTTTTGTCAAGTATATTCCTTCCTTTATTTTTTGGATATTTTGTCAGAGAATGAGAAGTTATGATTGTCCTTAAATATTATTAAAAGGAAAATAGGCACCAGGAGAATAATAAGGAATTAAGGGGAATTAAAATTACAGAAACTACTACTTAAAATTGCCTCCTTACCTTTTCTGATAAATGTGTAAAGTGAAAGCATAATTTCCTGAAGAATATTAGAACTCCCTTTAATGAACTAGTCATAAGTTTTAAGTGGATCATTTGTAATTCATCGTATTGTAATAAATATAAGAAGTGCAGTGAACCATATACCTTGTTCACTTACAGCATAACTGTTATATACTTACTAGCAATTTTAACATCTCTACCATGAAAAGCTTCTAATATACACATATATAAAGCCACTTATTGTACTTGTATCCCAATACCAAAAAGGTGTGATTTACAACTTACCCATTACTATGTTCTTAGTTTAAAATAATCAGTAAGATTGTTTTTAATTTTCAAAATACTTAAGAGACTTCATAAGCAAGTATTAACAAAGAAAGTAATTGTTGCCAGTCTTCCGGATAGCTTGCAAGCAGTTTCAAGAATTGAATTACGGAGAATTAACTAGATAAGTCAAGCTGGAAATAGATTTACCACAGGTAATAAGGTTTAGTCTCTACTGGAAGGAGCCACAAGCAGGCTTTTGATGGAATCTCAAAATAAGCCCAGGCCATTCCTGGTGTCTATAACCCATGAGTAGCAGTACTACCTTCATCCACAATGTCCAAATAAAATGAGTGTTAGCAACACAACTTCCTAAAATACCAGAGATTATAACTGACATTTAAATGAATGCAATATCTACTCTCTAATAATTTTTTCAAATCTTCCTTTTATTATTGTTAATATTTCAGTACTTCAATGTGATAAGGCTCTGCTTTCTCTCATTTAATCCTCATGAACTTCTTTGAAATAGTAGCTAAATCTTACTTTGAGGAAATTAAGGCTGAGTTCAACAAACTTGCCCTCATGTATTATTCTGGTCGGGCTGTCCTAACAACAACAAAAACAACTACTTAAAATTGGGTGGCTCAGATAACAGAAATTTGTTCTAGTTCTGGATGATAGATATGCCAGATCAAGGCTCTGGCTAGTTTGGTTCCTGGTGAAAACTCTCTCCTTGGCTGCCTTGAAGAAGGCTGCCTTCTCACTATGTCTTCACATGGCTTTTTTTTTTTGTGGTTCTTGTTGGGGAAGCCGAGGAGAGCTCTCTAAGAACACTAATTATATTGAATCGGGGCCCTACCCTATGACCCCATGAAACCTTAGTTACTTCCTTAGAGATCGCATCTCCAAATACAGCTACACTGGTGATTAGGGCTTCAACATGTGAATTTTGTACGGTAAAAAACATTCAGTCCATAACACCTCAGTTATATTGCTAGTAAATTTATACTACCTTTTCATAAAACTTAAACATTAAAAATCAGTTATCAAATAATTTTAGTGTTAATATTTCATTAGAGACTTAGGAAAGAGATAGCTTTAAGAGAACCACAAGCATTAGAAGAGAAAAACAATTCTAGGACTTGTAAATCTTTAAACTACTTAAATACAAATATATCAGTCATTTTTCCTGAAATAAGGTAGGGAATAATAAATTGGTATGATAAATACTATCCATATACACACGTTTAAGAGGTAACACAGGAAAGAAAGGCAGACAAGATTTAAACTTGTAGAAATCGGACTGCATTTTAAATCCCAGTAAAACTGACTTCTGGACTAGGAATAATATTGAAGTTGAAACAAAAATCCTAACGCTTGAGCTGTAAATAGGTTAGCCTACAAATTCTAAAAGGTAAGGCTGAGTCATCTACTAATTTGAGATCAATAAGACAACTTGAAGGGGATAAAAGTGCTGATGAAGAGAGAAATATAAGCCTCAATAACATGGAAAAAGGATACTCTCTGCAGGGGAATTAGAGGTAAAGAGTGAGTTTCTCCATATTAACCTGCTGCCTGAAATCGAAGTTTTGCAGGTTGAATAACACTATACAGAAGATTTAACAGGTTAGAACAGGATAGTATGCACCTGTGAACCACACACTGTCTCCAGATTCCTCCAGACATGATATAATTCAGCATCTTAACATTTCCCCTCAAGCATGATCACCCACACACCCATACTAGATCATGTTCACACAAGTACTTTAATACATCATGGGTCCTGGTCTTGACAAGTAAACATGCCAACACCTATACCAGGTTAACCTGTTTTTTAATGCTGATTTTGCCAAATAATACAGATCCCCTGCATGCTGAATGGAAACTACATAATTATCATCTAAGATAAAATAAGAGTTGAAATGAATATTGGTATAGCAGACCATTAGCCCAGTAGGATGAGTTATTTTTATTTCTAAACAGTATTCAAGAGACCAGAGAAACATACAGTGAACAATTTAAGTCCAGCAATCAGAATTTAAGCTTAAGCTTATCCTTGAATTTCACCTGCATATGATGTGGACAAGTCTTTAAAGTCTGTCATTATTGTACATCTTGATGCTTCCTTATTCACACCCGGTCAAGTGTCTTCTAAGCACATCACGACCAAAGAAATCAAAAAGTCTAGTGACCAGTTTCAATAACTCTGGATATTAGATTTAATCTTTGTAGGCTGAATTCTTCAATTACTGATTCAAGTGTTGAACACTGTTTAAGGTTAGTTTTGGATATAAGCAATCTTAAGAATTCAGAGTAATCCTAGGATAAGTAAATCCTAGGGAGTTTACCTCCCTCCATTTAGATATGAACATTGAATACCCAACAGTATTGAATACCCAACATTGAATACCCAACAGTATATTTCTTAGTTATAGAAGAGATCTATAACTAAGAAATGAAGCACAGGAACAAATATGACCCTGTCAGATACAAGATTTTAGAAGGTTTAGCAAGAGGGCTCAGAAGTTGTTTTATGCTATACAGCATCCTACACATGCTCTTAAGCACTATATGAACCTAAGCTAGCTAACATTTTCAAGCAATCTCACCCTTCTCTTTGCTTGAAAAAATAGCTATTCAAGGAAGGACCTGTCCTTCCTATGTATTTGGTTCAAGCAAAAAAAGTTTAACATTGTTTCATATGTTTAATACTTTTACTAAACACTGATAACATCTGTAATACCTTTTATTAAACACTGAAAGCATCTGTAATACTACTAAAAACCATCTTTGCTAAGAATGCACACTAAATAATAATTCCTTTAAAAAACTCAAGTCATAAAGTAGACACGTCATGCTAAATTACACTTACTCAAAAATTACAAGGGGATAATCAGCATCAACTCTGATCCACACATTCAATGTCAATTATGGTCCTGCTGTGAAAACTACTTAAGGGCAAAAAAAATTCTATATCACATCAAATAGTGAGATATTAAAATCCTTAAAAGTAGATCAATACACACATTATAAAATTGGATCCCAATGCAAGATGAACATACACACTTACTAAACAAACTCTAAATATGCAACAATTTGATTTTCATTCTCAGACTTTAAACTAGAACAAAATCATACACCCCATGTTTTCCCACAAAACTAATAGTGAGCTATGCATTATTTCTTTAAAACGTCCTTATAGTTTTTAGAAGTTCAAATTGTTCCATTGCCTCAGAATACAGCACTTTATTCAATACTTGTTATAGATTATTACCAGCTACTTAAAACATTTTCTAATTAGTGTTAACCCACTGGTTCTCAGTGGGTGATTTTACGCTCCCATCGGAAACATAGCAACGTCTGGAGATGTTTTTGGTTGTCACACCATGTGGCTGCAAGAAGGCGGGAAGGCAGGTGTTACTAGCATCTAATGCATAGGGGGAGGGAAGGGATACTGTTAATCATCTTACAATGCGCAGGACAGCCCCCACAACAAAGAAAACACCAAGACTGCTCAAGTTAAGAAAACTTAGGTTGACTTAAATAATGTTCAGATACGGAAATCTGTGCTAATGTAGCAGACACAGTGCTAACTGCTACAAATACAAAGAATAAGACAAGAGCATGGATTTTAGAGTTTCAAGGCCCTGGGTTCAACCCGTGGATCCATCATTTTCTAATAATGCAACCTTGGACAAACTGTGTAACTGTTCTGTTGCAAAACAGAACTAATTTTACTTCTCTCAGTTATTGTAAGGAGCAAATGAGAAAATATATGCAAAGTGGCCAGGACAGTGACCAGGAATCAATGGATGTAGAATCAAAAATAGGGGAGTGTTCCAGCATAGAGAAACCTAAAGACACATGACAATTCAATGTAATGCAGTATAATACTGGATGGGATCCTGGAACAGAAAATGGACATTATGTAAAATCTAAGGAAATCTAAATAATATGGACTTTAGTTAATAATCATATTTCAATATCAGTTCATTACTTGTTACATATACCATACTGATGTAAGATGTTAATAAAAAACTTGGCGTGAGGTATCATGGAAACAGTATGTATTAACTTCATGACTTTTATAAGTCTAAATCTATTCTAATATTTAAGTTATTAAAAGGGAGGCATTTATATGCTTCCCCTTCCTCTGAACTCATCTAAACGGTCCCCACTAAATGAATTTTCCCTTTACCTACTCTTACCACCTGGATGGATAATGGTATCAAACTCCAAAGAGTATTCAATCTACTAAAGACTATCAGGACACAGAAGACAAGATGTGACATAGCAGACGATTTAACTCTATCAGAAAATATGTTTAGGCCTAAAACATTTAGGATATAAGAGTTCTAAGAATTTTTCCAAAAGAGGTTTGAAAAACATTACGGAATTGTCAAGATAAAAGAACCATATTTACTGGACAGTAACCAGAAACTCATGAAAATAAATGTAAAAAAAAAAAAAGTGCTACGGGTGTTAAAACTGGGTGCCCTGAGTGGAAAAACCTTCCTATACTGTGATCAAGACTACAACGCATTTACTGAATATTGTTTTTGCTAATGCAAAGTTTACTTTTCCTTCTACATGGCATTAGATTTCATGCTGAAGACTGAGATTGCCACTGAAAAGAGGTAAATGCTGCAGATTGGTAAAATACGTAAAGTAAATCTCTACTAACAAAAACAATTAAGTGTTCATAAACAAAAGAACTGGCCCCTGCTTTAAATCAAACAGCTTAATGAGAGCATATGGGATTACTTTGAGCTCCCCAGAAAAGTGATACCAGGCAAACGCAAAGAATTCGGTTATAATAGAAAGGAATAACAGAACATCATACCATTTTCGTGCTGTATGTGTCGACGTTAAAAAAAAAAAATAGTATCTTTGAAATACTGGCTGAAGGTTGGTGTAAGACCTTATTTCTTTTACATAAATCATGTCCCTGGTCTTTACAGCCCCCTTAGGGGTATAGAAGAGTTACAAATAGAGAATCAGAAGTACAAAGCCACTTGCCAGACCACACAGAAGAGGAGCAGTAAGAGTTCTGACTTGAATTGTTTCTGACCAAAATATGCTTAAGTCCTAACCCAGGTGCCTGTGAATGTGATCTTATTTGGAAACAGGATCTTTGCAGATGTAATCAATCGAGTCATTATGATTGTCCCTAATCCAATAGCACTGGTGTCTTTATAAAAGAAGAGACAGGGAGAAGACAGCAAAATGACAGAGGCAGAGATTGCCGTGACATCTTCAAGTGAAGGAATACCAAGCATTGCTGACAACAACCAGAAGCTAAGCAGCAGCAAGGAAAGATTCTCCCTTAGACCCTTCGGGGGAGCTGAGGCCTGCTGACTCCTTGATTATGGATTCCTAGCTACCAGCACTGGGAGACAATAAATCTGTTGTTTTAAGCCACCAAGTTTGTGGCACCGTATTATGGCAGCCCTAGGAAACTAACACAGTAAGGAACTCAGAAACACTGGCTGCCATTACTGTGTCACTAGAACTGTGACGAGTGCCTAAATATGGAAGAGGCATAAACAAATGCCAGCAGATAGTGAATCCAACTCTAGCAAACAAGTGAGAAATTACAGTGGACCCTCCCCGCCCACTGTACCTTGTGTGCAGCAGACAGTGGTCCTTTTTTTGGGTTTAAATCCACTAACCATCACTTCCACTCCTCCCACTGAGAACCATCAACTTGACTTCTGAACACATATTCCCTTAGGGATATCATCTAGGAACGTATTCACAAACACCCACAACCCAGAATTAGTATGTCAGCTGTTAGAGAAAACAGGTGCCATGTTTTCCACTAAGTGAAGTCTGGCAATTTCCTTCACTCAGTGAACCTGAAGACTATTTGCAATTATCATTTGAAGAGGTTTTAAATTCTTGAATAGTGAAATAAACTCATTCTACAATGCAAAACAAGGCAAAATTCAGATGGTTCTCTTTCAACTTATCATTAGCATTTTGAAGATTAAAAGGAAAATCAGTAACTCAAATGCAAGACTGGACGCATCCACTTGACCTAAGCCATTCGCTGACCACTGCTGCCTTGAATCAGACAGTTTTACTCGTTGGCATTTTGCAAATGAAAGCCTTTTGTCAGATGGAGAACCCAATACCTAGATCACCCCAAACTGTAGCTTCAGAAAGAGGAAGAGTTGTAATTTATCTAAAAGAAGAAAAGAGCTAACTGTTATCCGGACATCTTAACAGGCATATGAATCACACCCATTTACTGAGTTACAGATATGCCAGAACCAAGATTTTAGAACTGCTCATCTGATTCAATTCACTGGTTTGCACATTTGAAGAAACCAAGCTCCTAGGCAAAATGCCCCCCAAAGATAACATATAACTGGTTGATGACATCTACCAACTTTTATCCTAATATCCTGTCAGTATTAGAAAGTCAAAAACTTATATACACTGAAATATTATTTATCCACAATAAGTGCAACTAATATATTTCATGCTGAGTTCCTACCAAGAGAATTTATATCTCCCTCAGGAAGGGTCTGGGGAGAGGAGCCTGACATCAGAAACCGAACAGCCTAGAGAACGAGGCAGGCGAGAGAGATACTCGATCCCTAGTCATATTGCGGAGGAAGCCAAGGTTAAAGGCTGAGACGGGGACAATAAGCTCTACAAATTCCAGATATCCTCGTACTTGCCACAAGTAATGCTGAGGAAACCTACTCGAGTGCCGGGCACACTGTGCACAAAGACAAACACGCCCGCCGTGAAGTTAAAGTTTGAGTAACAAGCATAAGCTGCGCTGTGAGAGCAACCCATCAGCCAGAAAGGAATCCCATCCGCCTATACTACATGGCCGCCGACCGAGTGGCCTCCGCTCTGCCGGGTTCTAGAAGTCCCAGGGCCGGCTATTTACTGCGGGCGCGTGGGGCCCGGTGGGTACAGGGCGTGTCCAGCACTCGGCTGCCCACCTGTCCTGCGCGGGAGCCCTGGCTCGCTTCTCCACCCCCGCCAAGTCCCCAAAGAGGTCAGGGGCACCTACCCGCGGGCCTCTGCGCCGGGTCGCGGGTCCCGGAAAGCCGAGAGGTTCGGAGGGTGTCTGTCGTCAGCGCCATGGTCAGGGCTGTGGCTGCCCAACGGCAACTTCTCAGCTGTGAGGTCTGTGCTCCACCAGAGACGCCAATTAACCGGAACCCCGAGGGTGGGGCTCCGACCAGGCTCCGCGCCCAACCGCGGTCTGAACGCGCAGGCCCTGGCGAGCGCAAGTGGAGCTAGGAGGCCCGTGAGACGCATATCACGCGGAGGCCTGCGCAGGCGCAAATGGGACTGGGGCGCACCTGGGGCAGGCGGCAAGTAGAGGCTCCAGCACGCACACGTAGGGCACGCCGAACGTGGGGTCGTTGTCTCGGGGTCGGCAGGCATGCGCAGACGGCAGGAGCTCAGGGCGGGTGCGGCCCCACCTTCCAGGACTCCACCTTCCAGGGCTCCTGCAGCAGGCAGTCGAGTGCAAGTATTTCAGTGGGCCTCACCCCCAAGCCCGCCTTCATCCCAAGGATGACCGACCATCACCATGCAAGAGAAGGGGTAAGCACTTCGTCAACTCACACCACCTGGGTTCAAACCATCCTTAGTAACTCTTTGGTTAAATTATTTAACCGTTCTGTGCCTCTTTCGTCCCCAGTGACATGGAGGTGATACTAGTACCCACTTCACGGCGTTTTTTGTAAGAATTACACAAACTAATGACCATTTAGTCACTGGGACTGGAACGTAAATGCTAAAATGATGTCGTGGTAATAAATGCACCTAGTTTTTCACATATTCCTTCCTGCAAAGAACAAACAAATCTTTATCTGGCCCAGGAGAGCAATGTTGGAAGGTCTGAGGGCCGGCTGCTAAGGACATCTATGTGGTCTCCTAAGGGAAGTTGGGAGGGCGGGGGAAATTGAAGGTAGGGAATCCAGGCTAGATCCAGTGCAGGGCCAGGAGACCCATAATTAGCTCTGAAAGACCAATAATCCAATTGCCCGAAGCTTCCCATTTTTCTAAGCTTGAGAATTTTGCAGTCACTTTAAACCTTTGGCATATGTATTATAATGTCTTTTCTTAATAGGGAGGATGCTTGTGTGATTTGGTTACAAATTACCATGGAGTTTAAGTGGGAGCTTATTGGAAAAATCACCTAGGAGTGGTTGTTTCAGAGAATACTTACTAAGAAACTGTGACGCTGGGGGCCAGGGTTTAGTGGTGGGGACGCTGTGGGAGAAGGGACAGAAACAGCTGCTCCCCAGACTGAAAAATTTGTCAACTAGTAGGTCCTTTTGTTTATGTTCGCATTCCTTTTGGTGGTGGTAAAATTACACAGGTGGCTGTAGTTGACACAGGTGGTTGTAGTTAACAGAGGTAGGATACAGGACCACTTTCAGTCACCCAATAGACCAGTTGACTTTAGTCTGTCCTATGCTGCCTAACTGAATGAATACACGAGTCCATCCTCAGTACTTGGGAGGAAAAAAGCTCATGCTGTTTCTGAAATCTTGACAAACACTAGTGGTGAGTCTTTTGAAAAAGCAGGTGTTTTGTTTCATTCAGGCCGCTCTAACAAGATACCACAGACTGAGTGGCGGATAAAGGACAAATTTATTTCTCACAGTTCTGGAGGCTGGAAGTCTAAGATCCAGGCACAGGCCTGGTCAGGTGAGGGCCCTTTTCCAGGTTGCAGACTTCGGCTTGTAACTTCACATGGTGAAAAGGGCTAGGGAGCTCTGTGGGACCCCTTTATGAGAACACTAATTCCCTTGCTGAGTAAAGAGCCCAAAGGCCCCAGTTCCTAATATCACCACATCAGACATTAAGATTTCAACATCTGAGTTTTGGGGGACACAAATATTCAGACCGTAGCAGCAGGTGATCTCAGTGGTCATTTTGATAGCTTATGTGACATTTCAAAGAATTTTTCACCAGCTTGTGCTATATTTGCCCTCATCTGGAATGCTTTCCTCTTTTCTACCTACCTACATTCTAAGGAACTTGGAGACCTTATCCAAATCGTAAATCCCACCTTCATCAATGGACAGATATTTCCAGGTTACCCTCATATATTCCTTCTCTGACTTCCAATGGCACTTACCAAGTACATTATTACTTAGCTATATGTCATCTATTTTTAATTAATAGACTTTACTTTTTAGAGCAATTTCAGTTTTACAGAAGAACTGAGCAGAAAACAGTTTCATATGCCACCTCTTTTCCCCCCACAAATTTCCTTATTATATTGCATTAATGTTACATGATTTGTTACAATTGACAGACTATTATTGATACATTATTATCAACTAAAGCCCATAGTTTATATTAAGGATTCACACTTAGTGTTGCAAGAGTCTTGATAAATGCATAAAGTCATATATCCACCATTACAATATAGAATAGTTTCACTAACCTAAGAATCCCGCATGTTCCAAGTATTCATCCCTTCTTCTCTCCACCCAAGCCCTAGCAACCATTGACCCTTTTATTGTATCTATAGTTTTGACTTTTCCAGAATGTCATATAGTTGGAATTATAGTATATAGAATTTTCAGATTGGCTTCTTTTGCTTAATAATATGCATTATTATTAAGCTCATTTCTTTTTAGCACTGAATAATATTCCCATTGCATAGGTGGACCACAGTTTATCTATTCACCTACTGAGGGATATTTTGGCTACTTTGAAGTCCTGACAATTATCAGTAATGCTGCTATAAGCATTTGTGTGCAGGTTTTTGTATGCATGTAAATTTTCAAGTCCTTTGGGTAAAAATACAATTGCTGGACTATACTATAAGATTATTTTTAACTTTCTAAGAAGCTGCAAGACTGTCTTCCAAAATGAATACCATTTTGCATTTCCACCAGCAAAGAATGAGAGTTCGTACTGCTCCACATCTTCACTGACATTTTGTCAGTGTTTTGTATTTTAGACATTCTAACAGGTGTGTAATGATATCTCATTGCTGTCTTAATTTACTATTCTTTAAGAACGTGAAATGTTGGGTATCTTTTCATTTGCTTCTTTGTCATCCATGTATCTTCTGTGGCAAGACGCTTGCTTTGATCTTTTGCTTATTTTTATTGACATTTGTATTCTTACTGTTAAGTTTTAAGAATCCTTTGTATACTTTATCAGTCCTTTGTCAGATGTGTGTTTTCAAATATTTTCTCCCAGTATGTGGCTTGTCTTTTCACTCTCTTAAAAGTTTCTTTCACAGAGCAGAAGTTTTTCATTTCAATGTGGTCCAAGTTTTGTTTGATTTTTCATAGAGAATATGTCTGGTGTGATATCTAAACCCAAGGGCATCTATGTTTCCTCCTGTGTTACCTTCTAGGAGATTTTGTGTGTGTGTGTGTTTTACATTTATGTCTATAATTTACTTTTTTTTTTTTTTTTACAAAAGGTGTAATATGTATGTCTACATTCATTGTTCTGCATGTATATATACAATTGTTCCAGCACCATCTGTTGAAAAAACTATCCTTTCTCCATTGAATTGCATTTGCTTCTTGGTCAAAGATCAGTTGATGATATTTTGTGTGGTTCTATTTATAGGCTCCATATTCTGTTCCGTTGGTCTATTTGCCTATTCTTTTGCCAATACTACACTATCTTGATTAATGTAGCTTTATAGTAAGTCTTGATTTCCCATGAGGTAACCCGTGATGAGATAAAGCAGAGCTTTGTAGACTATAATGAGGGGTTGGAATTTTATTTTAAATATGAAGGAAAGCCACTAAAGGGATTTAAGTGGAAAATGACATGATTTAATTTATTTATTAATTTATTTATTTACTTATGTGCTTATTTATCACTTTTAGAATCACCCTGGATGCTGTTTGGAGAATGGATAGAGGGAATCAAGAATAGAATCAGGGAAACTAGTTAGGAGGCTTTGAAGCAAGTAAGAACTCCTAGAAGAGTCAGATGTCAGATTAGCTAGACATAAATATCTCCTTTAAAAGTTCTTCCTGATTCAATAAGCATGGAGTCTGAACTGAAAATAGAAACAGTGCAGAAAAAGATCTGTTCATAAATCCAGGAATCCAAAGGTGAAATCTGACAGGCTGTGATAGTGTAATATTAAGAAGGATATGCCAGGCTTAGATCATCTCTAATAGCCTGTAGCTTAAATGAACGTGTGCTCCCTTTGGTGCATTTTACAAGGTGCCTAAGCTTAAAGAAATGATCCAAGGTTAGTTAGGAAGATGTTCATCAATTAAATGGCCATTTTGTCAGATACATACTCAAAGTCATTTACTGCTCTTTGAATCAGATGTCTAATTAGTTTCTTACTTGAGTATTTGATAGGTCCAATAGCAATATTTGTCTATCTAGTAAGGAGGTGGAGTTTCCAACGTGATTTCCTACATTAAAAGCTAAATTACCCTCCTGTTAGGACAGGTTCCTTATCTACCATTCACAACCTGCCTACCCTTTACCATTCCTCTACAGTGTTTTTAACCAATGTAATTTTACCACGGTTAAAATCATAAACAAGTTTGTGTAATACAACACGAGACTGAAAGGAATCTGAGAAATTAGTTTGTGCAAAAAGAGCAGTAGGCAATAGATGGGTGCTTAAGGATGCAGGCTTGGAAACTGCTTGCGTTTGAATGTCAGGTCCACCAGCCAGCTTGTGACCTGGAACAAGTCATTATGTTGTTATATTGATACCTCAGTTTCTTCATGTGTAAAATGGAGATAAAACTGATAGCTTCCTAATATTGTTTTGAGAATTGAAGCCTACCTAGAAATCTCAGTCTTTTTGTGCCCAGGAAGAACAGGAAACTGATTTGGGGTAAGCTCTAGAAACCTGTTCCACAGCAGGTGATGCAGAGGTAACTTTAAAGAGATAGGATGGGTTTAATAACCATAGTAAAGGCAATAGTGATCAAGATCCTGCAAGATTCTTCCTTAAGAGAGGATGGTTGCAACATTTGGTACACATGATGCAATCTACATCCTACTAAGTAATGACGTAGTAGAACTTGAGCTGGTACAGATGTTTTGGAGTTCTTGTAATCCAAGAACTGTAATTCCAACCCATCTGGCTGTAAGTCCAACCCATCAGGCTACTATGTGTCCCATTTCCACACAACTGCTATTCAAAATCTCTAGGCCCTTCAACCAGAATTTAAAAGAAGATAGGCAAAGGGGAAGATTCAAAGAGAAGGAGATCCATGCCATATGGAGTTCAAAAGGCTTTCATTCTTCAGGTTTAATATGACCAGAAGCTGATATATCAGCCACTAAAAGACCTGATGGCATTGAGCCTCAAGATTTGTGGAAAAACAGCTACTCATACACAGGAACTAGGAGGAGAGCCTACACTTCCTAGAGAATTTTGTGGAAGTGATAGAAATGGTAAGTACTACTTTGGTCTCCTAGGCTCTTCAGATCTGACCAAAGCAGCTGAAATCTAAGCCCTTTTGTGTTACTAACCTAGTATTGTCTTGAACTGGCTAGAGAGCAGTATTTGGCCTCAGCTCAGCTCCAGGTTTTATGACCCTTATAGAGAAGCCTGGAGACAGAAGAAGCAGACCTTTAATCTCACTTGCCTACAGTTCCCAAGCCCCTGCATGCTTAGGTTGGTACTGGGAGATAAGGGTATGGGAAGAAGTGATTAAAGCAAAGTCCATAGGACATTTTTTCTCTATTAATTGGAGAAACATTACATAGAATGTAAAGGGCTCCTGGTATTTGTGGAAGATTTCTCCATATAGCTCCCTATCCAGATACGATTGTTTTGGGAATCATCACAATAACACAGTAAGAGCTATTGCACAGTGGCAATACATCCATGTCCTGGAGTCCTTTCCCATCATGTTTAATACCTATATTAGTTTGCTAAGACTGTCATAAGTAATACCATAAACTGGGTGGCTTAAACAACAGAAATTTATTTTCTCTCCGTTCTGGAGGCAGGCTTGGTTTCCCCTGAGACCTCTCTCCCTGGCTTGCAGACAGTCATCTCCTTGCTGTGTCCTCACATGGACTTTCCTCTGTGTGTATGCCCCTGGTGTCTCCTTTTTCTTATAAAGACACCAATCTTAATGGATTAGGGCCCCACCATTATGACTTCATTTAACCTTAATTGTCTTTTTAAAGGCCCTATCTCCAAGTATAGTCATGTTCTGAGGTACTAGGTATTATGGCTTCAACATATGAATTTTGGGGTGACGCAGTTCAGTCCATTACAATACCTAAAGAATATGTCAGCTTGATATGCTGCACCTATCTTTTCACTGGCCAAGGAACCCAATGCCATGAACCACCCATGTAACATGGAGTGAAAGCTTATTCCTAGGAAATAGCTTCTCTTGCATTGGTAGGATAAAGGCTAAATCAGCAGTAACCTCAACCTTTAACTAAGAGTGATGGCAGCCTAGAGTTTAAACTATTTGAAACACATAAGGTGGGTGTCTCTGAGAAGTCTTACCTAGATTAATAACTTAAGGAAGTACAGATACTCAGTAAATTTTAACTGCGTGTCTTAACCCTCTCTTGGCCCTCACCTCTTCATCTGAATCTCCTTGTTTATATCTCTGGCTTTATTCTGGAGGTATTAAAGCCTGTTTCTGGCCAACTTGACTAAAGATCCATAGGAACCGAATGTTAATTTTAAATATTTGATGAAGTAGTGAAACCAAATGACAGTAAGAGTATTTCTCACATTTGGCTGCTTGCCTTGGAAGTTCTAAGAAAGAGACATATTTACCATGTAATAACAATATAGCATTTATTGAGCACTTTATGTAAGGATTCTTTTCAAGATGTTTACATATATTATCCTATTATTTATCCTATCCATGTACTATCCCATTATTTATCCTATCCATGTACTATCCTATTATTTACAACAGGACTCTGCTTTAGGTTATATTATTAGCCTCATTTTGTGATTAAAAAATTGAGTAGCAGAGGTATTTTAAAACTTGCTCGAATGTAAAGTGCTAGCAAGAGGTAGGGTTGTAATTAAAATTCAGTCAGATTGGTTAAGAGCCATCATTTGCTGTTTGCACCTTTCTCCTACTTACCAAGGACGATATATTTATATTATTAAAGTTATTCTCTTTTAGTTAAAATGCTAATCACATCAAATAGGTGAACAAAGAAGCAATGAAAGGAACTTACCCTAAACACCTCAGAATGTTTAGTATTGGGTCTTCAAGAGACTGAAATTTTAGAATACAATACATATTCATAAAAAGGCTTAACATTTACCATTTAGAATACCTGAGATGAAATAAGCTTTGAAAACTGGAGGAAAAGTCAAAGATCTTAAACCAAAGAAATACTGAGGAAATATTTCTATAAGATATAAAGAGTGTTGGTATGTTTGTATTTCCCCCAGGCCCCTTTTATTCTGTGTTTATTACTATATATATAAAAGCCACCTTCTTCCCCATCACACTTGTAATGTCAATCATATGGCTTCCCCTGCTATCAAAATTTCAGCGAAACTGATTTCACCAGTCCATTATTTTTTTCTTTCTAGAGGTCGGAATAGCAATAGTAGCACAGACTGATTTCTATTAAATGCATGGTCAGAGGTCATTTTGAATAGCAGTCTTATATTTCTGATAAAAACAAACCAAATGAAGAGATGTACAAGTCAACATGGTGGAAGTGTACACACACACACACACACAAACACCCATGCCCTTACCTTCAAAGGCAAATCCTGAGTTACTTTATTTTCTGTACTTGTTTGAATTCACGACCATTAGTGACTGTGTTGTGTTGGAAAGGAGACAATGCAATGTAAGGCACCAGAATTCTATAAAAGTCATCAAAAACTGGTATCTGTTCCAGTTGACATGCATGCTATTCCTACAGTAATGAAAATCTTTTTTATATAATTTTTAAAATTAAAAACATTAACAAACTCATCCTGCTAAATGCTAGGTAGTATTTTTTGTTTGTTTGTTTGTGTTTTGTTGTTTGTTCAGAGAAGCTGAACCACAATTGTTAGAATAGAAAAAATAAGTCAAATACTAGGCTGAGACCCCAAAGAGAACCCTTAAGAGTCATCAGCAGATGCAACAGCTAGAGCATTACCTTAGAACTAGAAAAGATTTCGAGGTCTTCTAAGTGCGTGTCCTTCAGTGCTGTTTCTTGTTGTTTTGATTTTGATTGTGAACTCCTACCCACCGATCCAGGACAAAGACAAACCTGTGTAACCCGGCTGTCATGCACAAACAGAACTGGCATAATGTCGCTGGGACTGGGACTGGTTTCTTTTAAACGCTTTTAGAAATCCTAAGTAAAATTATTTTGCACTGCCCGTTAATACATTGCAGATCTGCTCACATTCTCCACAGCCTATCGCCTGATAATTCCCTCAAGTGTATATAATGAGGTGACTGACTCATGAATTCCTGAGGACTTTCTTTCTCTAACATCCATCCTCCAATCTTCTTAGACTTCAGGTGCATCATTCCTCATGTGACTGTCTTGTGTAAATAACGATATTTTGAGCAGAGCAAGGGTAAACATAACATACTGGATACAAACAATGCAATAATATTATAACTATAAATTAATTTTGTATGAGATTTTCTTTTTATACATGGGTTTTGATGTTTTTTTGTTTTTTTTTTTAGTGTCTGGCCCCCCTTCCTTCCAGCTTTCCCCTCTACTCAAAAGCTATCACCATTTCCCTTGGGTAAATTATATATTATAACATATACTATATGAAGATGGTATAGATTTATTCTAATCTAGTCAGTCATTTACTTATTTGTTGGCCTTCATCTTATTTTCTGCTACTGTGAATGTTCTCTTATTAAGTATTTTTGAAAAATTGTCTTTTTGTTTGTATTTATTGTCAAGACCTGAGACCTTATCCTACTTGCAAGCTACAACAAAGACAAAATATTTATTATCTGGCCCTTGACAGAAAATCTTTGCTAACTCTTGTTCTAGATCTCATAGTTGGATCTCAATAGAGCCCACTCTGTCCTTTGATTCTTGAAGTTAAATTTGAGATGAAATTATGCTTTTAATCTCCAGAGTAGCCTTTTGGAGGAAGGGGAAGGCTCTTATTATTAGTTACTGCTGGGGTGTGTGTGGGGGTGTTTTTTGTTTTCTGTTTTGGTTTGAGTTTTGGATTTTGTGCCGCTCACTGATCTCCTTATGTTCTTTTCCTGTTTTTTGGTTGGTTGGTTTGTTTTTGTTTTATTCAGTTCTTCGCTCATTAGATAGTTCAGTTTCACTAAGTGTATGCTCTGATTACTCTGCCTGATTACCGTCTCTTTGGCTGCTGGGCCATCTTTGGTGGGCTGTTATATTTCTTCTGGGCTCCTAGAAACTTGGGTCTTTTGAAGAGAGTACCCCTCACTGTGGAAACCCTGAAAGTAGAAAGACAACGGAGTTTGACTCTATCTCCTTGCATTAAAGGGCAAGCTGTCAGTGCTCTGCGCAGGCCCCAGAGAAAAGTTTGCTGCTCTCCAAAATCCCATATTCTCGCAGTGTCAAAGCAGGAAAGACTAAATTCACAAAGTCAACAACCATTTGCACTTTTTTTTTTTTTTAAATGAGCAGTTACGGTGAGGGAATAATCACACATATTCCTTGACTTTAGCCTGGGAACCAAAGCTCAAAACTTTTTGTTGGCTGCCCTGTTCTCCAGTCCATCTAGCGCCTTAATGAGGATATTCTTCACCAATTTTATGCATGCCTCAGCTGCAACCAACTGCCCAAGGATGACAGGATTTGTTGTATGATAAAAGGAAAGTACCATAGAATTAGAATCAAAGGAGAATGGAACAAAGTTCAGGCATCATGTTCTAGAATTTCCACACATATCTCAAAAGCCTTTAAGCATATTGTTTCAATTTAATCTCTTCAACATTATCTTAAAGAAATATCAGAGTTTATATACCGAGAAGCTGTGGCTACAAAATCTAGCACTTTCCCTAGATATTGATAATAAAAATAACCCAAGCCCCCTGAAAACTTACTTCCACTGTTACTTCTGACCAAGAGAGACCATTTAGTTTCATATGATCCTCTACTGGAACCCATTTTCAGAGATTTTTAAATTTCTTTTTTCCTATAGTAGAGGAGCTTGTTTAAATGTCACACCAAAATCAGTTTCATCATGTATTTCATTGATCCTTATTCTTAATTAAGAGAATAAGTTTAGCAAGCTCTAATACTAAGAATAGAATAGGATTTACTTCCAACTTGTTTCCAAGCAATTTTTTTTTTTACCCTGAGAAGATAAAATATGAATGCAGGATCTTATACCCTAAAGAGAATACATGGAAGAAAATGTCACAATTCTCTTTAAGACAGCCTCTTCCCCTCTGTTGTCATGTACAATATACATTTCATTTTGTAGTAGCAGACTTTTAAGCCCTAGTAATTGTTGTATCACAGTCCTGCCTTTATATGAATTATATCCATGTTAAGACCAAATATGTAAAGATGGAGAGGGAGAAAAAAAACCCATGTAATAGATTTGTCATTTTTATGCTCTAGTTCAAAGCTATAGGATTTTCTCTATCACCATCAATTATATTTTACACTGTCAAATATGTTCTCTATTATCTCCTATGCAGCCAGAAAATAGAAATAAGAAATGTGATTTTTAAAGGTAGATAAGTTATCAAAGCAGAAATGCTTTTGAATTAGGTCATTCTTGCATAGCATAATGAATCTGAAATTCCCAGTAGAGTTTTGTAAGGAGCATTTAGAAATACTCAGGGAATGTCAAACAGTGGATATCAGTGAAACTTTTGCTCTAATTCACACTTTATACCTCAGCCTTAACATTAATTGAGAGGGGGCAGCCCAGAGTCTGACTACACAGTGAGGAAGGACGTTGGTCTCTACAGTAGGTGAGCACCTCTAGTGGCTGTTCTCCTTCACATGTATCAAAAGGCATCATCATTTTCTCAGATATAGTTCTAGGCAGGAACTGGATAAAGCTTTCAGAATCATAGAGGTAGTAGCTGTGTACCACAGATACTTTTCTGTAAAGTTTATGTCCAAACCATCACCTCCTTGGAAAGTGATCCTACATAGAAGGATTTGACAGAATGTACGGAAGGGATAGAAAGGTCTCTTCCGCCTTTAATGAATAGAAAACACATTTCCCAATGAAGAAAGAATCAAGCCATGGGAATTATTTTTATCTATTATGCATGTCACATATTGTTTCCAAAATGATTTTATATATCTTACAAGGGTGCATAAAATGAAAAAAGATAAGAGTGCCATTTCAGGAAAACAATGTCATAATACCCACAAGTCTACTGTAGATAAACCACAAAAATAGGTCTGGCTTATAATTAAAAAGGCTTCTAAGTTGTAAAATTTACAATGTCCATGAGATACAAACAAAACAATTGCTAAGGAGGAGTACACTATACTTCATAGTTAAGTCAGACAGTACTTTCTCCTGGGGGTCCTCATGAAAAGGGTGTTGAGATGCAAGTGAATCAGGTGTATCCAAAATGGCACACTGTGCTCTTAAGAGCTGAGAATTTCTTTGTTACAGAAACGTAAACCTTTTGAGATAAAGCACCGTTAGGTAATTCGTCGCTTTTTCTAAAAAAATTCCTCCAGGTAATCTTCATAGGAAAATATCTTTATTTGTAGTTAAATATGTTGCACTATAGTTGAAATAAAAGAGATATTGCTAAGCCTACTTTTAAAAGTAGTATCAATTTAAAAAAGAAGGGTCATATATTACAATAAGATTGGATGCTACTGAATTCCATAATCAGATTTTTTTTTTCTCTTAGGAATTCACGTTTAAATTCAGCCTCTTTTTGGCTGTGAAACCCCTTTAGTATCAAGTGTGTAAGTTTACTTTCTTAATATCTCCCCAATTCTTCCCCATTCCACATAGGCATCACTACTGCCTTCATTCAGGTTCCCATCATCTTTACTGTGGATCATTCCTCCAACTGCTTCTGACAACCTAGCTTTGCTATGTCTTGTTTCTACTTGAGCCAGTCTTCTTTTCACTCCCAGGTTGATTTTCCTAAATTGCAAATACGTTTGTGACCATCTACTGTGCAGTATCTTTCAACTGTTCCTGTAATGACTTACCTGACACTTTATAATGTATCCTTTTCTTTCTTTACTGGAGTGTTAGGAGCATTAATTCCAGACACTCAGACACCTTACTTTTTTCCCAGCCATCTTCAGCCTCATGTACTTCCCATATTTTGGCATTCTTTATGTGCACATTTCTTTCTTTGCACATCCTGTTGTCACTGTTTTAAAAGTCTTTCTTCACCTTAATTTCAGTATGATTGTCACCTTCTCTGGAATCACTTCCTGGTGCCAACAATGTGGATTGGCTTATGTTCCGGGATGCTCTGTTAGTCCTGTGTGTTTTTCATCTCTATTCTAACCCTTACCACTATTAAAACACTGTCACTCCTCTGTCTCCCACAAGACTGTGAGCTTTCTAAGGATAGCAAGCATGTCTTTTTAGCTCTAATTCAACATCTAATAGATTTACTTGTACTTGCTAATAATAGAATAACTTTGATATACACAGTTCTTCCTATGGGACAGCATGTTATAAGACCTAGCACATATACACATACTTAATTCTCACAATGACCGTCGGAGGTAGGTAGTAATCTTTATAGATAATAAAACAAAAAATTGAGAGGTTAATCAATTTCTCAATGGCTACCTAACTAGTATGTCTAGTACAGAAGCCAAAAAGAAAAGGCTAAACAATTTCACTAATTAAAAATTTTAAATTTCTGCATGAAAAAAATACCATACTCAAGCTCAAGAATGAACTAAAATCTGAAAGGGGAATATATTTTCACTATTTTAACAGAAAAGAATTAGGTACTTTAATTAACAAAGAACTTATGCAAATCTGTACAAGCAAGGTGAAATCCAACAGTAGAAAAAAACCCTGAAAAATGGCCAAGGCAGATAATAATGATATAATAAATAAAATTATATCGATAATCTGTAGCTAATTTTTGTTTAATACATGCGGCTCTTTGCATGGTAGTGCCACACTGTAAAAATGACCATATAAGCTAAATCATGCAAAGAAATCATAATCCATGGGAAACATTGCAATTGTTCTATGACCTTTAAAATTTTTTGTCAAAACATTTAAAACTCTCTAACTATGTTATAGATGTACAGAAAAATAGAATTATTAAAATTAACATTTAGTACATTGCAATTTAAAACATTGAAACATTGAGAATCAAAGTTTTATTCTTTATAAAAGACTTATCAGGAGCAGTTTGGACATTGCTTACCTTCCACTTTATGTTGTTAAATATGTGACACAGAGTGAGCATCCTTTCTGTGCCTTGGCAGATTGTTATTTTCCTAAGCTGGGATCAGCTTCCAACATTTCATCCTTTTTGCTTTCAATGTTGTGAAATGCCTCTGAGAATTTCTTTAACATGAAGTTTTTTGCCAGCCTTGCTTCCTCTGGGATATCTTAATCCTTTTTGTTCACAACCATTTTACTTACATAAATTAATAGCTATTTCCTGGAACTTCATTTACATTATGAATCTAATTTCACTTTGTGTTAATTCTTTTTATTTATTTGCTGCACTTTTATCTTTGTTGTCCAATTTCCTCTTTCAATTATCCATTTTTATAAAATGTCACATGGGTTTTTCTCTGCCAGAAGAGGAGACCCAAGTAAATGCTTTTGCTTCCTGTGTGTGAACTGAATAACACGTGCAGGGACCAATCACCAACAGACTTTGAAAGAAGTGCGAATGGCCACCGATCATGATGTACATCTGTTGTTTCTGTAGAGATTTTTGTACTGAAGAGTGAGCAGTGAAGATTGTATTTAATGCAAGTACTCCTATAGCATGGTAACTGAAATTTGAAATGTGTTTTGGGAGGTTGATGTTACTTAAATAAACCATGTAAGTGAAACTACTGCATATCAGAGCCATGCAAAATGAGAACTCTTATACTTTATACCACACTGCCTGTTTCCCATACACTAAATTCTCACAATAATTATAAGCAGGCACTGTTACAGTCCTAATTCTACAGATGAGGAAACTGCAGCACAAGGCTGTAAAGAAATTCATCCAAGGTTATAATTACCTGTAATCAGGATTCAAATCCAGTATCTGTTTTGGGGCTGTGCTCTTAGTCAGAACCCCTGTTACCTCTAGTATTCTAAGTAAATGTGGGCACATGAGGTTTCCTGTCCTCTGTAATTTTTCATTACAGTAATATTATTAAATTCTTGTGAAGAGATGAATTAGTTTTAGAACCTCATTACTTGATAATGTTAAACACAAATGACTAAATGCAGAAATGCCCTCTATTCAGAAAAGATAAAATATACTGAACACATTACTCTAGGAAGAGTATGAAGATTAGTAATGCGACTTGGATTTTAATTTAGTGTCACTCATTGCAACTTGGAGTGAAATTCTTCTACCTGTATATAAACAAAGGTGTCTTGTTTTTGTTTTGATCTTTGTTTGGTTTACTTGTTTTGTGGGGTTGCCAGAGGTTGTGATGATAGCAAAGAGATGAAGGATCTCTTTGAAGTTCTGATGAAACTATGAGCATTTTTCTCAGAGAAGTACATATGCACTCAACATTTTGTGTATAATTTAAATGGATGCGTTGACTCCCTGAAGTCTGTCCACAGACTTCTTATGAGATTAAGGGCACACGATGCCATCGTCTCAAAACTAGGTTTCTGCATTTACCACCGTGGAGAAGAGAGCATGGGTCATCATGCCCCAGCCCTAAAGCTTCCTTTGCAAGTGAGAACAGCTCTTCTACTCCTGCAGTTTGAAAGCCAGCATTTTAAACAGTCTTATATTCTTTTTTGTCTACTCCTTTTATTTCACATTATGTCCTATGTTTGATTGTCTATTTCCACTCCACCAATTAGTGTTTGTATTGATTACTATTCATGTAGTCATCTAAAATTTATTGGATGCAAAATGTGCAACTCACATATTCTTGATACCAATGAATGATTCCTAGGAAGACTCTGTTTTAAGAGCCTTGCAAATTGATAGGGGCCTAGGGACAATAAACAAGTAAAAATAAATTAAATACTTAATTAGTATGATATCAGTATGTTCAAAAATAAATTAAAAGGTGGTATATTATACAGTAGCTATTTAGGAGAAGAACCTATTTAGCATTTGGAGAGGAGGGGAGGGGAAATCTCTAAAGACTTAATATTTGAGTTGAGACTGTATCTTCAGAGGTGTAGGGAGAAATATACCAGACAGAAAGAACAGCAAATAAAATAGGCCCTGAGGTAAAGTGAGCCTGTTTGTAGGGAAAACCTGCATGCACATGTTGAAAAAAATTAAAAATAATAGTGAAAGATAATTTTAAACCTACAGCCAGATCCTGAGGGATTCTAGAACAGGAACTGAAAAAAAGGGCTGAATAGCTAAGCTTAGTAAGTGGTTTATGAGATGAAGTTAGAGAGCTATACAGGACACTTGAAACAATTGAAAGGAAGTGATTGATCTAATAATATGTATATGATACGTTTTATAAACATCACTCTGACTCTGGATATTTCTGAAGGACATTTGGGGAAGCAGTAATGATGTCACTAGAAGGCTATTTTTGTAGTTCAGGTAAGAAATGATGGGTCCCCTATTAAGGTGAAGGCAGTGATGCAGGAGGGGTGTGGATAGCTCAGAGATTGATTTTGGACAGGCCCATCTGCTTTACATTTGGAGAAAGAAAAAGCTTAGTTCAAGTTATTGACAGATTGTATTGATTTAAAATGTTTGTAGATCGCAGTCACTGAAGTAATATCCTTTAACTTTTTATGATTTATTTTTTCAGGTAAACTCTATATATGACAATATAAAGAAATTTCAGTATATTTTGGGTTCCTACAAACTTCGCTAAAACATATTCTTTCTAGTATTTTAAAAATGTTTCACAGTATGCATTCATTTTTTTTCATGTAATCTGTGTTGTTCTCAAATTTTAAATATTATAGTGTTCTATTTGGAAATAATGTCTTCCTCTGTGATTTTAGAGAACCTTTCTTACTTTTGAAAGCAAAATACTTTTCTAAATATCAAGTAACATATATTATTATTCTCTTATAGCTTCTTTAATTTTTTTTATACAGTGTCTCATTTTTAGCCTTTATTTCTTCTTACCTAAAAGTCTTCTGTATTTTAGTTGTGCCTATTCTGATATGGGGATTTTTAGGGACATTTTAAATATCTAAAAATATTGCCTATTTTTCATTTTGGCAAACAATAAACATGCTATTAATAACTTGCCCCCAGTTGTCAATGCAAAGGTGCAAACTTACCTTCTATAAACTGAATCAGTTGTTCAGGCCAGAAATATTTGCCTAATAATTCAGTTCAGTAAATCTGACTGGAGAATCTATCTGATAGGCACTGTGCCAGGTGCTGTGGTTACCTCTCTGCAGTCTTTAAAACTGAATTTACATCATTAATGTAGGAATGACCCTTATTTTATTTCTTAATAGCATGTTGGTAGTAGACAGGTAGATAGACCCCATAGGATTTTTTTTTCAGATGTCATTTGTCATGCTCCCACCAGTGCCTTTAGTTTCAGTGATTTTTCTTGACTCATACCAGTTGCTAAGTAACGTGGAAAAGTACTGCAGCTTCACTTCCTTCAAACTACTGCTCCTAAATATGAATAAAACCATAGACATTCTATTTTTGTGTTCAGAACTCACTGCTTAGATTCTCTGAAACATAATGGAGAAGGCAGTAAAATTACAGGTCAAATAAGACTTCTGAAAAATATTTGCTTCCTTTTTTTTCTCTGGATGCAATAGAATTAGTTCTCTCTTACCTCTGAGCTTCCATTAGAGTCCTAAAATGGACAGATTGAACTGAGAACCAAGAAGACTCATTGCTTGACCTTGGGCAAATTATTAATTTCTCAGGTCTGTTTTTTAAATATGTAATGCATGAAGTAGTTAAATTCAATGGTTGTTCTTCCTCTTCCAGCTGGATGATTCCATGAAACAGTTCTGTGTAATATCCCTAAGCCACCAAATGACATTATTTCTACATAAATTTTATAAATTGTTTTATTATTATTTGTGTTGCATCTCTATTTGGCTGACACAGGATAGCTACTAAAGATATTTACAACAGAATTCTACTTCTGCACACTTTATAGTTCTTTGCACTCTCTGTGGATAAGTAAAACTAATCACATAAAAATAATATGAAGTAATGACCCTTTGACAAAGTTTTAGGTCATTTTCCTTCTCAAAATTCACATTAAGTCTGGGCCTGCATTCAGTTCACGTCTTGGGGAATGAAGCAAGCTTGCATGTTGCCTTGCCTTTTATCTCTCAGTTCCAAGTGACTAATTGCTTTAGTAAGTTCTGTCTTGGTGGGAAGAGTTCCTGTAGAGTATGTTGAGTTTTTCAAATATAATATGTATTTTCATCCATTATAACTATGACTGCTTGTCTGTCTTCCTCCCTAGGCTGTGACCTCCTACAGGGAGAATGTTTTGCATATTTCATCTCTACATTTCCAGGACCTAGCACAGGTCCTGTTGTATTACAGTTATTGTATATTTTCTTTAAACCAGCAGAAGTAAAAGTGCTTTAGGAAACCTCATATGTCCTTTGGCTAGTGGGGATATAGTTAGGAAATTACTTCTTTTCAGAACAAAATTTCTTGAGAGATATATCGCCAGATTCTGTACCCTCAGAGGAAATCTAAGAAATAGCATTTCATGTATTTCTACAGAGTATATTTTCACTCAAATTATAAGGGAAAGTGTAAATCAAAAACAAGTAATCAAAATCATTTAAAACTTAACATTTTCTATTTCTACCACTCTGTGTAGCAGGTATATAGCACCTGGAGTGGTGGTAATTGGGAGAGGAGTTACTGTTTATCTCAAAAGGATTTTTTATATTAGTAGTATTTATAACATAAATTTTAGGATAAAAAATTTTCATTACAAGAATACTTTGTTAATTTACAGTTAAATGATAATGTTTAATAGCACCCTCTTCCCAAGTAAAGTATATTATATATGTATATAATGTTATTACATATATATATATTCTATGTATATTATATGTGTGTGTGTAAATAACCTTAAAATATCCTCTGTCAGGCTAAAGAAAATAACTAGTATAGATTTTGAAAACTTGGATTTTTAAAATAATATGAGAAAAAACCCACCCTTATTTTTGTCTTTATTTCATTAAATATAATTTTTGATTGTGGAATGAAATAAAAGAAATATTAAAAAAAACATAGCTAATCACCTTTTTCTCAGTATACCAATTAGGCTCAGTTCCCAAATATGTAAATCAAAATATGAATACCTAAATAAAGTCTTTCTTATATTCTTGCTTGCTTATTCAAATATATTGTCATATTGAAGAGTAAAATGTAGGTTTTTAACTTGCTTAGTATATAGTAATGGTTGTGTATATTCAGTAACAATTTAATTAAATGAAGATGACCTCCAAATACATTTACTGTCTGTATTAATTATTTGCCTCCCATAAGTGATTGGTTATTTTAAAATGCACTAATAATTTATCTAAAGTATTTATATATATATGAAAACATTTTTCCCTTTTCACTATTTAACTTAAGGGCATTCACTAATTATTTTTTTAAGGTTAAGCATAATACCATGGAGCAATTTATGTGAAATATATTATAGAGTTGAATCCAACCATGATTTTAAGGTCTAATTTGGAGGGATTTTTTTTTTTTATGCTATGGAGGCTAAATATTTAATTATTAATTGGAAGGGAAGAAGAAAGAAAAGGAAAAGGAAAGGGAAGAAACAAATAAAGAAAAGGAAAACTAGATTGATTGTTGTTTTTAGCACTCAAAATGTATACGAAGCAAATGGCCCTTAACCTACCTGACATCACTTAAGCTAAGGCTCTTGGTTAGCTTAGGGAGAAGACAAATTTATGCATGTGCTGTCAGGATTACATCTCAAATTTTATATCAGTGTGCTTTTAACACATATTACAGCTGCTTTCACAGTTGGACCACAAAGAACGGTTTTGTACACTAGCCCTAGCCTAATTTGGACTTGTTCCTGTGTCTTAGTCAGCTGGCAGGTAGGCTGAGAGATGACTGCTTAGGATGGTAGTAAATAGCAGTCCAAATCCAATTGGGTTCTCCCACACCACCAAACAACTCAAGTCTGGCACTATCTGGAAATAGCATCTGATCCCACAGGTTAAGGGCTGTGTCCTACAAGACTGCCACCCTCCCCCACTCCCATTTCAGACTTCTATAGTAAGTCCAAGTTATCACCTGTGCTTCTGACTGACCAGATGTAGAACAGAGGTTCCAGCAACCCCCATCTTGGGTTCAATTAATTTGCTAGAGCAATGCACAGAACTCAGATAGAAACATTTTACTTATTAGACCACCAGTTTATCAGGAACAGCCAGATGGAAGAGATGCACAGGGCAAGGCAAGGGGAAAGCGTGCAGAGCATCCATGCCCTTTACAAATTCTCCACTCTCCTGAAATCCCCATGTATTCACCAACCCAAGAACTCTTTGAACCCAGTCCTTTTTTTTTTTTTTAAATGAAGCCTTCATTGTGTAGGTGTGATTGATCATATCATTGGCCATTGGCAGTTGATTCAGCCTCCAGCCTATTCCCCTCCCCAGAGATCAGTGGGTAGGACTGAAAGTTCCAACCCTCTAATCACATGGTTGGCTCTCCAGCCAACCACCTCCATCCTTAGGTGCTTTCTGGAAGTCACCTTATTTACGTAACAAAAGACTCTTTTATGGGTCTCACCACTTAGGAAATTATAAGAGTTTTAGGAGCATTGTGTCAGAAATGGGACAAAGATATACTTCTCGTTATAAATCACAATATCACAGGTGACCTTGATTAAGGCCCTTCACTTCTGCCTCACATGGTCCTCTTCTTTAAGAAACTAGTTTGGACATGTTTTCATGGTAAATGCAGAGGAGCATGGAGAACAGGTAGGAATGAGCAAGGACTTTTTCATCCTTCTGTTTGTGTCACATTTGCTAATATCCGGTTTCCCAAACCAAGTCATATGGTTAATACCAGAGTCACGGTGGGAGTGGGGTAGTGGACTACAAGTTTATAAGAAAGAAGTGTATGGATGCAGAAATATCATTAACTCACCCCATCAATGAACTCTACCACACCTCAGAATGTGGAGGGATGGCTGCTTCCACTGAAAAAGGAAACTTAATATGATTTGAGGGTTCAACATATGTCATAGAGCAAAGGCTTGTGTGCCCACAGAACAGAAAGCCAAACTCTGAAAGCAAGTGTTTGCAGCAAAGTAGGGGTTTATTTGCAGGGTGCCAGGCAAGGAGGAAAGACAGCTCATGCACAGAAGCGCTGAACTCCCTATTGGCAAGGGCTTTTAAAGACAGTGTTAGGGGGACTTCCCTGGTGGCACAGTGGTTAAGAATCCACCTGCCAACGCAGGGGGCACAGGTTTGATGCCTGGTCTGGGAAGGTCACACATGCCACAGAGCAAGTAAGCCCATGCGCCACAACTACTGAGCCTGCGCTCTAGAGCCCACGAGCCACAACTACTGAGCCCATTCACCTAGAGCCCATGCTCTGCAACAAGAGAAACCGCCACAATGAGAAGCCTGCACACTGCAGTGAAGAGTAGCCCCTGCTCACTTCAACTAGAGAAAACCCACATGCAGCAATGAAGACCCAATGCAGACAAAAATAAATAAATTTATTAAAAAAAAAAAAAAAAGGACAGTGTTAGGGGGAGGGTTATAGGATGCCTGATTAGCTCGTGGACCTTCTTCTGATTGGTTGGTGGTGAGGTAACACGGTGATATTTCAGGAATCTCAGTCATCAGCTTCTTCTGGTTCCAACCAGTCTGGGTCTAGTGCTTGTGGTCTGCATGTAGTCACCATCCTCCACTGGGTGGGGGGCTCTTAGTTTCTGCAGCACAACTCGAAGATATGCATCAGATTGTTATCTATATCCCTTCAGGAAAAACTGATGATTGAGTCTAATCATTAACTGCTTAAGTCTGCTGTTTGGAACTTGGGTAAGACCTAGGAAACTAAAGCCTTTTTTCTACCAACAAGAAACATGGGGGGACTTCTGTATCCAGAAAGCCCCACAGGGTCCTGCTTGATTTTAATACCCCCTTTTCTTTGATAGTCCTCAATCCTGAGGGGAACAGGAGAAAGACAAGAAAATGAATAAAGTTTCGGGCAGAGAGATTAATCATAAACTCAGCAGGGGAACTGTTTTAGGGGGACGTGGTTTCGCATACTTATAATTATTGTAATAAACATCTCCTTTTCAGTTCATTGGCTTCTTTTCTTTCCTGAACAATGCCATATATTTGATATAAGAGACGTGTAAACATTATGAATTCAATTTTTATTTTATATCAGCCACCCAAAAAATTAAAAACTGAGTTTGTCATTCAGAAAACTGGTCTTGCAACTGTAAGATATGATGAACATTTAAACATTTTTTAGTTTAAATAAATTGAATAAAATTTTTTAAAAGAAGACTCTTCAGGTAGCATCATCAGGACTGCACTGAGTTGGGGGTTTGCTAAGAATTGCTGACCCACCTCCTAGAGAAATGGAAATAAAAACAAAGATAAACAAATGGGACCTAATGAAACTCAAAAGCTTTTGCACAACAAAGAAAACCATAAACAAGATGAAAAGACAACCCTCAGAATGATAGAAAATATTTGCAAATGAAGCAACTGACAAAGGATTAATCTCCAAAATTTGCAAGCAGCTCATGCAGCTCAATATCAAAAAATCAAACAACCCAATCCAAAAATGGGCAGAAGACCTAAGTAGACATTTCTCCAAAGAAGATATACAGAGTGCCAACAAACACATGAAAGAATGCTCAACATCATTAATCATTAGAGAAATGCAAATCAAAACTACAATGAGATATCATCTCACACCAGTCAGAATGGCCAACATCAAAAAATCTACAAACAGTAAATGCTGGAAAGGGTGTGGAGAAAATGAAATCCTCATGCACTGTTAGTGGGAATATAAATTGATACAGCCACTATGGAGAACAGTATGGAGGTTCCTTAAAAAACTAAAAATAGAACTACCATACGACCCAGCAATCCCACTACTGGGCATATACCCTGAGAAAACCATAATTCAAAAAGAGTCATGTACCACAGTGTTCACTGCAGCTCTATTTACAATAGCCAGGACATGGAAGCAACCTAAGTGTCCATCAACAAATGAATGGATAAAGAAGATGTGGCATACATATGCAATGGAATATTACTCAGCCATAAAAAGAAACAAACTTGAGTTATTTGTCATGAGGTGAATGGACCTAGAGTCTGTCATACACAGTGCAGTAAGTCAGAAAGAGAAAAATAAATACCATATGCTAACACATATATATGGAATCTAAAAGAAAAATGGTCATGAAGAACCTAGGGGCAGAACATGAATAAAGATGCAGACCTACTAGAGAATGGACTTGAGGACATGGGGAGGGGGAAGGTTAAACTGGAACAAAGTGAGAGAGTGGCACGGACATATATACACTACCAAATGTAAAATCGATAGCTAGTGGGAACCAGCCGCATAGCACAGGGAGATCAGCTCGGTGCTTTGTAACCACCTAGAGGGGTGGGATAGGGAGGGTGGGAGGGAGGGAGATGCAAGAGGGAATAGATATGGGGATATATGTATATGTATAGCGGATTCACTTTGTTATAAAGCAGAAACTAACACCATTGTAAAGCAATTATACTCCAATAAAGATGTTAAAAAAAAAGAAATTAAGAAAAATGTATAGTTAAAATTTCTGAATTGATTTCAAATTTTCCTTGACAAATAGAAAGTCTTTCACTCCAAGACTAAAACTCAAGACTCAGTTCAAGATTGAAAGATGTGAACCTTGACTTAAAGGTTAAAAGTCAAGCTTGCTTTAAGGGTAAAGGTAATTTACCAATTTTTCTTATTCCTTTTACATTTTAGTTTTCTTACATTTAAAATTGAGTCACAGGGCTTCCCTGGTGGCACAGTGGTTAATAATCAGCCTGCCAGTGTAGGGGACACAGGTTCGAACCCTGGCCCAGGAAGATCCCACATGCCGCCGAGCACCTAAGCCCATGCGCCACAACTACTGAGGCAGTGCACCTAGAGCCCATGCTCCGCAACAAGAGCAGCCACCATAGTGAGAAGCCCGTGCACCACAACGAACAGTAGCCCCCTCTCTCTGCAACTAGACAAAGCCAACATGCAGCAATAAAGGCCCAATGCAGCCAAAAATAAATAAATTAAATAAATAAATTAAAATAAATAAATAAAATTAAATTAAGTCACTTATAATTTGCCCTGGTATACAACTTGAGGGATGGATCCACATCATCATTATTTTTTCAAATAACTAATTAGTTATCAAACATTATTGATTTTTTAAAAATCAATCTTTCCATTGTTAATTTGAAATGCCACTTTTATTGTATATTAAATTCTGATGACTGGGATACATTTCTGGACAGTCTCTTTGAACCTTTGGTCTCTCTGTCTATTCACAGAGTAGTACCACACTATTTTACAGAGGATTTATAATATCTTAAGTACCTTATAGAGCTAGTTCTGATTCATTGCTTTTCTTTTTTAGAGTTTCCTTGGCTACTTTTGACTGTTAATTTTTCTGTCTGAGCTTTAGAGTGAGCATCATCTTTAATATCAGAATTAAAAGCCTTCGATATTGGAGGATGCACATTAAATTATCAAATAATCTAGGGAAAATTAGCAACTTTATGCAGGTGGATATTCTTATTCAATAGCATGAAATGCATTTTTAAAATTTATATTTTTCCTTCATGTATGTTTTACATTTCCCTAATACAGGTTTTGCACGTTTTTTGTTAACTTTATTTCTATGTGTCTTATGTTGCTGTATGTGTGCACTTGTGTGTATGTGTGCACACACCATAATAAATTGTCCCATTATAAATTTTGAATGGTTGTTATTTTTATATGCAAAGGCTAATGACTTCCAGATAACAATTTTGTATGTTCCTTGTAAATGTCTTTTGTGGCACTTTTCAGTTGATTGACCTGGGCTTTTATATACATTTTCATACCACCTATAAGAGATTTAGTTTTCATTTTTCTGTTCAAATATTCATTATTTATATTTTTATTTTTGCCTAATTTTATTTACTGATATCTACAGATAATGAAAATTGTGGTAGAGATGACAGGAATAATTTTTTGTTTCTAACTTTATTGGGAATACCTTTGTTTTTTCTTTTTACAAATGATCTGATTATCTAACTTGTATATGGCTTATTAAGAAAGTATCCTTTGGGGCTTCCCTGGTGGCGCAGTGGTTGGGAGTCTGCCTGCCGATGCAGGGGACACGGGTTCGTGCCCCAGTCCAGGAAGGTCCCACATGCTGTGGAGCGGCTGGGCCCGTGAGCCACGGCCGCTGGGCCTGTGTGTCCGGAGCCTGTGCTCCACAATGGGAGAGGCCACGACAGTGAGAAGCCCACGTACCACAAAAAAAATAATAATAAGAAGAAGAAAGTATCCTTTGATATCAGTTTTACTGGATTTTTTAAAAAATCAAGTACAGGTATTAAATTTTTAATATTTTTATTCAGCATCTATGAAAATCATCATGCTATTCTCAATAACTATTTAAAATATGTGTACATATTAAAATGTTATAATTATATTAAAAGATTAGTATAATAGTGTGTCCAGCTCATCTGTGTATTTCTGAAGTAAACTCATCTTGTTCATGACATAGTATTCTTTAATGATCTGCTAGATTCTGTTTACTAACATTGTTTTTAGAATTATTATATTGCCATAGTAAGCTAAATCTCTAGCATTCTTCTGCCCCACACTTAGGAAGTTTTGGTGTCTGTCTCATACTGACCCAATAAAATGTTTTTGGATCTTTTCTTTCTTTTTCTTCTCTTTACAAACAATTTAAATAACACTGGAATTTTCTGAGTTTTGAAGGTTTGGTAGATTTGCCCTGTAAATTTTTCTGTGTATTTTTGGGAGTTATGGTATTTTGTAATCAGAGTATTGTCTATATTATATCCACATTTATGCATTTACAATTACTGAACTTATTGTAAGTTAAAATTTTAACAATATTAAATGTTTCATGAGTATTTGGAAAGATATTTTATTTTCTAATATGAGGGTTCCAAGTCTAATATATATCCTTAAGGTATGCCTCATTTATTATGCTGATAAATCTTTTTTCTCTCTCTTGTATTGAGAGAGATGAATTTATGTCCTCCATAATTACATAATTCCATCTATTTTCTCTACATTTCTGCTGAGATTTAAATGTATTTATACTTAATTTTGTCTTAACTAATTCTGTTCATTATTAAGTAAGTATATATTTGAAACTTTATTTTCATCTGATGAATTTATTTCTGTTTTGTGCTGTGGAAAAATTTGACAAATATGCAGCTGTATCAACATCTAAGTTATTTGTTGAGATGATTATGTGATTTTTATTTTTTCTTGTGTTAATGTGTTACATCATATTGGTTGATTTGCAAATATTGAACCAACCCTGTAATGAATCCCTCTTGTTCATGGTGTATGATACTTTTATATATTGTTGAATTCAGTTAGCTAATATTTGTTTAGGATTTTTGCATCAATATTCATCAGAGATATCAGCTGTAATTTTCTTTTTGTAGTGTCTTTGGTTTCAGTATCAGGGTAATGAATGCCTCATAGAATGTATTTGGCAGTATTCTGTCTTCTTCAATATTTTGGAATAGTTTGAGAAGAACAGATATTAGCTCTTCTTTATATGTTTCATAGAATTTCCTTGTGAAGTCATCTGGTCCTGGACTTTGTTTTCTGGGAGGTGATTTTTTGTTTGTTTTTTGTTTTTTAATTACAAATCAATTTCACTATTCGTGATTGGTCTGTTTGGATCATCTGTTTCTTCCTGATTCAGCCTTGGCAGGTTGTATATTTCTAGAGATTTGTTCATTTTTTCTAGGTTGTCTAGTTTGTTGGCATATAACTATTTGTAGTATTCTCTTAGTTATTTTTTGTATCTCTGGCATTGGTTGTTACTTATCCTCTTTCATCACTTACTTTATTTGGGTCCTGTCTTCTTGAAAAGCCTGGCTAAAGTTTTGTTAATTGTGTTTATCTTTCCAAAAAAAAACAGCTCTATGTTTCATTGATGTTTTCTACTGTTTTTTAAAATCTCTATGTTATTTATTTTCTCTCTGATCTTTATTGTTTCCTTGCTTCTCCTGACTTTGGGCTTTGTTTTTTCTTCTTTTTCTAATTCCTTTAGATGATAGGTTAGGTTATTTGAGATTTTTGTTGTTTCTTGAGGAAGGCCTGTATCACTATGAACTTGTCTCTTAAAACTGCTTTTACTGCATCCCATGGATTCTGAAGTGTTGTGTTTCCATTTTCATTTGCTCAAGGTATTTTCTGATTTCTTCATTGACCCATTTGTTTTTCAGTTGCATGTTGTTTAGTCTCCATGTGTTTGTGCTTTTCCCATTTTTCTTCCTATAATTGAGTTCTGGTTTCATACTGCTGTTGTCAGAAAAAATGCTTGATATAATTTTTATCCTCTTAAATCTATTGAGATTTGTTTTGTGGCCTAGAATGTGATCTATCCTAGAGAACATCCCATGTGAACTTGAAAAGAATGTGTATTCTGAACATCTAAGTTATTTGTTTGATTTCTTCCTACAATAAGAAAACTCTCATTTATACATATATGTTCCTTAATATTTTTAAAAAAATGAATCCACATCCTCAGAAAATTGATAGTTTTTGCCCAATTTTAGGAGCTTTACAGAACCTGTGTAAACCAGTTGAGAACTGTTTTCTAGATTCAGAACCCGTGTTATTGATAAAGCAATTGAGAGCCATATGTGAACCATTAATTTAAATCAAGTCCTGTTCCATTGTCCTTTCTAGTAACAATGCTATTTATACTCCAGATCAAATGTAGCACCCTGTGATACTTTAGCACTAGAGAGTTTCTTCTAGTTTCGCCTTCATCCATTATAAACGCTATTTAGGGAAAAGTAATAGCTAGTCTATTAAACTGTACCATTCACAATATGCTTTCACAAAGAAATTTTACTTTATACATCTTTTTGAATTAGGAAGAATGTTTTATTGTTTGTTTTTCTTTAACAAGAAAGGAAATGATGGCTTTAAATATAACTCCACTGACAAGAATATTAGTAAATAGCAGAGGCTTAATTCAGGTTTGGTCTGCTGACTCTGTCTAAAATTCTGTCCACTGTAGCAGTAGATCCTAATGCTAACCTATTGACCAGCACCTGACCATATAAAGGTTTTACATATTCTCAGTAAAGAGAGAAAAGCAAACACAAGGGAAGTTTCATAAAGTAAAGGTATATGTTTTCAGAAATGTCCTATGTTTTAAAGTGTTGCCTTTTTTACTTTCATGGTGTTACACATTTTTCCATTATTAAATTTTTAATGTGAATGATATGTATATATGAATTTCTGTGTGTGTATATGTATAAAAGTACATTTAACTTATTTTAATGACAGAATACAATGTTGCCAACCTTAAACCTGAGTCTCAGTTTATTGTCTAATTTGGAAAACTCTGAATCCTGAAGATTATCTCCTACACTACAGATGCCTAGAATTCATTCACTTAACATCAGCCGAATTGGATTATTACCAAGTTTGCTTTTCTCTCTCCTCTTCACAAAAACATCATGTAAGCGTTTGACTTTGCCTGACTAAGCTTAAGATGTATAATTTCATGCATAATATTTACCCAGTAAGTCAAGAAATACTGTCAAAATCTGGAACAAATTTGAATTGGTGATCTCATTAATTTTCAGTAATCTTAAATTTTAAGTAGGAAGAAACAATGATAATTAAAATAATTCTTGCTAATGAATACCATCTCAGATATTAATTCCCTGTTGCTTGCTTAAAGAAGTTTTTAGCAAATGTCCTGCTATTTATAGATGCTACATCATTCATCCAGTTTGCAGAGAGTCAGATATTCTTATAGCCTTAGCTATTGTCAGTAAAATCAAATCATATTTTGATCTTATTTAAAGTTTTTAGTCATCTATTCAGAAAATGTTCTCAACTAAGTACATAAAGACGTATACTTCTGCTTTGGATAGCTTTTTTAAAATATGTTCAGTAATTTTAGGTATTTTTCAAAACTTGATTTTTGAGCATTATTTTCAGAAGTCTTCTTTATATTAGAAATTTACTTTTATAAAATCAATAAATGTTGAGTTTTGGTCACTTGATTAAAAATATATATATGACCAAAATGTATAGCCAATATGTAACTTCTTTTTCCTGGTATAGTTTCATTGGCCTGTTTTCCTGTTTGTGTTTCAGCAACTTAACAATTATAAATCAAGATTATTATATTGCAACATTCACTTACTCATTCAGTAAAATACTGATAATTCAGTGCTTTTTATTTTTTAAATGTATCTTCAGTCTAATTAAATGCTGTAGTCAGAATGGACTAAGGTGTGTTTCTTAAAAAGTACAATTCTGTTTTAATCTGAATTAAGGAAGACTTTTTACTTTTTATTTTTTCTTATAGAAGAACTTAAGCATATACTTTAAATTTCAACAATATGAAACTAATTCCTGTTGTAAGAATTGAGCAATATGCAAGTTAGAATGTATGTAATTTTGAATGTAAAAGGTAAAAACTTCATACCAAATAAGGCAAAATTGGAGAGGAAAAGTAGATAAATAGTTGTTTTCAGTGAAGATTTTTATTGTTTCCAAATAAAATTTCAATACAAACTAGTTCTCAGTGCTCTAGTAAAGGCAGCTTCAATAACATTTTCAATCAATAAGTATAATTGCTAACTCTGCATTTTATAGGGCATAATATATGCTTGAATAGGTGGATTATGATCATGCCACAAGAACCTTCCATGTCTACATTCCTTTTGGGAGTAAATACATAAACCACTGTCAACTGTTACATTATAACGCCTAGCAGAGTTAATTGGACTTAGAAAGGCCAGCTCAGGAGGAGAAGAAAACTCTTAAGAGGCCTGCCTAGTTGCTTTGCTCCATGGCAATAACAGTGACTATCCAACAAGATATAACCTCTTAGAATGTTTGAATGTGATACATACAGAACATGGACAATAGTAATAAGTGATATTCTTGCCCCTTTCTGCCTGGCAAAACCATAAGAGGTTAATTCAGTTCTTTGTTTACTCTAGCTAATGATGGCAGGTATAGAACATACAAATTTACTATCTGGTTTCAATTTAAATCCATGACTTAACTCAGACGTGTTTAGTACTGCCTGATATTTCTACTACATATATATTGTTTAATAATTAATATTAAATAAAATAATAGTAACATGTGAATTAGTCTCTTCTCCCATTCTCCTAAAATTCTATTTCACAGCATCACTCTTTTCAAACCCCCATCCCTTCAATATCCTGCTCACTCTCAGCTGAAAAGTTTGTTTCTTATCTCACTTAAAACAAAAGTCATCAGAAGAGAACTACATTCCATCAGTGAGGAAACTAAACTGGCATTCAGTCCAGAGACCTCCCCAAACTGTGACTAGGACAAATAAATTGTTCCCCCGCTACTTTTGTTTTTCTAACTCATATAAATCTGTGAGGACAGAGTCCAGGAATGCCATGACATCTCCTTAGTAATCACAGAATTATATTCCTTTTATTTCTCTGCTCTCTTATTCTTAACAATTCCTTTTACTTCTCTGCTTTTCTTAACAAAGGGCTTTTACATTCAAGTTTGACTCATGGGCGCCAAATGATTGCAGGACTTGCAATCATGACTTCTGAATTCGAAGCAGAAAAAGAAAGGGCAGGGAGAAAAGTACACATCCCTAGCTGAATCACCTCTTTTGAAGCTCTAACCCATTTCCTCCAATTATATTTTATCATCTTCCCATCCTCGATGAAGTCTGAGTACAGAGCAGCACTAATCACAGCATGATTCTGTGTCTAAGGAAGATGGGGAAAATGGATACTGGATAGGTGACTGGTAATCTCTGTGACAGTCCCCTGCTCCTCAGAATTTTGATTCAAACTATGAGGTCTCTGAGTGATGTGTAGTCCTCTCCATCTCATGTGGATGTTGTTTTTTCCTGAGAAGGAACATGTAATCTGCAAAACAATATATTTGGCCCCATCACACCCAACATACCATAGTAGAGAATGTAGAGACAAATCTCTCTCTCCCACACATGTACACATACACACACATAAACACACACACACACAAAACCTTCCCAATCAGAAAAGAGAAGAAGAGAAAACACGCACCAGGCACTGGTTCAGAACAATTATCAAAACATACTCGTGAGGACTCACTGACACGTCTTACCGTGGCAGTAAAACGAGGCCTTCACTTTCTGGTTCTCCTCTGTGCATGTGTCTCTTCGTCATTCAAGTGTTTCTTCATTATCTCTGTGACTCATTCTGAGATGGGCATTGAGGAAAAGGAGGTTTAAGAGAACACTTCACAGACTAGTACAGTTTGGGGAGGTCTAGGATTTTTCTAAGGGCTGTATAGTCACATACACAAGTGTATGTATAGCCAATCAGGTTTTAGTTGTTTTTTGAAGTTAATACTTTCAGATTCCTGTAAAGTTACCTAGTTCTTTACTTCTGGGCAATTCCTTGGATGAATAATTATAACCAAGAAATTGTCTAGGTATAACTTTCAAGCACAAAGTTTCTTGTGTTCTACTTACTGTGTTCCATTTGTCTTCCCATGCCTGAAGTTGGCAGTTACCCTGCAACCATATAAAACTATAATTAAAACGAAATGTTTAATATGGTCATCATCAGTGCACTTAATGTCAGTATATGGCAGGGATTATTACTGGAAGATGTTTTTAAAAGTCTGGTGGATACAGTTTCTCTCCTGCCAATCTTACCTCCCTGCAATAACTGCTTTAAGAGCTTCAGTTTGGACTACAGAGCAGCAGCAGTTAGCCTTTTCCCCAACTGGCTCCAAATCACAGTACTCTTAGTGATCGTTGATATCAGGGCACAGGCAGAGAGCATCCCCACTCTCAGAACAGGATTTCCTTTTATTCTTGCTTACAGCTTAGATAACTTTATCCTGAATTCATATTTTTGTTCAAGAACTTTGCTGGAAACAGCAAAAAGGAGCCACCATATGGAATATTCTAAACATTCCCTACCATTTTCTTTGGTTTTACAGTCTCAGTAAGAATATAGTCTGTTCTCAAAACTACATCAAGTAATGGTTTGACCAAGTGTTTATTATTATTATTATTATTATTATTATACCAACTCTATCTTGAACCATGTGAACTCATGCAATGTCTTGTCATCACTTTTGTTCAGCCACATTTTAGTTTGTGTTACTACCAACACTTCCAAATTATATCTATTTCAAGAATTGTGTTTAGAAAACATTTTTAAAAGGTGTAAGCAAGTTAGAGGCTTATTTTTCATTCAGGTAAAACATATTTGGAAGAAGACAGTCCACGTCTTCTTTTGGTGACATCATACTTATTAGAGACTAGCAATGAGTACCTTCCAGTCTCAGTACATCAGAGATACAGGCAGACCTCGTTTTACTGCACTTCCCTTTATTGTACTTCACAGGTACTGAGTTTTCTACAAGTTGAAGTTCGTGGCAACCCTGCATCAAGCAAGTCTAGTGGAGCCATTTTTCTAAAGCATTTGCTCATTTTATGTCTCCTTATCATATTTTGGTAATTCTTGCAATATTTCAAAATTTTTCATTATAGTTATATTTGGTATGGAGATCCATGATCAGTGATATTTGATGTCACTATTGTAATTGTTTTGGGGTGCCACAAACTGACCCCATTAGAGATGGCAAACTTAATAAATATTTTGTGTGTTCTGACTGCTCCACCGAATGGCTGTTCCCCAGTCTCTCTCCCTCTCCTCAGACCTCCCTATTTCCTGAGACAAAACAATGTTGAAATTAGGCCAGTTAATAACCCTCTAATGACCCCTAAGCGTTCAAGTGAAAGGAAGAATTGCACGTCTCTCACTTTAAATCAAAAGCTGGAAATGATTAAGTTTAGCAAGGAAGGCGTATCGAAATCTAAGATAGGCTGAAAGCTAGGCCTCTTGCATCTAAACAGTTAGCCAAGTTGTGAATGCAAAAGAAAAGTTCTTGAAGGAAATTAAAAGTGCTACTCCAGTGAACACACGAATGATAAGAAATTAAACAGCCTTATGACTGATGCGGAGTTTCAGTGTTCTGGGAAGAAGATCAAAGCCTCCGCAACATTCCCTTAAGCCAAAGGCTAATCCAGAGCAAGGCCTTAACTCTGTCCAATTCTGTGAAGGCTGAGAGAGGTGAGGAAGCTGCAGAAGCAAAGTCTGAAGCTAGCAGATCTGGGCTCCTGAGCTTTAAGGAAAAAAGCTGTCTCCTTAACATAAAAGTACAAGGTGAAGCAGCAAGTGCCGATGTATTGTAGAATCTGTGGTGAGATATCCAGAAGATGTAGCCAAGATCATTAATGAAGGTGGCTACACACTGAACCACAGATTTCCAATGTAGACTAGACAGCCTTATATTGCAAGAAGATGCCATCTAGGGCTTTCACAGCTAGAGAGGAGGAGTCAGTGCCTGGCTTCAAAGCTTCAAAGGACAGGCTGACTCTCTTATTAGGGGCTAATGCAGCTGGTGACTTGTAAGTTGAAGCCAGAGCTTATTTACCATTCCAAAAATCCTAGGGTCTTTAAGAATTATGCTAAGTATACTCTACCTGAATGACAGCACACCTGTTTAGAACATGGTTTACTGAGTATTTTAAGCACACTGTTGAGACCCACTGCTCAGAAAAAAGAAAAAAAAAATCGTTTCAAAATATTACTGCTCATCAACAATGCACCTGGTCACCCAAGAGCTCTAATGGAGATGTACAAGATTAATGTTGTTTTCATGCCTGCTAACACAACATCCATTCTGCAGCCCATGGATCAAAGAGTAATTTCAACTTTCAAGTCTTATTGTTTAAGAAATACATTTCCTAAGGCTATAGCTGCCACAGACAGTGCTTTCTCTGATGTATGTGGGCAAAGTAAATTGAAAACCTTCTGGAAAGGATTCACCATTCTAGATGCCATTAAGAACATTTGTGATTCATGGAATGAGGTCAAAATATCAACATTAATAGGAGTTTGGAACATGTTGATTCCAGCCTTCATGGATGATTTTGAGGAGTCCAGGATTTCAGTGGAGGAAGTAATTGCAGATGTGGTGGAAGTAGCAAGAGAACTAGAATTAGAAGTGGGGCCTAACAATGTGACTGAAATGCTCCAATCTCATGATAAAACTTTCACAGATGAGGAGTTGTTTCTTATAAATGAGCAAAGAAAGTGGTTTCTGGAGATGGAAACTTCTCCAGTGAAGATGCTGTGAAGATTGTTGAAATAACAACCAAGTATTTAGAATCTGGCATAAACTTAGTTGACAAAGCATCGATAAGGTTTGGCAGAATTTCCAGTGTTGAAAGAAGTTCTACTGTGGCTAAAGTGCTATCAAACAGCAGCATTGCATGCTACAGAGAAATCGTTCATTTAGGGAAGAGTCGATCGATGCAGCAAATTTCATTGTCTTAATTTAAGAAATTGCTACAGCTACCCCAGCCTTCAGTACTCACCACTGTGATCAGTCAGCAGCCATCAACATCGAGAAAATACCCTCCACCAGCAAAAAGATTCCAACACGATGAAGGCTCAGCTGATGATTAACATTTTATATCAATGAAGTATTTTTTTCACTAAGATATATACATTGTTTTTTTAGACATAATGCTATTGCACACTTAGACTACAGAATAGTGTAAACATAACTTTTATATACACTGGGAAAAAAATTTGTATGACTCACTTTATTGTGATATTTGCTTTATTGTGGTGGTCTGGACCCAAACCCACAATATCTCCAAGGTATGCCTGTAGGTGATTCCTGATGGAGCTTCAGTCTACTCTTGCTGTTGTAGAGAAGATAGAAAAATGTGTCAGGGAGAAATTGCTTGTTTCATTGATCACAGACAGTGAATCATACTTACTCTCACTGGCCAAAGCTATTGCAAGGGTGGCTGAGACATTTAGTTTTAGACTGGAAATATTGTCCAACTTCAGTAATACAAGGATCATTCAGTAATTAAGAAGGGGAGATTGGGTATGGAAGAGATTGTATACTCCCATCATCATATCACTGTGTGTACTGCACATTCCACTTCATCTCCTGCTACTTTGGATGAATATTTAGGCTCTTCATAAAAATTTTAAAAGTATGTTAGCAATATATCTAAGGCAAAATCTTCCCCTTGTACATTCTATTCTATACTCATTCACGTTTGGTACTTAGGACGTAACTTGTGTGATTTGCCCTCTTTTGAATCATCAGGATTTGCCTCTCTACTAGGTTATTTATATCAGCCTATAAACTTACAACCCTGATGAAATAACTTCTGCTTTAAAACTTTTCTGTTACATAACCATCCTCTACCAGCTAATGCCTCATTTCTTTCTTACACCAATGAGGTGGGTGTTAACTGTTCAATAAAGAAAATATTATCAAAAATTCAGTTTCTCAGGTGCAGTGGACACATTCAAGTGTTCAATAACCACATAGGGCTAGTGACTAACATACTGGACAGTACCCTTTATATACTTCTCTGTAGAATATCTATTGGACAGCCCTATGTAATGAAAAGATACAAGCTTCTTAGCAGTGGAAGATAAAACAATACATATCAAAACTTGGGAGATGCAACAAAATTTTATGTAAAGGAAAATGTATAGCTTTAAATGCATACTTTAGAAGAGAACGTTGAACTCTAATAAGGTTAGAAAAACCACAAAACAATAACTCGAATGAGTTATTAAAGTTAATAATGAAAATAAATAAATAAAATGGAAAACAGGCAAACGAAGAGGATCAGCAAAGCCAAAAGTTGGTTCTTTGAAATTAGTAATGAAATTCATCAACCACTATTAAGGCTTATCCAGGAAAAACAAATGTCTCCTAGAAGATAAATGTTAAGAATAAAACTAGGAATCGCAGATATCTTATGGAGGAGAGAGCAAAAGTTGCTGAAGTGAAAGGCCTGTGTAAAGCTGGCTCTGTCTGGGTAGTGGGTGATGTCAAAAAAAAGCAAGGTGTAACTCGGGAAGAAGTCTTTAAGAAAGTGAATAATGCTTTCAAAGACATTAAAGGAAAACAAAAATAATTATTATCAGCTTGAGAAAATCACGTATGATATTTGACACCAGAAGAATGGACTGGCTTTTTTAAGGCAAGTTCAGACTTAGAAGGCAAAAGTCCAGTGGAAAGTGTCCAAACCAAGGGAAGAATATTTGCTTAACCACCTATTCCAGCAAAGGCTTTCTTGGAATCTGCTCTGTATCCAGGTCACATTTCCTATACCACCACTTTGGCAATGAACTGTTCTCTGCTCTGCTTTAACTATGGTTGTGCAGAGATGGCTTCCTGATTCTTCAACCACTCTGAGTTCTGAGGAGATGTTCAAAGTTCTGGATGGAAGTACCCAGTGAATCTCTGCCACGCACTTAAGCTATAGCTGCCTGCCAGGGGCTAAGAAGAGAGGAGATCTGATCTCCTTGCCTCCCACTACGACTCACAAAAAAGGAGTTTCTCCCCAAATAGGACATATGTGGGGCAGTTGAAAAGTATACCAACACGCAATGATGCCTTTTATTATTCTGTAACTGTTTTTCAACTTAGAGTATAAACTCTTGCATAGCAGAACCAAAGTATATCTCAAAAAATACATGTTAACCCCTCATTTAAAGTTTGACAGATTTGTTTTCAGGATTTATTGCTTTTTATGCTACAGTTTGAATTTAACAAAGCAGTGAATGTTAGAACTTTATTTTGGTGTCAGACTTAAAGTACTGTTGCTAAAATGGTGCTTAAATAATTGCAAGAGAAAACTGGAATATCTTGTCAAGCTAAATAGACCACCTATAGTGAAATTAATACCCTGTAGGGTGGAGAGTCAAAATAAGAGGGCTGTGGCCTTGCTTTAGGATTCTGTTAAATGCAACCTTGGACCTAGAGGATATCAGAACTGTAATTGTTTATGTTCTATGGCCTGGATGAGTGTGATTTCGTCTTTGTTTAGACCTCTCAACTGAATTTTGGTAACTATTAGTGAACTGACTAGTAGAGTCATGTGTATGCATGTTTATGGATTTTCAGATTTTAGAGGTCATAAAATAGTCTAAGGTAAAGTTTTTGAGGGCAGTAATCGTGTTCTTGTCAGAGAAAACTGCAATTTTGAAAATTGAATTATATGTGGCAATTAATTTGCTTTTAAGTCAATATCCATTTATTGACTTTTTTATTCATTCTACATACTTATTGAGCCCCAATAATGTGTTAGGTACTCTTCTAGGTGCCAGTGATATGTCAGTGAATGAACCTGTCGTAAACCCCTGTCCTGCTCGAGCAGACTCCAGAGTTTGTAGTATCTATAATATGAGAGATGATTACACATCCAATATGTCAGTATGCTTTTGAAAAAGTCTCAATAAAAATATGAAAATGCTGGTACTATGATAAATCTAATAGAAAAAAATATTAAAAACTTCTTAGCTATCATTCATGAGTATGTTAAAATTTTGTATTAGGTTATCTTATTTATAGTAGATAATGCATCTCATTTATAATATCTCTATTATATTCAAATTTTGGAAAAAGTATATGTGTTTACAACTTTACAAACAAGTCAATTTGTATTCCAGTTCCACTGGAAGTGATAAACATCTCCAAAAAGACCTAATTTCTTATGATGGCCTTGGTAAACTTATTATTCATAATTTATTCATTAATCAATTTCAATATAGAAAGATAAATATAAAAAAATTAAAGAAAATTATAATTATACAAATAGTACTGGATCCAGCTCTCAAAAAATAGAGTAACTTTTCTATCTACATGGAAAATTTTTTTTAGTATTTTGTATTCCTTTAAAAACTCTAATGCAAGCTTCTTAATTTTATATAGACTGCATAGTTTACCTTAAACATTTGAAGATTCAAAGATATGTACATCTGCTTAACCTATAAACCTGTCTTAAAAGTGAAGCAGATCGTGCAAAGAGAGAATTATAAAATTAAAATATACCTGAGGCTCTCAATATTTTATGCATTAAATTTGGGGAAATTTATTATGAGGTACATGACATTGGCTCTAAATTTTAAAAATCTAGTTTTCATTAACTTTCCAGTATATACTAAAGAAAGGGAAATTATTAGTTCAAATGAATAAGATTTTTAATATTACCCAGTAGTGGAGTACAATGAGTAACATTTTACCATTAGAAGAAATTGCTTCCCATGAGAGAGATTATTAAATGTCAGTGGAAGGAAGCAAAGATAAATTAGCAGCCTCTGTAACAAACCAGCAGCCATTGAAATCTTGGGAGAGAATTGCTATTTTAAGACTTTCTTATGAGTGCTTAAGAGATGGGGAAAATTCTATGATAGAAGACAGACAGTGATTTTTAAATTTACTATTTTGCAAGGTGAAGGGACAGGAGAGTCATTAGAGTAATATCCTGAATGGGAAACAATATAGAATAATATTAATTTAACAGGCCATTTTCATGATAGAATTAAAAGGCAAATGTAGCATAATTACAAGTAGAGAGAAAAACCATCAATATATAGATGTTAAGTAATTTTAAAAAAGAGGGCATTAACATTAAAGGACATCCTCAGGGAATGTATTTGTTTGCTTTATTCTTTTTTTTTTAACATCTTTATTGGAGTATAATTGCTTTACATTGTTGTGTTAGTTTCTGCTGTATAACAAAGTGAATCAGCTATACATATACATATATCCCCATATCCCCTCCCTCTTGCATCTCCCTCCCACCCTCCCTATCCCACCCCTCTAGGTGGTCACAAAGCACCAAGCTGATCTCCCTCTGCTATGCACCTGCTTCCCACTAGCTCTCTGTTTTAAATTTGGTAGTGTATATATGTCAGTGCCACTCTCTCACTTCATCCCAGCTTACCCTTCCCCCTCCCCGTGTCCTCAAGTCCATTCTCCTCTACATCTGTGTCTTTATTTCTGTCCTGCCCCTACGTTCTTCAGAACCTATTTTTTTTTCTTTTAGACTCCATATATATGTGTTAGCATATGGTATCTGTTTTTCTCTTTCTGACTTACTTTACTCCATCCACCTCACTACGAATAACTCAATTTCGTTTCCTTTTATGGCTGAGTAATATTCCATTATCTATATGTGCCACGTCTTCTTTATCCATTCATCTGTCGATGGGCACGTAGGTTGCTTCCATGTCCTGGCTGTTGTAAATAGTGCTGCAATGAACATTGTGGTACATGTCTCTTTTTGAGTTATGGTTTTCTCAGGGTATATGCCCAATAGTGGGATTGCTGGGTCATTTGGTAGTTCTAGTTTTAGTTTTTTAAGGAACCTCCATACTGTTCTCCATAGTGGCTATACCAATTTACATTTCCACCAACAGTGCAAGAGGGTTCCCTTTTCTCTACACCCTCTCCAGCATTTATTGTTTGTAGATTTTTTGTGGATGGCCATTCTAACCAGTGTGAGGTGATACCTCACTGTAGTTTTGATTTGCATTTCTCTAATGATTAATTATGTTGAGCATCCTTTCATGTGTTTGTTGGCAATCTGTATATCTTCTTTGAAGAAATGTCTATTTAGGTCTTCTGTCCATTTTTGTATAGGGTTGTTTGTTTCTTTGGTGTTGAGCTGTGTGACTTGCTTGTAAATTTTGGAGATTAATCCTTTTGCTTCATCTGCAAATATATTCTCCCATTTTGAGGGTTGTGTTTTCATCTTTTTTATGGTTTCCTTTGCTGTGCAAAAAACTTTTAAGTTTCATTAAGTCCCATTTGTTTATTTTTATTTCCATTCCTCTAGGAGGTGGGTCAAAAAGGTTCTTGCTGTGATTTATGTCATAGAATGTTCTGCCTATGTTTTCCTCTAAGTGTTTCATAGTGTTTGGCCTTAATTTAGGTCTTTAATGCATTCTTAGTTTACTTTTGTGTATGGTGTTAGGTAGTGTTCTAATTTCATTCTTTTACATGTAGCTCTCCAGTTTTCCCAGCAGCACTAATGGAAGAGGCTGTCTTTTCTCCATTGTATATTCTTGCCTCCTTTATCAAAGATAAGGTGACCATATGTGCGTGGGTTTATCTCTAGGCTTCCTATCCTGTTCCATTGATCTATATTTCTGTTTTTGTGCCAGTATCATACCATCTTGATTACTGTAACTTCGTAGTATAGTCAGAAGTCAGGGAGCCTGATTCCTCCAGCTCCATGTCTCTTTCTCAAGATTGCTTTGGCTGTTTGGGGTCTTTTGTGTTTCCACAGAAATTGTACAATTTTTTGTTCCAGTTCTGTGAAAAATGCCATTGGTAGTTTGATAGGGATTGCATTGAATCTGTATATTGTTTTGGGTAGTATAGTCATTTTCACAGTGTTGATTCTTCCAATCCGAGAACATGGTATATCTCTCCATGTGTTTGTGTCATCTTGAATTTCTTCCATCAGTGACCTGTAGTTTTCTGTGTACAGGTCTTTTGTCTCCTTAGGTAGGTTTATTCCTAGGTATTTTTTTCTTTTTCTTGCAAGGGTAAATGGGAGTGTTTCCTTACTTTCTCTTTCATATTTTTCATCATTTCTGTATAGGAATGCAAGAGGTTTCTGTGCATTAATTTTATATCCTACTACTTTAGCAAATTCATTGATTAGCACTAGTAGTTTTCTGGTAGCATCTTTAGGATTCTCTATTTATAGTATCATGTCATCAGCAAACAGTGACAATTTTACTTCTTTTCCGATTTGAATTCCTTTTGTTTCTTTTTCTTCTCTGATTGCTGTGGCTAAAACTTCCAAAACTATGTTAAATAATAGTGGTGAGAGTGGGCAACCTTGTCTAGTTCCTGATCTTAGAAGAAATGCTTTCAGTTTTTCACCATTGAGATTGATGTTTGCTGTGGATTTGTCATATATGGCGTTTCTTATGTTGAGGTAGGTTCCCTCTATGACTCCTTTCTGGAGTTTTTATCATAAATGGGTGTTGAGTATTGTCAAAAGCTTTTTCTGCATCTATTGAGATTATCATACGGTTTTTATTCTTCAGTTTGTTTATATGTTGTATCACATTGATTGTTTTGCGTATATTGAAGAATCCTTGCATTCCTGGGATAAACCCCACTTGATCATGGTGTATGATCCTTTTAATGTGCTGTTGGATTCTGTTTGCCATTATTTTGTTGAGGATTTTTGCATCTCTGTTCATCAGTGATATTGGTCTGTAGTTTTCTTTTTCTGTGATTTGTTTGTCTGGTTTTGGTATCAGGGTGGTGGTGGCTCTATAGAATGAGTTTGGGAGTGTTCTTTCCTCTGCAATTTTTTGGAATAGTTTGAGAAGGATAGGTGTTAGCTCTTCTCTAAATGTTTGATAGAATTCACCTGTGAAGCCATCTGATCCTGGGCTTTTGTTTGTTGGAAGATTTTTAATCACAGTTTCAATCAGTGCTTGTGATTAGTCTGTTTATATTTTCTATTTCTTCCCAGTTCAGTCTCAGAAGGTTGTGCTTTTCTAAGAATTTGTCCATTTCTTCCATGTTGTCCATTTGATTGGCATACAGTTGCTTGTAGTAGTCTCTCATGATCCTTTGTATTTCTGCATTGTCAGTTGTTACTTCTCCTTTTTCACTTCTAATTCTGTTGGTTTGAGTCTTCTCCGTTTTTTTCTTGATGAATCTGGCTAATGGTTTATCAATTTTGTTTGTCTTCTCAAAGAACCAGCTTTTAGTTTTATTGATCTTTGCTATTGTTTCCTTCATTTCTATCTTATTTATTTCTGATCTGATCTTTATGATTCCTTTCCTTCTGAAAACTTTGTGGGTTTTTTGTTCTTCTTTCTCTGTTTCCTTTAGGTGTAACGTTAGATTGTTTATTTGAGATTTTTCTTGTTTCTTGAGGTAAGATTGTATTGCTATAAACTTCCCTCTTAAAACTGCTTTTGCTGCATCCCATAGGTTTTGGGTCATATTGTTTTAATTGTCATTTGTTTCTAGGTATTTTTTGATTTCCTCTTTGATTTCCTCAGTGATCTCTTGGTTATTTAGTAGCATATTGTTTAGCCTCCATGTGTTTGTATTTTTTACTGTTTTTTTTCCCTGTAATTGGTACATAGTCTCATAGCGCTGTGCTCTGAAAAGATACGTGATATGATTTCAACTCTCTTAAATTTACCAAGGCTTGATTTGTGACCCAAGATATGATCTATCTTGGAGAATGTTCCATAAGCACTTGAGAAGAAGTTGTGTTCTGTTGTTTTTGGATGGAATGTCCTATAAATATCAATTAAGTCCATCTTGTTTACTGTGTCATTTAAAGCTTGGGTTTCATTATTTATTTCCATTTTGGTTGATCTGTCCACTGGTGAAAGTGGGGTGTTAAAGTCCCTTACTATTACTGTGTTACTGTTGATTTCCCTTTTTATGGCTGTTAGCATTTGTCTCATGTATTGAGGTGTTCCTATGTTGGGTGCATAAATATTTACAATTGTTATGTCTTCTCTTGGATTGATCCCTTGATCATTATGTAGTGTCCTTCATTGTCTCTTGTAATAGTCTTTATTTTAAATTCTATTTTGTCTGATGTGAGAATTGCTACTCCAGCTTTCTTTTGGTTTCCATTTGCATGGAATATCTTTTTCCATTCCCTCACCTTCAGTCTGTATGTGTCCCTAGGTCTGAAGTGGGTCTGTTGTAGATAGCATATATGCAGGTGTTGTTTTTATATCCATTCAGCCAGTCTGTGTCTTTTGGTTGCAGCATTTAATCCATTTACATTTAAGGTAATTATTGATATGTGTGTTCCTATTGCCATTTTCTTAATTGTTTTGGGTTTGTTATTGTAGTTCTTTTCGTGTTTCCTGCCTAGAGAAGTTCCTTTAGCATTTGTTGTAAAGCTCGTTTGGTGGTGCTGGATTCTCTTAGCTTTTGCTTGTCTGTAAAGGTTTTAATTTCTCCATTGAATCTGAATGAGATCCTTGCTGGGTAGAGTAATCTTGGTTTTAGGTTTTTCCCTTTCATCACTTTCAATATGTCCTGCCACTCCTTCTGGCTTGTAGAGTTTCTGCTGAAAGATCAGCTGTTAACCTTATGGGGATTCCCTTGTATATTTTTTGTTGCTTTTCCCATGCTGCTTTTAATATTTTTTCTTTATATTTAATTTTTGATAGTTTGATTAATATGTGACTTGGCATGTTTCTCCTTGGATTTATCCTGTATGGGACTCTCTGCACTTCCTGGACTTGATTGACTCTTTCCTTTCCCATATTAGGGAAGTTTTCAACTATAATCTCTCCAAATATTTTCTCAGTCCCTTTCTTTTTCCCTTCTTCTTCTGGTACCCCTATAATTCGAATGTTGGTGCATTTAATGTTGTCCCAGAGGTCTCTGAGACTGTCCTCAATTCTTTTCATTCTTTTTTCGTTATTCTGTTCTGCAGTAGTTATTTCCACTATTTTATCTTCCAGCACACTTATCCGTTCTTCTGCCTCAGTTATTCTGCTATTGATTCATTCTGGAGAATTTTTAATTTCATTTATTGTGTTATCATTTTTTGTTTGCGCTCTATTTCTTTTTGGTCCTTGTTAAATGTTTCTTGTATTTTCTCCATTCTATTTCCAAGATTTTGGATCAGCTTTACTATCATTACTCTGAATTCTTTTTCAGGTAGACTGCCCATTTCCTCTTCATTTGTTTGGTCTGGTGAGTTTTTACCATACTCCTTCATCTGCTGCATACTTCTCTGTCTTCTCATTTTGTTTAACTTACTGTGTTTGGGTCTCCTTTTCACAGGCTGCAGGTTCGTAGTTCCCATTGTTTTTGGTGTCTGCCCCCAGTGGGTAAGGTTGGTTCAGTGGACGTTATGTAGGCTTCCTGCTGGAGGGTACTGGTGCCTGTGTTCTGGTGGATGTGGCTGGATCTAGTCTTTCTGGTGGACAGGACTGTGTCCCATGGTGTGTTTTGGGGTGTCTGTGAACTTATTTTGATTTTAGGCGCCTCTCTGCTAAGGGGTGGGGTTGTGTTACTGTCTTGCTAGTTGTTTGGCATGGGGTGTCCAGCACTGGCGTTTTCTGGTCGGTGAGTGCAGCTGGGTCTTAGCGTTGAGATGGAGATCTCTGGGAGAGCTCTCACTGACTGATATTACGTGGGGCTGGGATGTCTCTGGTGGTCCAGTGTCCTGAACCTGGCTCTCTCACCTCAGAAGCTCAGGCCTGACACCAGGCCGGAGCACCAAGACCCTGTCAACCACACGGCCAGGTACGTGGGGAGTTTCTTGCCTTTTGGGACATCTGACATCTTCTGCCAGTATTCAGTAGGTGTTCAGTAGGAGTTGTTCCACATGTGGGTGTATTTTTGATGTATTTGTGGGGAGGAAGGTGATCTCCACGTCTTATTCTTCCACCATCTTGAAGGTCCTACTGCTTTATTCTTGTATCATATCAAGTCATCTATATTGCCAAGCATGTACTGTGTAATTTTGAACCATCACTTTCTCTATATTATATCATATCATATTATATTAAACACTGACTTCTTTCCTTTACCTATGTCTACATAGTAAAGAGTAGTTTTGAAGGTTCTTTCAGTTTTGCCTTCTTCCTGCAACTGACTTTGAATCTCTGCATTTCAAGCAGATTAGTGTTAATCTAAAATTTATTAAAATCCTTCAGAGATTCTACAACCACCTCTTTTACACAGTGATAACATTTAGTGTTATTTGATATTGTTTGAAACTGCCAGCCTTGGCATATCACTGAATTATTCTTTTTTACTGTGCCTTCAGATATAAAAATATTTTCTTATATCATTATCACCTTCATTTCTATACCCTCTAATTAATATTTATTAACAGTGTTACACATTATAATGCCTCATTCATTTCTACTTTCTTTTACCTTTCTCAAGTCTTCATTCTTCTCGTATTTTTGCTTATTTATGTTTCATTTATTTCCTTTCAAATAATCTGTCTTCTCATATAGAAAGTTGGTTGCTCCCTTCTACCATCATTAATTTTGTTTATAATGTACTAACTTTGCTCAATACTGTAAGACAAAAGCATTTCTTTCACATGGCTATCAAACAGACTACTTCTTGTAAAGGTCTGTAAAGCTGCTTATGTAAAGTTCTAAAACATAATTCAATTTGAAAAAACAACGTAAAAGAGGAGGCTTTTAAATATATATGTAAAAAAACGGTATAACAATCATTTTAATTAATTTTTGAATCTAAGATTAAATGCTAATCAATAATGATTTCTTTTTTTTATTTTAGAGCTGATAATATCTAATGAAAGTGATTTACTGTGATATATATTCGTTGCAGTGTGATAGCCTTCGTTATGGTAAAATGCACAGTGGATTAAGACTCCAGAATCTGAGGCATGTTTCAGTTTCCTCCACTACTCAAATATTTGACTTTGGAAAGTCACCTAATCCCCAAGTCTTCTGCTGCTTCTGTGGCATGAGCAGCAAGGTAGCCTGGATGATGTCTTGGCACCCTACGGAGGCAATGAGACAATGATGCCTGTCAATGCAAATGCATCTTGTATTTGCTTATGGAATCCTTTTGTTACTTGGATTTAAATTTGGGTATCTCCTTTATGCTAGAAACCATAAAATAATGAACTGCCCCTCTGAAGATTCAGAAAGCTAATCAGTCTCCTTCCTGACAAGTATAAAACTTCTCTGTGTAATCTATTTCATTGTTTTCAGGCAGTTGTAAAGCTTTCTACTAAGAAATGTTCTCTTTCAGATCCCCATGAAATAGAATTTCTGTATAAGGCTTTGAGATACCAAGGACTTCTCTGATGAAAGGGCAACTGTTTGACATATTGTAAGACTGATTTAAAAATTAAGTAAATCACTCATCTAAAAAAATGGTTTTTACTGGTACAATTGCAGAAGGTTCATTATACAAAGAAGCATATTATCCAGCATCCTACATTATAATTGCTCATATTCCAATGGAGAGAGCCCTCAAATATTTAAGCAAACTTGAAAAAGCATACAAGACTTTAGGTAAAAGACAACATGTGGTTATCTAGAGGCCAATTAGTATATAGTCCTGTGAAGATGGATGACCATTTCAGGAAGAGGATATATAGCACAAGGATTGCACAAAAGACTCAAATGAGAACACCAGAAGACATATAAATAGCTTTGCATGTCGAGGGCATGGGGATAAGTAAGAGATATAAAAGGAGATGGAGGAGACGAATCATTAATGACGTTTTGTGTCTTGCTAAAGGTATTGGATTTTATCCTGGGGATTTGAGGTGGGAAAGTGACCCTATCAGGGGTACGTTTGAAAAAGATTATTATATCAGCAGCGTGAAGGATAGATCTGACTGGGATCTGAAGCACGAAGAACCTTTAATAGACAGGAGAGATGCAAAGAGCAGCATAGACAGTGCACATTAGTGAGCCTTCAAAAATGTTTATTGAGTTGAAATGAATTGAAGAAGTTTGTTGGAACTTTTCTTTCTCACGTCTTATTTTTAGAAAATGTCAATAGCAGCTATTCATTGGGTTGCTTCAAAGTTCTTCCGCTGAACCCCAGTGAGGGTGAGATAGTTGAAGTCTGGGTGAGTGACCCATCTCATCACAGATGCTTCAAAAATGTCATCAAACACTCCTCTATAGATGCTCCCATTGTTCGAAATGGTCTTTACAGGTCCTAAGTCTCATGCTTCAGTCTGACGCACAATATAGCATCCTGCTTTTTGCAATGGAATTCATTAGGTATCTTAATTATTCCCTTTGCACTTGGGCAGATGTATGTCAGTGATTGCATCCTCTTTGATTGTTGTAACGGCACTCCTTGGCTATTAACTAGTCTTACAGCTGTGGTTTATTCTTTTTTTTTCTGTATCATTTTCAGAAAATTTTGTCAATAAAGTAAATCATTTAGCAGTTCCTTGTCAATAATTTTGAAAGCTAAGATATACCAAAGAGAAAGCTGTCTACCAGTGATTGAAAGCTGATGGCAGCATTTTTATTTTTGGAACATTTCCATGTTTTTATAAATGTGGCATCATAATGCTGGCATACAGATGAAAAGAAATATAACTTTTTTCATTTTACAAATGAGTGGGTTAAGATCCAAACGCTTGACTTATGAGAAGTTGGTAAAAGAGCTTAATTCAAAAGGGAAAAGAATATCCTACCACCACATAATAATATTTCAATAACTAGAGTATCTATATTGGTGATGACATTTATTAGTTCAGCTTTAGCAATGGAAAAATATTATTTTCAATACACACACACACACACTCTTTCTCCTTTGTATACATATATCTTTCCAAGCCTCATATAAAACAATGGCCAACCCAGTAGCAATGGGCACCTTGGCAAACAGACTGTGGTCTCCACTGAAATGAATCAAAGGTCTTCAAAGAAATGGCTAAATCCAGATATAGTGCAAAAAATGTAAAAATTGGTTAAACATTGCCCAAATCAAGGAACCTATCAAAAAATACCAGGAGCATATCAAAAGGACTCATGTTGCAGTTTGAAGAGGCTTCTATTATTGGGATGACATAGTTTGAGCAGCCAAACAAGTGGAACCAAATGAAAAAATGATTGAAATTAATAATTAATAAAATGTGATAAGTTAATGAATTGATAATGTCACTTAATAAAAAACTAAGTCATATTTGGTGGATACTAGGAAACCAAAGTGTTCTGAAACTGAGAAATAAACTCAAGCATTCATCCTAATATGTTTGAACAAACTAAAGTTAAATAATTGATGAAGTTATTTTCTAAATTAAGCATTACAGCTAATAAAGGGTGAAAAGTATGCTAGAATTGGAATATCATCATATGGCAACCGCTAATGAAGTTATTCACATAGAAAGTGATTCTCAATGACTGCCTAAATTATTAGGAAAGAGGCTAAAGAGGATTAAGCTAACTACACTTGCACCCACTGATCAATATTAACAGGAAAAGAGGAAGAAATAAGACTGCATGCAATATTTCTGTGACAGGAAATATTAAATACTTCCTGTGACTCTTATAGTCCAAAATATAAAATCTGAGTTGGATCAGACCAAAACTGTCAGTTTATTTGAAGTACAGGAAATGGAAGGAAAAATTAAATGGCACCAAGGGATGCAATATCCAGCGTGTGAGAAACGTACAGGACAAATGACCTAGTTTTGTTAGCAATAACGGAACATTTTTTTAATTACAAGAAAAATAAAAGAAGGCATGAAACCTACGGATTAAAATAGTATTCAGAAACCTATTGATCCAATGCAATATGTGGACTTGTTTAGATACTCATACAAACCAACTTAAGAAGAAAAGAAAGAAAGAAAAAATAGGGCAATGTGGTATTAAGGTGTTATTATTAATGTGTTGATGTGATAAATGGTATTGTGGTTATACTTTTTTTAAAGAATTCTAATCATTTAGAAATATGTATTGAATTATTTGTAGGTGAATCATATGATTTTTGGACACTTGCTTCCATATACTCCAAGGAGGTAAAGATGAAACCAGATTGCTAATGAATTAACTGTTGAAGCTGGCTGCTTGGTAATTGAGAGCTGCTTGTACTGTTTTCTCACTTCTTCATATGCTTTAAAGTTTCCAAAATACAATTTTTAAAAACCTTCTAAATTTTCTTTAAATTACATCTAATCCTTAGTGAAGCAATATTTCACTAAAAATTAATCTAAAATAATTGTTTCTTTCTTTCTGTTGAGAGGAACAAAGAGTAGCAAGAGAAAGTTTATCATCCTGGAGAAGGATTCTCCAGGATGTTAAATGACATGGATTTGGGGTAGCTGGAAAAACGTATCAATATGACTCAAATATTGGGTTGGCCAAAAAGTTTGTTAGGGTTTTCTGTAAGATGTTACTGAAAAATCCGAACAAACTTTTGGCCAACCTAATATATCTTATCTGAAGGCTCTAGGAAACAACACTGGTGCAGAGGCTAATGAATGAAATAAAATAGACTGGGATTAAATGTGTAGTTTACTTTGAATACCAATTAATAGGAACTTTGCTCTGGGTTATGACGGAGGAGTGTTGAAGCCCACAAGATTTGGATAGCAGAGTTACTGAGGGTACAGATTGGATAACTAGAAATAAGTTAGTCCATCAAGGTCCCATATGACCTCAGTCAAAATTAAAGCAATTTATCTCAATCGGGGAGAAAGATAAGATTAGGTAATTGTCCACAACTGGATCTTTCAAGAGCAAATTGTGGAATAAAATATATATTTAATATCCAAGCTCCAACATTGTTAAGCATTGGCTTTGGATTACTTATTTGATTTCTCTGAGGATATTTTTCATCTGTCTATGATAACAAAATTCATATATCATAGTAGAGTTGTACTGGTTAAACAACATATTGCATACCATATTTTAGGTACTCAGTAACTATTCTCAATAGAGAATAATTAGTTGGGAACAAAATAATAGAGAGTTAATTATCTGCTTGTGATGGGGAAAGCAAGAGCAAGGGGAATAAGGGAATACACACAGAAGCCCACTTTTGAGAAATAAGATAACTTGAAGGGAAGGAGTGCTGTGTTACAGGGATAAAATTGGGGCCCAGTTATCACCTTGTGGTTTATGGCAATAAAGAAACAATGTTGGAGCCCAGGAATCCATAGTGGATAATATACCTTGCATCTCGGCATTTGGACAAGACGCAAAGTCATGAGACTGTTTCTTGGATAAAACTATGATTCCCTACAGTCAGAATGTACTCAGAAACATGAACACAATTAAGCCTGGAGCTGGAAAGATTCTTTTGACCAAGATGTCTGGAGCACATGAGGGAAAACTGAAGAATTGGAGACAAGCCACACTCAGATGTTGCAGTTCTTCTAATGTTGCCTCCAGCCAGTCTCGTTGCTTACTAAATTCATCAACATTTATCCTGTAAAGGGTGCTGGTTTCTCCTACTGCCTTGAAAGAATATCTTCTGTTGGCTGCCAAACTGAAGACTTGTTTACATTAGTGCTCCAACTGAAGTTTATCATAATTAATTTTAACAGCATTATCTGGAATTACAGAATGGTGGAACATTAGAAATATCCACAGATGTTATGCAATAAAAGACTTACATTATATCAAAGGATCTTTTTTTTTACTTACTTGTAGTTGGTTAACAACTTACGTAGGATCTTTGTGTATCTTGTATTAAATCATTACTATTAATACTTGGGAGGAGTGCCTGTGAGAAATATGTGTGGTTTGCATAATACTTTTTATTTAGAAAATAAAACAAAAAATTTTCCAGGACTTCCCTGGTGGCGCAGTGGTTGGGAGTCCGCCTGCCGATGCAGGGGACGCGGGTTCGTGCCCCAGCCCGGGAGGATCCCATGTGCCGCGGAGCGGCTGGGCCCGTGAGCCATGGCCGCTGAGCCTGCGCGTCCAGAGCCTGTGCTCCGCAACGGGAGAGGCCACAACAGTGAAAGGCCCGCGTACCGCCAAAAAAAAAAAAAAAAAAAAAAAAAAAAAACTGACAAGAAGCATAGCTGCTAATAAAGCCTACCCAAGGAAATGGACTAAACAATCTCTAAAATTTTAATAGAGACTTTCACTTGGAAGTTAGCAATCTGAGGATACAGGTGACATGCAAGTACATTTTTTAGTCAGGACTGTGGCTTTATGGTATGTCAGTGGCAATTTCTGGTATCCATTGCTCACTGAAGTGGTGCCAGTTATGTCTCTGACCAGGGCAGCATCCATGGGATCAGGCTGGTATAAAAGCTTTCCATGTGTAGGTGGGATTCCCTGAGAAACAGGTTCTGATATGGAGATAAACCAGCCAAAGGTTACTAGTGAGTGCTTTCAGGTACCATAGTTTTAAAAGAGTGAAGGATGCAGGATTGGAGAGAAGGAGAACTGCCACGAAGTTGAATCAGAACCCTCAGCCTATCCCATGGTATGCTCCGGAGCTGGGATAGCAATTTAGAGTTTTTCCAAATTGAGATAAAGAAGGGGTGGAACAGGCTTTGTATACTTAAAAATCAGTCATTGGATGTGGGTTAGTTGTGAGGTGAGGTGCAGTCTTGGGTGAGGCAGCTACCCTTGGCATAGGGTAATTCCTTGAGATAGATCATCTTTAGCAACCAAGAATGCTAGCATCTTGGTCAGAGAAGGGGCGAACTGAGTGATGCACCATGGTACCATCTACGCTTATGTGGTTTAGATGTCCTTCCTGGCTGTGTAACCTCCAAACCCAGCTTTCTGGCCTTCCTGGAGATTGTGAGAGTTAAGAGGCTTAATTACATGCCTTTTGCTTTAGTAATTAAAATAGGTATGTTTTATACAAGTAATAGTTCTGACTGATACAACATTTATTTCCTTAAATTTTTCTAAATTCTTAGATATTTTCCTGTATTGACTGAAAATTCGAATGTCTCATCATACATGCAGAAGCCTTTCAAGATTTTCTAAGTACTGTTGATGTAAAAATGAGGAATAACAGAAATCAGTCTTTACATGTAAGTTTCTCTCCATCTGTCTTTACATTAGAGCTTGTAAGCGAAGACGAGGTGCCACGGAGACCCTGAGAGCTTGTTCAAAGCACAACACACCTATCAGTTCTACTTATTCTACAACAGGCTCCATCTTTGACCAGAAATAAGAGGAGGTAAGAAAACTAGAGTGAGGATGCATTAGTCATGTTCTCACAAAAATGAAAGAAGAATGAGATATCCTATGGAAGAACCTGGGATCAAATTACGATACTTGTTTTTGTTTTTCTGTTTAGGAGACAAATATAAATTGGGTAGAACTAAGCCAGGATATCTGCATCTATAGGTGAAACTTGGAAAAGAAAAAATTATATATGTATATATATATGTATTAATATTACACACACAGAAGCATTCTAGTTGCTCTCCAAGATTAAAAAAAGTGAATCAGGTAAACTTTTTTAGCTGGAAGTTACTCCATTTTGCTCATTATCTTCTTCAACCCAGTGGCCTGTAGTTCTGAAGTATGACTGTTAAGATAGCAGAAATCATCTCCGGGCCAGATCAGCACCAGTGTGTGCGAGCCAGGGGAAAAGAAAATAAAGATAAAATGGCGTTAGAAAAAAACTGAGATGTAGAAGAGTATTCTGGAGAACTTTGAGAGGAATTTGAGTAGTCATTGTAGAGGAAGCATTGGCAGGAATCTGTGGGGTTCCAGAACACTTATGAAGTGTAGACAGCCCTCCTGATTTTCAAGTGATGTGGGCTGCTGATAGAACTGTTAAGCCTATGAAGGAAATCTATGCAGCCCCTGCTGTTAATCCATCTGCAGAAAGTTTCATATGCCAGTTTTCTTAATTAGGGTGGGCAAAGAGGGGCGTCCTTTGAGATGAAGTCCACAGCACAATAAAGGAGGAAAACTGTTTTTACTTACTGGGCTGCTACCAAGAAATGTGTTAATTACCGGGATAGGAGAACATTTTGTATATGTGATAAGTGAAATTCTTAACAAGTGAAAAGATTGAAGGTGATCTTTCAAATTTTTATTCAACAAGGAAGACTGCAGCGTACTGAGAATGCTGATTGAACTAACTGTTCTAAGTATATTTATTTGATTTCTACCCCCAATTTACTTAGAATTCTACTCTGCTAAAGTGTGTGATAGACCTTTTTATTCCAGCCTAGAAGGAGCATTTATATTATTTTCAACTAGATTAAAGATATGTTTTATAATTTTGTTATGTAAGAAGTACAAGTATCATTTATGCTTATGCTAGAAATTGAAGAACATTTTGAAATATAGGAGGATTTACACTATCATCTCAAGAACTGTGCAATACCATGTTATCAAATATAAATCTTAATTGCAATCTTTTCATTATTTCTTGTTTTCTTCACACATATTGGCTCCTTGTAGTTTTATAATCTCTTCCATTCTGAAAAATAAGCCTATTTGAAGAGTGTTTATAAAGTTCCTACATCTCTCTAACATTCAGTTGGCACTTTAATAACTTTTAGCCTTTTGTATTATTTTGCTCTGATATTAAATTTCTCCATTGGCTTTTGTAATTACATTTGTCTGCCTTTGTGATTTAAGTAAATATGCAAAGATTTTCTCTTTTGTTGGTATCTTAAACTTTCCCTTTGATAACTCTGAGTGATCTAGTTGATATGTTTGATTTTTCTTTAAAATGCCATTTATAAATTAGCTTACAGAAAGACTAGATTTATAATTTGACCTTCATTATTAATATGCTCACGTCATGTTTTCATAAACACTTGGAGATAAAGAAGTATTCCCTTTAAGTTAAATTTCTTCTATAATTAGAAGACATTTTAATAACTAATAAATATATAACTTATCATAATGCTTTATATTCATTATTAAATATATACATATAAATATATACCGTGTAAAACATATATATGATAAATATAATGTATCCATTATAGATATATAGTGAATTTATATTTATTGATCAATGGATAGAGATATACATAGACAGATACAGGTGGATGTACATATAGGTTTCACGTTTTTCTCTCATGCAGGACTTTGTGTTGTCATCTACACAGTCTCATGCTCATTATACAGAGCCCTAAGAGGCCAATATAATTTGTAAAGCACATACTCAGTTTACCTCTCTGTTCTAGAAACCTAAATTTGACTTTGATATTCTTTTTTTTTATACTTGGTGAGCAGAATGGGCTACAATTTATCTAGAATTAAGCAAAGCTGTATATTTACCTATTCCTCTCTCACATCAAAATCACCAAATTTCAGTTGTTACTTTTCTATTAAAAGGGCCCTTCTTATCTTAATTTTTTTTCCCATCTTGCCTACTCTGCTAACAATACCCTTGGTATTCTTGGACCTGTTTACTTACTTTCTCACTTACATACATGCCTTCTCATAAGCTCTTCTCTGTAAAAACAAAACTCCTTCCCACTAATACAGTACCTACGCACTTGTTTAAAGAGCTATCATACCATTTTCAAAAGGAAATTTTCTAAATACTTTTATTCATTTATGACAAGCTTGTCTGTTTTAATCGTGATGTAATATAATATATTCAATATGATATCATGAATAGTGAACCTCCGGTGCATTATACGTTGAGGAAGAGTAAATGATGTGGGTATGACACAATTCTTAAAAACTCTGTGAATCAAAAATCTTGAGAAATATATGTAAAGCTCTATTAAACAAGATAAAATTTTTTATATACATAAATGATATTGTATATATAAATGATATCTAAACTCAAAGGAAATATGGAAAACACTCAATTGAATAGTTAACTTTGGAAACAAAGTTTGAAAGATGAGTTATAGATCGACAGGGAGAAATTATGGAAAATAGAGGTATTTTATCCAATTATCATGCATTTTTAAATATGTATATGTATAGCTCATTCACTTTGTTATAAAGCAGAAACTAACACACCATTGTAAAGCAATTATACTCCAATAAAGATGTTTAAAAAATAAATTAAATACATAAATGTTTGTTCATCATCTATATGTACAAGGCACTAAGCTAAATGTTCTGTATGGATGGAGGAAAACAATACAGTTATCAGTTGTTAAATTCATACTACCTATCAGATGTGCCCTTTAGAGCTAGGGATTACAAAGATGAAAACATACAACCCCTAAGATTAATGAGCTTATATTCTCATGGGGAAAGAGCAATATATAAATAAATATTTATGTATATAGTGATGCAAAAGTTCCTTAAAATGTTATGGGAACACAAGTTAAAAAACATAATTCTTCCTAGGGAAGGTGAAATGAATGATTGTATACATGGAAGCTGTTAGCATTTGAGCTAGAAAAATAGGATGATTTCCTAAGGAGAGCTAACCAAGTGGTAAATAAAGTTGTTCCAGATAGAGAAATAAACATGAATATTGACACAGAACTTTACAAATGTATGTGGAGTTAGGGAAAGACAATCTGGTCCAGTGTTTCCTCAATCTTCTTTTTATTAACACTCCGTTCCCCACAAGGCGATTTTTTAGAAATTTTTTTCTCAATCACCACCCCACCCCATGAAATTAAACACTTAAGGATGAAAATTTGGATGTGTACATTTAAGCTTCAGAGACCCACAACCAGTGTAATATCTAAGAATAGTTTGCCCACTCAGAATGATTTTATCCCCTTTGGGGAAAATATCACCCCTTTTTGAGAATTCATGATCTAATCTAATAAGATTTTAAGCAAGTAGGGTTTTTGAAAATAACTCGATGCTGAGGAGACTGGAGAAGTAAGTAGTATCCAGATGTCATGGAAACTGATGAGTTATTCTGAAGGTTTTGGAACTCCGTGAGTAAGGACTCAGTGGTGTAAAGAGGTGGCATACTCAGGAGACACACTAATTTATTTGAAAATCATAGGTAACTGCGGAGCAAAACGGGGAAAATGCAAAAAAGCAGCATTTTTACCGTATTGTGGTGGAGCAGAATATCAGAGAGAGATTAAATTAATTTTTATGTATAGAAGCATGCTTTAAAATGATTAATCTTGACACTTATGACAATAGTTAACTCACATAGGGTATATATATTTACGTGAAACAGGACACTAATATGGGTTGCCACTTAGTGAAACCCTCCTGCATTCTTCCTCCTTACCAATCTGGAAAAGTCCGCTGGCTGTTTAGGGAACTCAGTTAAATCTTCAGAAACAAAAAATTACACTTTTCTCAAAGTATGTATTTATGAATATTTGCTGGCTTATTCTGTTGTCTTTATTCAGGTTGTAATAATATAATTTAATTGTGGTTTTACCCCACAATGATGAGAATTATTTGCATGTCGATCATTGTACAATTATAAAATATTTCAGATGAAGATTCCACAAATGATAATAAACAACATTTATTTTCTCAACACAGTAGCAATTATTTTCTCATTCTCATTTTTATGATGGCATTATGATAGATTTTGATTTCTAGGCACATTTCCAGACTTTGTCAATCCTAGATATTAGTGAACAACTCATTCCACATGCTTTAGCATATTCTGAAATAACAGTCTACTAATGGTAATAACCTAGACTGCATGTGTTTCATTTTCACTGGACAATTTTAGATTTTAGAATTTCTCAAAGTATAGCAGGTGTACTTAGATCCACCTGGGACAAGATCATACCTGGGGCTAGTTGGTACCCAGTGCTGGAGGCATGGGCTATACAAATAAGCAATGCCAGGGGCTGGACCAATCTGGCATTCTTTAGTGTGCAACAATGATGAATACAGATTGTTGCAGTCAGGAGACAGAGCCTCTAATCTTTTTTTTTTTTCCTTAGCTTAAAAAACTCAGGATGAATTTTGGTAAGGGATGCAGAGAACAGGGGAGAGAAGCCAGTGGATGTTTTTTTTGTCTTTATTATCAGATCTCATTACATTCTAACAGTGGGGAGCAATTAGTCACAGAGAAAAATAAATGAGGATGGTAACGACAGTTATAAAGAGTATCAACAATGATTAAAATTATCCAGATAGAAGAGCTGTGTGTTTGTATGAGAGAGAGAGAGAGAATGCCTCTGGGTACAAACCACATTATTACACATATATACATATTTTATGACTAATTATAAACCCCCAATGGAAAAAATAACTAGCATCTACGTTTATTTCATCTGTATTTTTCCTATTTTATAATGGAAACTTTATTTCTTACATAATTCTACAAGAATTTTTAGTGTTCATAGCAAATTCTTAGTGAAACCTGTCAGTTTGATTTAAATTGGAGTTAATGGAAGTTTTGCATTTGTTACATAAGATAGCAATTGTTATTACAGCAGGTTTCTGTCAAGTATTTATCTTCTAAATTCTGATCACTACTGGTTTACTAGTGGGCATTTATTCAATCAGTGCCACCAATTGAACGTGTTGAAAAGAAATCTCAAAATTACATATCTTAATTTCAAGTTAGCTACTACTAAACCTATCAGAGTAAAAGCACATATCATCTATTTTGGTGAATTAATTACAGCAGATGTAGGAACATTGTATTTCTATTTCCTTTGCTCCTCCTTTTCAGTCTAATTTGCCCCTAATGCTTTCTTTCTTTGTTATTCCTCTGTGCCTTCTTGTTGCATTTATCCTTCCTTTGCAACATCCTCTCATCTCTTCAGTATTCACCACTCGGCTTCTTTCCTTTTTCCTTCTCATCATTACATTGTTATTTCGTCCTTATTGTGCATTTTTTATGTCTTGTGTTTTCTTCCACTTCTGTATTACTTTCATTGAACACTCTCCTCTCTTCTTCCTCCTTTCTTCATTCTTTTCTCTAGTAAAATTGGAAGACCTTAGGTCAAGAGAAATGATATTTAAAATTTGCATTTCCTGCACTTAGCAGAATGTTTGGCACATACATATTGATAAACATTGAATAACATTTATTCTTTCTTGTCACAGTGCTATTTTCTTAATTTGGAGTAGGTTTATTTAAAATCTATCTCACGTCAGCTCTTGTGCAAGGTAATAAAGATAATACAGGGCTTCCCTGGTGGCGCAGTGGTTGAGAGTCCGCCTGCCGATGCAGGGGACACGGGTTCGTGCCCCGGTCCGGGAAGATCCCACATGCCGCGTAGAGGCTGGGCCCGTAAGCCATGGCTGCTGAGCCTGCGCGTCTGGAGCCTGTGCTCTGCAACGGGAGAGGCCACAACAGTGAGAGGCCTGCGTACCGCAAAAAAAAAAAAAAAAAAAAGATAATACAAAGAATACCACCTGTTCCTTTCCTATAAGGAATTTTTTAGCATAAAATTATAAAACATGTTTTTTCTAACTAAAAATATGTATATACCTCCACTCTATATCATATCCTTGTAGTTTGATTATGTTTTAGCTGCAAAGTTTAGTCATGAGAATTTTGTGTCTCCCCAGTGTAATTGTCCAACTTTTCCCTGAAATTGAATTCACTAAAACAAGTTAGAAACTTGGGTTTCAGTCGGTTTTTCTATCTAAAACATCAACCCCAGTACTAGTTAATTGTGATCCTGTATATACACATTCTGAATTTGTACTTGCTGAGTACCATTACCATCAATCCTGGCACTTTGCTCTGTATTGTATACAGATTACTAAAGATTACTAAAGTTTGGGATTTATGTGCCAAGTACGATGCCTCCATCCTATAAGGATTCTCAAAGAAAAGCATACAGAGAGAAAGAGCAAATTTTTTAGGCTGAGAGTAAAACTATATTAGAAAATGTGCTTTAGGGACTTCCCTGGTAGCGCAGTGGTTAAGAATCCACTTGCCCGTGCAGGGGACACAGGTTTGATCCCTGGGCCGGGAAGATCCCACATGCTGCGGAGCAACTAAGCCCATGCACCACAACTACTGAGCCTGCACTTTAGAGCCCGCGAGCCACAGCTACTGAGTCCATGCGCCGCAACTGCTGAAGCCTGCGTGCTTTAGATCCCGCATGTCACAACTACGAGCCTGCGTGCTGTGACTACTGAAGCCTACGTGCCTAGAGGCCGTGCTCTGCAACAGGAGAAGCCACCACAGTGAGAAGCCCGCATACCACAATGAAGACCCAATGCAGCCAAAAATAATAAAATAAAATAAGAAAATGTGCTTTAGTCCCAAGTAGTGTCCTATCTCCTATTGCAAAACCTTTGAACTCACATGTTCAGTTTTACCTAAAGAAGATAGGCATTGCTGGATCTACATAGCCGTCTTCAACCCTGGTCCACTTAGTCAATTAAAAAACAGCAACATAACACAAGGAAAGTTGGATATGAGCAAGCAAATGGCTACACTTCCTTGATGTGACAAAGCTATACTTTTAACATCTCCAGGGGTCTGTTTTTCTACCAACTCCGCTCCCCACATCTTTCCTTAATGTGCAGTGTAGAGTAGAACAATGGACCTCATTATGGACTTTGACAGGGAGGAAGAAATCTTCTTCTACCCTTCTAGGTTCTTCTGGCTGGTTTAAGAATTAAATTGACATAATGACAGATTAACAGAAGAAAATCAAACTAAAGTTTAACAACATTTATTCATGGGAGAGACCCAGGAAAAGTAACTCACCGAAATGACTGAATCCCTCATATTAAATACCATCTTTAGCTAAAGACAAAAGAGGATGTTGGGGGTAGTGGTTTGGGACTTCAAAGGGGGAAGAAGGCAATTCACAGGGAGCTGGATAAGCAATTGTTTGGTAAACAAATATTTACTGGGCCATACAGAGACAACAAGACACAGAGTGGACTCTGATCTCTAGGCTTTGCAGAGTTTCTCCCACCAAACCTAGCCCATATTCTTTGCAGATAGCTCTGTTAATAGCTCTTTTCAGGGGACAGGCCCTTCATCTAAACTCTCAGGCAACTAAGGGGGAGTTAAAAAGAAAGACTTTCTCAAGTCTTCTGTTTCTTAAAAAGAATCAGCCTAAATTAATCCTCATGCCAAAGAGACACATTTTGGGATAGTAAATTATTCTCCCCTACTACTTCATTATGATCTTGATAAAAGAAGTCACTCATAAAAATATATTTTCTATTTAAGAGGTTAATTTCTCAGGAGAAGCCATTTGCTTGGTTTTTATTTGATGGAATTATAAGTATTTATATATGTTATATATTTATATTTATAACATGTATTTTCATATACAAAAGTAATTAGTAATATAAGTATCCTATAAACATGTTGAATTTCTGCTGACTTTGAAGATCATGTTTCTAATCTTTACGACCATTTGTGATAGAAGTAAATTTAAGACTAAGTTAAAAATTCTAAAGCACATAGGGCAGAACAAGATTTTCATTCTGCCTCAACCTCTCTTTTCTTGTTTCTGCTTGACTTGGGCAGGAGTAAAGAAATAGACTCCGTGAGCATGATTCATGCAAGCTCTGCTGTCGGTGTGGTCAGCATTACAAAGGGGATGGTTGGTGTGGGGCTTTTGTAGAAGATCTACTTTAAAGAATCTGGAAGTTGCAGTAACACAGGGGGACCTAGTAAAAAACTGCTGCCAGTCCTCCAAGGTGAAACCAAAATGATGATGCTCTCTAAAATGAAGCAGAATAATTCCTGTGTATGAGCCAGAAAAATGACCAAGCTCTCAAGGATCTCAAGAGTATAGGGTTTAGGACTCTGGGGAAGGGCAGAGGAGATAAAGAGTAAAGTAGAGAAGATAGAAGGAGATAATGGAAGAACAGACTCTGATAGCCTTAACAGCCATCAAGGCTAGGCAAACAGAATTTAGTGGGCTTCCTACTTTAGCTAAACATGAAACCCTTTCACTCTGGCATGAGCCTGGAAAGATGATACTCATCTGTATCTCCCAGGCCATTGCTAAGTGAGGTAAGCGCTGAAATTTAGGATGACTCGTTATTTCAGGCCAGGAGATTCTCTTCCTACATGTGCTAAAAACATGACTGACCCCTGGCTTGAATGGGTAAATGCATCAGTCTTTGTGAATGAATCCACTAACTGTACTTCCTTAACGGGAACAGTTTGTGCCTCTACAGGTCTTGTCTTTGTCTGTGGTGGTTATTCTCCTTGGGCCTACCTGGTTGGCACTTCTGGGGAAGTTGAAACTCAGTTATATGGTCACCTAGTAAGCCGCTTGACTTAGGGTCACTCCTTCAGTGGGGTTTTTCTTTGAATGGTTTTGCGTCTTGGGGAATATAGCAATGAAATGCACTCCAAACAGTAGAAATTATACTACTTAGAACAGTAATCCCCCTGGTGCATTGTATTCTCTCAAAAGTTTTAACTGCATGTTCACAACCTCTGACCAGCAGGGAAAGCTGCTGCAATCACCCTAAGACTAGAACATCAGAAAAGAAGTAAGGAGAATGCTTCAGGGGACAGGGGAAGGCTTCAACCCATTCGGGAAACATACATGCAACAGCAAGCATATATTACTGATAACCCATGCTAAGTGGCAGTTGAAGTCCAGCTGCAGATGTTCAAGGGTCCAGAAGGAGGAGGTCTGAGGCCCCTAGGGACAAAAATAGTTTTTCTTAAATGCACTGTTGGGGGAGTGAAGGAATGTAAAAAGAAATAAATGGCAATTGCCGGGGAGCTGGGAAGAACCAAGTGGCCATCTTAGGTTTCTTATAGCCTGACTGTTTGTTAAATTTACAGCCATTGTTTACCCATTTTAGTTTCTCTGATTTAGGAGCAGACTGTTGCCATGTTACAAGGATATCAGAATGGCAAAAGTCTGGCCGTAAGGGGGTCATTTTTGCAGAAGCAGAATGGACTTCATTCATTAGACTTCACACCACATATGCCACAATTTTGATAGAATCTGTTGCCACTGATTTTGTATCAAAGTCAGCTAGGGCATTTCCCGCACGCTCAGTTTCACTCCTTTTAGTATGAGCTTCAATTATGATGAGAGACAAAATTTTATTCCAGGACATATCAGACTTGTAGGAATTTCACACAATTTCTGGAACACATATAACACACACCTATACAGATACAACATAAGGAAGGCTTAATGTTACTTCTTATTTGACAATGCTTCCCATGTAATTTAATGTATCAAGTAAGCCTAATTAGTTTAACAAATCTTTTAGAATGTTCCAGGCGCCCTCTGGAAAAATTCTAAAGTTTCTTCCAAGTCAAAAAAAAAAACAACACTTTATTTTTAGAATTTGATTTTGGGAAGTTTGTCAAAGATATCAAAAGGTTTGGACACTTGACTAAATAAGATCACAGATCAATATGAAATAATATTTAATTGTCTATTTAGCAGATGAAAGAAAATTAAGTTCCAGTTTTACATGACTACACTATTGATATTAAAGCTTAATTTTAATTTTATTGATATTAAGTCTTAATTTTAATAATCCTTATAATAACAATTCCATTTTAGCCAGCTTGATTACACAGGGTAAAGATCCTTTCTTTTTCTTTTCAACCTTTTGTATACTTTTAAGTTTGAAGTGTCCTTCATAACCCGAAGTTCTAATTTAGACAAAATTAGTCTCATTTTCCTTAACACAATGCATCTTCACTCCTCATACCTTTTCTTAGACAAAAACACATCCTGCTTTCCTTGCATACAAAGATGTTTCCTTTTATGTTTTTAGTAGCTTTAATTACATTAGAACTCTTAACCCTTAGAAACTGTAATTTCTAGTGAAAATTTAAGACCTAAACAATTGTGAACTGTTTCTTACATTAACATTCTTTAGATTGACAAGATTATAAATACTTTTATAATTTCTAAAAAATGTGCTTTCTCATAGAAAATTTCTCAGCATGGCACTGAACATTTTACACATCTTATCTATAATAAGAAGCCAAAAGTAGAAAAACCTATATTCATTGATGTTTCAGTTTTTTGTTTTTTGTTTTTCTTATTTGAAAATACTCTATTCAACAGATTTCCATCATTTAACTTGACTTAACAAAACTCTAAGCTTTCAAGTTACCAAAAAATACTTTGGAAGATATTTTTAACTGTGTGTACCATAAAATATAATTGTTGCTAAAAAAGTTTATCTATAAACTCTTATCACAGTTACATCTATTTAAGTCATTTTCTCCCAACAATTACATAGGAAAACTTCTTCATACCGAGTTAATTTTTTGCTGACAAATTTGTAAGACTAGGCAGAATAAAAGTATTATATTTAATGCTGATAACTCTAAAGACATGTCTGTTTTAATTAAACCAACCAACAAACTAGCTTTTATTTACTAAAAATTATTTTAGATCACATGAACCTGAAAGAACCATTTGGGTTAGTTTCTCTATTCCTGATGAGATTTAGAATAGCCAATCTTTATAAGTTCTTGACCCTCAACCCAATTAAATAGAGCTCTTTTACAAATTAATTTTGGTAATACCATCTGAAGGTAGGAGAATACCACACATCTGCAACATACATACGTATCATACAGACAGACACATAGACACAGAGATCTTATAATTTCGAATATTTGTAGAGAAGATTTGTAAGACTTATTAGCCCGATTTCCAAGTACCTCCTGTTTTTTCTTTTTCCTTCTGATGAAAAATATTTCCATTTCAAAGAATGGCTTTTAGGTCCTAGAAAAGCTGGGGGTAGAAAACCTACCTCACAAAGGGATCCAGGATTTCTCCAGGATGGACTTTTGGGGGGGCATATTTTCAGGACAATTCTGTTTCTAATATCCCAATACTACAAGTATTTTGAGATAATAGGGGATGTTTTTGGATTGGCAAAAAGGACTGACTCACCTATCCACCTATTGTTGAATGTGTCTTTTTCTCTGGGTACGTTTAGTTTAGGGGAGAAGGCCTGAAAAAATTCCTACCAGGCTTTGGATATCAGCTATGATCAGAGTTCAGTCAGACCCTGGTGGCTTCCATTTTATTTTCTGCCCTTTTTATCCACTAATCTCAGGAGGTAATTCATTTCTAAAACTTTTGTGGCTTTAAGAAATTCTTAAACTGTGACCCATAGATTGGCCTTTGACCTAGAAGTGAAAGATTTCTGAAGAGGATTGCCTGTAGCCTTGGGTGGTCTAATTTTAAAATGTGTAGTATCCAAGTAAAGGAGGCTAGAGGGGAGCGGTAGAAGTTATATCAGTCTTATAGGTCAGTCTTACAGTCTTCTGTTTTAGGCACATTTTATCTCTTTAATTTTTTATTACTCTTTTGTAATGAATTTTTCAATGGAGCTATTTTGAAATTTCATAGTAGGTTTGAAATTTGGAGGTTTCTGCATAATCCTTATCTCTATGTGCACTTTCTAAATGATTTTAGCTATTTGGAACGTTCCCAATAATGGCCATTGTAATTCAGGATTGTTGTTAGTAAAACTTTGCCATTTTGCTCAATATCTGTAGCTTCCAGGACCACAGCTCTTAAACATAAAATAAGCAGGGGTACCAGAAGTTGGCACACTCAACTCTTTGGATATAAAGATTCCCCCTTTCTTTTAGCTAGGACTTTGGATTTCTCAGAGCCACACTAATCAATTTCTGGGTACTTCTGAAATTCTCATTAGCAGCTAGCCGTTATTTAATATCAACCTGAAGCCTCCCACTGGACCCAGTCCAGCTCAAATTGGACCCAGTCTAATCCAGGACTCAGTGCAGCTCTTAAATCAGACCCAGTCCAACTCTGGCTGCTAAGCACCAATTCCCATGGAACTTTGACCATCAGTCAAATAGTTGAACCATCAGTCCTCGAAGAATGGGGACTGTGGACCAATTCCACACAAATGAAGAACTGCAGCTGCCACCAGCAATTCCCACTGTGGAATATGGGGAAAGACTCCAGACCAATGGGCAATCACAGACTCAACCGTCAGCAGTTCCCAACATGGAATCCAGGGACAGAGCTAAGGGCTGGGGTTTTTCACCTAGGGCATTGCTGTCTAAAAGGATAGGGGGCTTGGCTCTGGGCAGAATCGTCTGCCAGCTCAAGCTGATCTGTCCCCATAAAGGAAAGCCAGTTAGATGGGGAGCTCTAATACAAAAAGAGCAGAGCCTAACCAAGAGGAACTCACCAACGACCCTCAGAAATGTGGAGAAAGACAGTGAACTCAAAAGTGTTCGCAGGGTGCCATGCTTGTATTCCTTGTTATCCCCTCATGCCATTGGAAGTTCAGCTAAGGAGATTTGAAGATCTAATTGGCTTTCCTAGTCAATTCATGAATTAGACAGCCTCCCATCTAGCAACCAGAAGGGCACTCTGAAGGGTTGCAGAAAATGAAAGATTTTTATAGGGAGAAGGGTGGCACAAGGGAGCTATTAGCAAAAAGCAAGAAGGGATTATTTTTAGGCCAGCACATCTTCTTTTGGTGAATGGGGAGAAGGGAATAGCAGGGGTCTTACCGTACAGATTGCTTTTTCTTCCTCTGGGGCATGGAGACAGATTACCTCATGGTTGTTGACCAGAAAATTTCAGACTAGCTGACTAGAGTTACATTTCTGGTGAAGGTTGAAATTGCAGTTAGGTTAAATCTATGCTTGGTGAGCTTTAGCACAAGTGATGCCATTTTGGGCCTTTGGTTTTTCTCTTTAACAAAATAAAGAAGGTAATTTCTAAAATCATCATCCTAGTGCCAGCCTTAGAATTTTCAATATAAATATGCATCATTTTACAGAATAATGTATTTCTGAAAAGCCATGTATATTTTTACAGTCTAAGAAATTGGATCACATATTAAATGTATTTAAGAGAGGTGTTACTGTAATTCCAAAGTGAAATATTTTGCAAGGTGAAGAATTTTATTTTTAAGTAAATATTTATATCCTAACATTTTTGAAAGTTAATTTTCATGTACCAAATCTGCTTTAAAAGAGAAACAGACTTCAAACCCTAGACCTTGATTTCCAGTAAACTACTCTATTTCCCTTTTAAATGTGAAATGAAGGCTGAAGTACAGAAAATGTATTCATATTTGCAATGTCCCTAATTCTGTTAGTTGCCTCACCACATACATTTATCTCTTCCTTTTTACACTATCACATAAAATTTATGGTCTTGACGATCTAAACCAACCACATTTACAAAAATAGGATATTGAGGAGAGAGGAGAAAATAATACATTTCGGAAGCTGGAAAGCAGATACAGCAGTGGAACTGATAATTTAGGCAAGAGGAGGCCTCAGCCTGACTCTCTTCTCGTCGTTGTAACATGTGAGAAGGAAGCCATTCTGTGTGTCAGACACTCAAAAAGCCCAGGTCTGAACACTAGGACAAAAAGATACATGAACCCTAATGTTCACAGCAGCATTATTTATATAGACACATACACAATGGAATACTACTCAGCCATAAAAAATAATGAAATTTTGCCATTTGTAGCAACATGGATGGACTTAGAGGGTATTATGCTAAGTGAAATAAGTCAGACAAAGGCAGATACTGTATGATATCACTTATATGTGGAATCTAAAAATACAACAAACTAGTGAATATAACAAAAAAGAAGTAGACTCACAGATATGGAGAAAAATTAGTGGTTACCATTGTGGGAGGAGCAGTAGTATAGGGTTAGGGGATTAAGAGGTACAAACTGTTAGGTATAAAATAAGCTGCAAGGATATATTGTACAACATGGGGAATATAGCCAATATCTTATAGTGACTGTAGATGGAGTATTACCTTTAAAAATTGTGAATCACTAAATTATACACCTGTAACTTATATAATATTACCATATATCAACTCTACTTTAATAAAAAAATCAACAATTCTGAGATGGTTATTTGGGAAAAAGAGAGTTTTAGAAAGTTTGAAATTATTCTTGAAAATGTGGAAGCAATTTAGAATAATAATAGCACAAAAAATGAAATGGCAAATTTGAAGGGAAACTTTGCTTCAAAATACCATTCTATTTATATTTATTCACAAATATGTATTGAGAACAAAACAGACAAAATATCTGGGCTCAGAGTGCTTGTTTTAAGATGGGCGGAAAAGAGGTAATAAAAATTATTATAATAATTATAAAAATTATATATATATAATAAAATTATAAAAATTATATATAATTTTTATTATATATTATATATTATATATTATATTATATATAATATAATTATAAAAATTATAATTTGCAATTAAATTACTTGAAATAAATGGGATCCATCTTTCTTTTTAGTTCTATGAGTATTTGCTTCATATTTGTTGGTGGTCTGTTATTAAATACATACACATTTAGGATTGTCATGCCTTCTTAATGAATTTACCCCTTTTACATTTTGTAGTGTCTCTCTTTATCCCCAGAAATATGCCTCGGTCGGCTACATCAGGTGACTTTTGCTTTGTCTTGCCATGATATATCATTCTTTCAACCGTTTGCTTAACATATCCAGAACAACCTTGTCTTATTTGGTACTGATTCACCCCACTTCTAAGACACGATGCTTCTAAGAATTCTTCCCAGTGCCTTGTATAGTGCAAGGTTTCTTCACTTTAGCTGATGGAAACACAAAACGATTCCCAGCTCTGTGGAAGCTCTAGGAATTGTTGGTCTACTAGGTACCTCATGGTTTGTCTTTCCCTTGTCTTGGGGAGTTTCCACTCACACAGATGCAGACCAGTTCTTGGCAGGACTCAATGGGCGGCCTCAGTACACACCTGGAGCTCTTTTCCCTATGTAGCTTCCTCTTGTCAGATAATCTGCCCAGCAATTCCATCCACCTTTGCCTTCCTGAACTCTGTGCCCTCATCTCCACAGTTCAGCAAGACCTCAGGGTTCTTTCTAGGTTCTCCCTACCTGTGCTGCAGCCTGGCAAACACATGCAGGTAGTGAACTGAAATGTCTTATAATGTATTAAGACACATCTGAGAATAATTGAGAAGTAGAAGAGAATGTTAGAGGCATAGACAAGCTATTATGCTATATAGTGGGCAGTCAGGAAGTGAGATTAACACAGGGAGCATTGAAACTGGTTTAAATATAGTCTTATTTGGTTAAGTTAAATAAGTCAGCTTTTTGAGATTTAGAAATAACGAGACTATTAAAAATGCTATGTCGATCCCCCATCCTGAGTTTCTCTGATGGGTGATTCTTTTTTGGTCAGTCATTAAGTTATCATTTGCTCTCCATCACAGCTTTAACATCAGCTCTACCATACCCCAAATGTGAGCTAGAGAAGCCCTAGGGATGTAGCCCTTTCATCTGTGAGGTGATCCACGCTAGAAGAAGAGCTGTAAAGTCAGGGAATAAGAAGTTACGTTCCAGGTACTCTTAGCTACTCTCACATGCATGAAAAATATTTTCACTTGATTGAGATGGTCTGTAAAATTAAAAACTGTTATTCATATGCATTTAGGGGAAAAAGAATTTGTATCTGGTTATGTATAACCAGATATATGTATCTGGTTATATCTGGTATCTGGTATATGTATCTGGTTATGTATATTTTCCCCTTAATAATGTTGGATAATTTAAAAATACTTGCATAATATTTCTCATTTACCAGGCACAGTTTTAAGTGTACTACAAACAGCATTTCCCTTAATCCATACCATTCTTCTTAAATGGCAAGAATCATTATTATCCTTGTTTTTCAAATGAGGATACTGAGGCACAGGAATTTTAATTACATGATCATGATCGTAGGACTGGCCGGTGATGGTGTCAGAATTCAAGTCCAGGCAGTCTGGCTGTAGAGATTCTGGCTGAAGCACTTCACAGGCTATAGCTAGAGCAAGATTTGCTATCGATGCTGATTTTATTGGATCTTCTTCTGAACTATGTTCTACATTTCTCTGACTTTCTGGATATCCTTATTAATAGAGTTGATTTTCACTATTTGCGTTAGTTATGTTCTACAAATTCATCATGAACACTGATTTTAAAACACTGAAACATTGCTCCTAGGGGAAATAGAGGGTTAGGATCCCGTGAGCCTCTGGTCACAACATTTTCATCAAGCGATCAATGCGAAAACTTTTCTTTTTTTTTTTGCGGTACGCGGGCCTCTCACTGTTGTGGCCTCTCCCGTTGCGGAGAACAGGCTCCAGACGCGCAGGCTCAGCGGCCATGGCTCACGGGCCCAGCCGCTCCGCGGCATGTGGGATCTTCCCGGACTGGGGTACGAACCCGTGTCCCCTGCATCGGCAGGCAGACTCTCAACCACTGCGCCACCAGGGAAGACCTGCATAAACTTTCTAATGTGTGTTTTGTTTAAAGACACCTTATTTAATATATATTAAATATATTGATTCATTAGCATTGAACTCACAGACAACAGCCCTATAACTCATGCCTGAATGAAGCTTATCTAACCCATGCATTTTCTTCATAAGGCACATCACTGCCTTTCACACTTAGGGAAACTAAACAGTATGTCAGCGCTCTGCTTGGTACCATTTGAAACAGTGAAATCACCAACAAAAAGCATAAAATTATAAGAAATATGACACTAAATAGATTGTGAAAGGGACATTTGTTTGCAGGGCTTTGCCTTGTTTGACTTCAGCTGGGAATGTGTGCAACAGGTCACTCAGTTTTTCGCCACTGGACGCATACCCATGGGTGACCATGAAGGTGAGGCTAATGTTGATTTTGAGGTTACACATAAGTTTCAGCAAATGGGTGAATTCACAAATATGGAATCCATGAATAATGAGAATTAATTGATAATAAAAATTAAGGAAAATGAAATTGGGTCTTAAACATACAGAATATGAATGTAAAAACAAAAATATGAAAACAAAAACCCGACGTTGTTTGTATGGGCACTTCCATTTTCAACCTGGGAACAGATAGTAAAAACTTGAAAAGGAAACTTTGATTTATGATTTTGAACACGTTAAGTAAAATACTTTTTCTTCTGTTTGAAGACACTGCTCACAAGCCAGAGATAGTATCTTCTAAGAGAAAGAATATTCCCTGACAGAAGAGCCCATGTCTACTTTTATTTTACAGTAAATAAGGATATTAATCTGTCCATGAAGAACTGAAAATATGTGATTTTAAAAAGATATTCAAAGGTGTAATTTATTTCCCTGAAAGCTTGATATTCCATAACTGGATGAAGAATGAGATTAGTGATGAGGAGAATATTAATAAGGATAAATCAATAGCTATTGGTCCAGTATCTAGAAATAGAAGTTAATGAGCAAACAGAATGAGTGGTACATAAAACTTTACTGACAAAATTGGTAGCTGTGTTATTTTACATTCAAAGTACTTAACAATTCTATGAAACAGTTGCTGCTCAATTAGAACTCAATTACATGTTAAATGAACTAAATGCCATTTCATTTGCACAGAGGAATCTTTAATAATGATTAATGGAAATTTAATCAAATATGAGTTGAGACTGCAATGTGTTCAGCAATAGAATATGAATGAGTTACATTGGTACTAACTAGATCCATTATCTAGATCATGATGCTGATGAGGTCAAGTTTGAGGGTGTGATCCTTACGCAGCACATCAAGCAAAAAGAATATTATGTAAAGTAACAGGTGGCATCACATAATAGACTCTTCACCTTGCAAATGTATCCCTTTGGCCACAATAGCACAAAGTTATGCAGAATAAGGAAAGTTACTCACACTGGTTCAAAAATATGTCAGTCAGTATTTTTGTTTTAAAAATGCAAAGAGCAACAATTGAAAGGATTTATTAGTTAATAAGTTCTTAATGATTAGCACATAAGACCTATACATCCAAAGAATTACGTTTACTTCCAAAAGAGAGAGAGTGAGGTCCTTGCTCCTCTTTGTTCACCGTCCATACCCAATACCCGTCTATCATCCCAAAGTTTGGATAATTGTATAATATTCTCATAGTAAAACAGTTTACAATGTATATATTTCATTTCAAGTGAAAATAAATTTTAATTTGATTATTTAAAATATGACGTTTTTTATTTACATGTAAACAACAGGCTCAACTTGAATAGCAAATGTATGCTACTTATTTGCATCTAGTATGTTGTGTTCTTTGGCATGTTTTATTCATATTCTATTAGTTTTGTTTTTTAGTTTATATTATTACAGATAATTATGCAGTGTGTTATTTTCTAACACTCGAGAAAAACTGAAATGTTTATAAATTCATTGTTATCTTCTTTCTTCTAAATTAGTTTTGTTTTGCTCTAGGGGTAACAAAACTCTTTCCTCCATCTTTTAATTCTAGTATTGACCCTCCAATTTATCTGTGTAAATTGGAGGGTCTGAATTTACTGAATTCCTAGCATCCTAGCAATATTAGGGGAGCAAAAAAGCATAATTTATTTTCCTCACTACCTGGTGTTTTATGAATACATTTTTCCTCAGTGAGAATATTCTAGCTGTATGAGTATTTGCCCATTAAGCTTATAATTTCTACAGAGTAGAGTAAAAGAAATAAATTGTTTTTGATTAGTATATTATTATAAAAATGAAGTGAAGCTAACATCTATTTTTTATTCATAAGCATATTGAATATGCTGTGCCAGTGATTGAGGCAGGTATTCAAGATAATGCTTACACAGTATCACAGTGCCCCTTTGGTAATCCTGACGCTATGGGGGGACAGAATTCACTGTTAAATTTAGTTTGGTATTATACAAATCTCAACATAGTGACATGCTTCATGTAGTGTATAAATCCAAATTCTACTTTCATGGACAAGATGCAGGTACTGAGTTATTAAGGTCTCATTTGAAGACACCCACTGAGAAAACTGCCTGCTATTCAATTTAACTATCTGTCAGAGGGATAACAAGAGAGACCTAGTTGTTGGAACTCAAACCTGTGTATCAAAGAATATGAGCAATGCATGGTGGATTTCAAGCTGAAGAGAAATGGTATTATTAATATAATACTCATGTGAACTGTTCTTTCATTAGCAGTTCCAATTTGCAAAACACTCTCCTTGTCGTAGATATTCTTTTTAGCTCTATATCCTACAACTGAGCCTACTAGTGTTTCAGACTTTGAAACACTGGTGTTTTAAAAGGTTTAATGTCAAAAAGCTCTAATCCAGCTATGTGATAATATCTGTTACCTTTTGAATGTTTCGCTTTGAATGTATATTCAGAGGATCTAAGAGGTCATGTAAATAGATCTTAAGGTATTGTATGCTCTATAAATTTTCTTGAAAAATAGTTAATTAGAAAAAGTATGCTACTGGAAATAAAAAAATTTATGAACTATCAGGATTATTTTAAAAGATAAACATTAAGTTTCTTATTTTAAGTCATATTAAGTTAAATTTCTATAACATTAGCTCAGCTTATACAACTAAAATATATAAAAGAAGTATAATATGTAAGGCATATGAGCTTTCCTCGGTTATAAACAATTTGATTTAAATTTCATAAGTCTGTTTCTCTTTCTCAGCCACCCACATCCTTTCAATAAGCACAGATATTTAGATAAATATCTGTATACTGTTATTTAGATAAATATCATGTGTATACTGTTTTTCCCTTCCACTCCACATGTATTCCAGTACAGAGATTAAATTCTTTTCTTGCTTCCCCCTCCCTTCACCCTTCCACCCTAGCATCAACCCGTGCCCTGGAGATAAGGGAAAACAGTGTATGCCTGTCTGTCTTGCCCCAGATCCTCCACTAAATGATGATTGCCCATGTGCCATCCCATAACTGAGTTTGATACATTTCTGTTAACACCACTTTAAAACTTTTCACATATTCGACCATTATTTATAGCTTGTTTCTAGTCCCTAACTCACCTCATAACATCTAAACTTACCTCATGACGTTTTCTCTCATTCCTTCTTTTTTTGTCCTCTCTCTCTGCCATCTTATTTCACGTTTCCTCTATTCATTCCATGTGTGAGCCAAAGACAAACGGACAAAAATAAACAAATCAAAAACCAAAAAATAAATGTTTAAATAATGTCTGAAAAGGCAAGGTAAATGTGAGCATTTGGAAAATAAAAATAAATGGAGTCCCATTTATTTTCGCTTTAATTAGACATAGTATCCAGTTAATTAAACTATTGAATGGTGTAAAATGCCAATACAGTTTATTTACCCAATTTTGTAAAACTTTTTCAAAATTTAAAGTGGTTTTCAAAATTTAAGTGGTTTTCCACATTCACAAGAATGAGGAAGTATGGAGAAACAGTCTGTGTTGGGGAGAGCTCTGACAGATACAGCAATGGTGGATCCTACGTGTTCTCTATGTGATATCACACCAAACCAAACCAGATCTGCTTGCGGAACAAACTGCCGAGTGGAGTAATTTTTCTCTTTCCAGAAGTTACTGGTGAACTTCTGTTTATATTGTTTTTCTGAATTCTTATGGCATTGCAGAAGTACTTCAGGAAGTAAAGTTTCTGTCTGATCCTTCTTAATTTTTGTTCATCTTGTTTCATCTAAACGATAGCTAGAAGAATTTTCACATAATTTGTACTTGAAGAAAGACTCTTTCCAGAGTCTTACAACTTATCCAATGTGTTCTTGCTTTTGTACTAATCAAAGTTTTTTATAGGTAAGCGTGTAGGACGTATCAAGTGAGGAAAATTATGGAAGCATAGACTCATATTAATATGTAACTTTTTTTCATTTTTAAAAAATTTTTGTTGAAGTATAGTTGATTTACAATGTTGTGTTAGTTTTAGGTGTACAGCAAAGTGAATCAGTTATACATATACATATAGCCACTCTTTTTTAGATTCTTTTCCCATATAGGCCATTACAGAGTATTTAGTAGAGTGCCCTGTGCTCTACAGTGGGTCCTTATTAGTTATCTATTTTATGCGTAATAGTGTGTACATGTCAGTCCCAATACCTATCATATTTTTAAATGGCTCTTATATTTAGAACAACCTTTTACTTTTTATTTAAGAACATGGACTATGGAATCATTTTGTGAGAGATTTGATTCCTGGATGTACCAATTTGATAAATTTGACCTTGGGCAAATTAATTAAAATCATGTTTTCTCATATATTAAACAAATTCCTAGGAGAACTAATGTATATGAAGCATTTGTATTGCAATCCAGGATTCGTTAAGCATCAACGTTGGATATTCTATTGGAACTCTTTGATATTATCATGGGATCAACTATATTTATAATAACTTTAATTTATACTTTATCCATTAATCCTAATTGTTACCCCAGAACCACAGAGAATAATTATAATACCTTTACATATAGCAGTCCTTGAAATACTTAGATCATACAACCATGGTCCAAAAATCTCTTGTCTGTGCCAAATCTTGTGACTTCAGAAATTTTTATGACATGATTTTCCTCACATTTGATCCTCTGGTCACTGTTTTATAGATATTCGTTAGTAAGTATTTCCTTTTCCATATGGAACCCTAAACTAGCTACTGTACTTCTGATACAGCTTCGTTAAAGATGTAAAGATAATTCATTGAAAAATTTTAACCTGAATTAAACATTATAATTGATGACCTTTGAGCTTATATTGGGCTCCTCCTCTTCCTTGTCATCTTTCTCTTTGAAAACTACCTCATCCTCTCCTTCCCTTTCCTTCTCTTCCCTTCCTCAACTATTTCTTTCTAAGGTGTGGCACAGCAGGGTCAGCATCTAAGTTGGGGATGGGGGAAGGCAGTGTCCCAGAGGGGTTGTCAGGGGAGTGAGAGAGAGATGAGAAGCGTGCTGTGGGGAGATTCTTGTATGACGCTGAGGTGCCCAGTTAATGTGAAAAGGGCATCTAAGCAGGATGGGGACCCAGGGAAGCCTGCCAGAGCCAAGGCACTTTCTACAAGGGGCAGGAAGATCAAATGGGATGGACTAGGAAGGTGTCCATGCACCAGGGCAGGGGCAGGAGGAGACACGACACAGTGCAGACTGTGAGAGACTAGGCTGAGGAGGAAGGTTGTGGGAGTGGGGGAGGAGTAGCCAAGCACAGGAATTCAGAAACTGAGCAGGACCTACACGTGTAGGTGCAGTCAGGTGTGGAATGGTAGAAATTCATCAGGATGAGAAGGGCATTCTGCAAGGGGACACCTGGGGTGGAGTGTTCAAGCCCAACCGGGTTAAAGAGGGAGTCCTTGCAGGAAATGGCCAATGCATTGTGTTAAAATCTGAGCACAGTAAGGAGGATACCCAGGCAGGGAAAGGGGCATCGGTGGGTGTAGGGAAAGGGGGTAGAGGGGTGGAAGATCTGAGAACTAAATGTGTTCTTTGCTTTTATGGTGTCACTGCTCCCAGGCCTTGTCTATGTACATAGTCAGGGAATATATATGTAGCCATATCCATGTGTATATACACATATATACTCATATACGCAAAAATGCATATATATTAATATGCATGAAATGTTCTTAGTTATTACCTTAATGTTGATATTTCTAATGCTGATGTGACAACATCCCTTCATATTTGCAAATTGCTTCATTAATAGGGGGGAACCTGACTCTGTATTCTTAATATGCTTACTTATTTGAACATTCTCTGTGTACGTGGGTGTGTGAATGACTTTAGTATTTTGGCTAATGTTGAGATTATTGCTAATTGAAGTCACTTCCAGTTATTCTGTATTGAAGAGTTTCGTGACTGCTTATTTAATTTCCTGACATTTCATCAAAAATTCTTCAAAGTGACACAAGACTGGGTAAATGATACATGATTTTAAATGAAAGAGTATACAAAACTAAAATATTTGTATAAGATAACAAAGTTGTATTTGCAAATGGCTTCAGTTCCTTACTCAATAATATAGTATATAAATCTGTACACCAAAATAAATTGTTCTAATATAAGACCTGGAATGAAAAGAGAAGAAAATAGAGGAACCTATTTTTTTTTTTTTTTTTTTTTTGCAGTACGCGGGCCTCTCACTGTTGTGGCCTCTCCAGTTGCAGAGTACAGGCCCCGACGCGCAGGCTCAGCGGCCATGGCTCACGGGCCTAGCTGCTCCGTGGCATGTGGGATCTTCCTGGACTGGGGTACGAACCCGTGTCCCCTGCATCGGCAGGCGGACTCTCAACCACTGCGCCACCAGGGAAGCCCAGGTAGGCTTTTTTTTTCCATCCTTGGAGATATTTTGAATTTCTTCTTTGCTTTCATTGGGCTAAAATTTCACTTGTCACATAAAAGTAGGACACTGTTTATAAAAGCTATAAACAGTCCTCAAAAGAGTCAACTTGACTTCTATTTCACTTGCTACCCAATCTCTGAAACTGCCAAGACTGGAAATTCTTAGTGTGCCAAAGAAAGAATGCCTGCCTTTTTGGTCTGTTTATCTTGCTGTGGTTTACGTATTACATACTCCCATCTACTTTATTTTCCCCTAATGTCTCTCCTCCACATGACTGTTCTCTTTCCTCCCTTTCTTCCAGCTGATATGTGTGTTTGTGTGCGCGCGTGCATGTGTGTGTGTGTGTGTGTGTGTGTGTGTGTGTGTGTGAAAATTTCTTTAGCATTGTTTCAGCGTTTCATTGGGAGAAGAGGTAATTCGTGTGCGTGGTCAACTCTCATAAACTGTACAATAAAATGCTTTTTAACTTTATAATATGGAGTGCCTTTAGAACTAAGATTTACTGTTAAGGGAAAATCTATTTCTTTGAAACCAAGCAAGTTTTTTTTTTCCTTAAATCTTCAATCAATGTAAAAAGTACTTCTGTAAAAATTGTAATACTTTTAAAGGTTGACTTAAGTCTTCTACTTAAATAAGCAATAATAGGACTCATTATCTATAATAGCATTTATTTTTAGCCCATCTGTATACAGAAATCTAGACTTTATATTTTTTATAGTTTTATGCTAAACCGCCATCTAGTGATATATGGAGTTCTTTAAAAACGGGCAATGTACAATAACATATATGGGTGTGTAATATGTGTGTGTGTTTATTTTCCTACAGTCATGTATTGAATATCTTTTGTGTGCTGAGTGCTATTCTATTTACTAAGCATACAGAAATAAACAAACTCCGTATTCTCATGTAGCTTAAATTCTACACACAACCATAAAGTAGGCTCTTATTTCCATAATGGAAACCAAGGCATTCATCTGATACCTACTTAAGAGAAGCACTTAGTGAGACTTGTCATGATGTGAGCAGCTCTGGGAAACCTAGCTAACAGGAAGCAATTACTTAGAATGTCTCTAGAACTCAGTGGCTTGTGAACTCTAAAATATTGTCTTTCCCTTCGTACTTTACTGAGGATCTATGAACAATATGAAACCCAAACATAACTTGAGAAAACATCATGGAACAGTGGGAAAAAGTCATCTGGAATTTAAGTTCTAAGTTCTCAAGCCTATTCCTGCCACTCACAAGGCTTATATTCTCTGCCCATACAAAAACCTACATTTTGGGGCTTCCCTGGTGGCGCAGTGGTTGAGAGGCCGCCTACAGAGGCAGGGGACACGGGTTCGTGCCCCAGTCCGGGAAGATCCCACATGCCGCAGAGTGGCTGGGCCCGTGAGCCATGGTCGCTGAGTCTGCGCGCCCAGAGCCTGTGCTCCACTACGGGAGAGGCCACACAGAGACAGGCCCACCCTTGTTTCAATCCCATTCTAAAAACTGTCAGAACAGTTCTTTCCAGAGCTACTTTTGTCAGACAACTAGTGACCAGGTGCTACCCACACTCAGGATTATACAGAGTTGTACACTGCAGTTAGAGGGGGGCAGATCTGTGGGACCATTTTATAAAATCTCCTATGGTGGATAGATAGATAGATAGGTAGATTGGGGGTAGGGAGGGAGAAAACGTTACTTCATATAGATCATTATAAAACTCAAATTTTACATCAGTTTCAAAGTGCCCTGGTTTTCTACTATCTTGAAAAGATGAGAATTGTGAGCATGATAATTAAACTGCACTGCTTTATTTTGCAAAATATAAAAGGAAAAGTAACTTGAATGGTTGTTGTATACAGGTAATTTGAGAGTAATTTATCTGTAAACCTGTTTTATCTGGTGATTACCTTGAAAAGTGTTGTAAACATGTAAATGGAAATATTTGAATGTGCCTTAAGTAAGAAATTTTTTTAAAATGTGCACATTGTTTTGGGTATATCCTCCTCACTGGTTACATGAGAATTGAATGAGAATTTTCCCACATGACCTGGTGAAAAAATATGAAAGTAAGGAGTTTAATTTTTTTACAAGATCATTCTTGAGAAATAACTGTCTGCTAGAAGTCTGTCTGTACACATTTAAAATGTGCTATACTTTCATTCTTGAACAGAGTTATCCAAAATTTATTGTAGTTAGTAAGCAATAAGCTATTTTAAATGGAGGACCAGCATGTACTTGTAAGATACCTTTGGACTGTATGAGGATCGAGCAACATATGTGCTTCAGTAAACACCCTTTTTCTTTAATATGCTGATCTTTAGAAGCTCTTTCTGTAAATAGTTAGAATCTAAGTATTGAATTTTTAATCTCCTTGCAGCAGAGCAAAGGGAAACTTAGTAGTGTTAATATATTTTGTACTAGAACACTTTGGAAAAATATTCATACTTGCCAGAGTTAATTTCTAATTTTGTACTCTTGAGACAATGAAGTTTTGCTATAATGAATTTACTGGAAGATTTTACCTTTTTTTGTTCGTTTATAATAAAGGGCACTGCAGCTAATTTTTCTTAAATTATCATCAAACAATCAAACATATTTATGGTACAGAAACATATTTGTTATTTACCGACCAAACATTAAGAATATGAGTGTGCCGTTCCCAATGGAAAAAATTCTGTCAGACAATTTGTTAACATTATGCCAGTAGAAAGCATAACACTATCAGAATTTTACTCCCTCTTTAGAATGGGGCAAGGACAGTTAATCCAGTAATTTCTATTTTCTCTGTGTTCAATCCTAAAACCAATAGATCAAAGATGTGTCCAAGAATTATGTACTTAGAACTAACACAAAATTGGCATTTTAGTAACTAGACCCTGCAGAAATTATATCTGACTTAAATATTTACTCTTGGAGGTTTTGGATGTACTCTTTGACTTTATATTCTTTATAGGCTATACCAGGTGAAGAATTTAAATTAATGCCAAATAAGCCAATCTATCTCCCTAAAGTATAGTTAACCAGAGTTTCTCACCACTGACATCATGTCTTTTAGAGATTTTCTCTCCTCCATACAGAGGTGCTATGAAGATACATGAAAAAGTTACATCACATGTTTTAGACTGACACTATTGCCAAAATTTTTAATGCAATTTGAGAAATTTAAATACCAATAAACTATCTTCTTGTTTTAAATTGACTGAATTACCTTACTTAGCAAACTTATCTCCTTACCTAAGATTGCTTTCCCAGTGATTGGCAGCACCATAAGTCTAATTGCCAAACTCAGAAATCAGGCATAACCATTCACATGTCTCTCGTTATCAGTCAGTCACTAAATTCGATTGACTCTGTCTTTAAATATTCTCAGCTCCTCCACTTCTTCCAGCCTTCCTTATTCTTATATATATAGTGCAGGCAACTGTTAATTCTTGTTTGGGTAAGTGACAGTCTTCGATTGTTTCCCTGAAGGCAGACTGGGTGAATTTTCCTAAACATAAATTGTCACCACCACCACCCGCCCCCCCACCCCACCGCCAACTGGCTTCACATTAAATTTAGGATAAAGTCCAAATGCTTCAACAAAGCCTATAAATTCTTCATTGCATAATCCTAGCTAGTCAGATTTGCCATTTTCTCAGTTTCTTTACCAGCCATACAAAATTGATCTTTGGTTATTTTTTTCACCTCACTTTTGTACTTTCAAAGACGTTCTCTCTGGTTTAAATACTTGTCTCCTTCTTCTTGCCCCATTTTGCCTATCCATCAGCTACTCATAATCTAGGTCTTAAGTTTCTCAAAATTTTGTGATCCCTGAACTGAGTTTATTGGCCCTTTTGTGGGCTGTTTTTGCTTATCCATATCCTCTGTCCAGACGTCCGTCACATTTTTGTCATCCTCATGGGCACATCACAGTGACTAGCTCAGTGCCAGACATATGATAAACATTTGATAAATGTTTGCTGAATGCATAAATGAATGACAGCTAAGGGAAATAGAAGGGAATATAGAATTATTAATAATTATGTTATTTTATTATAATTATATAATTATATTATACAATAAATTCACTTATATTATTGATTTTTATTGTTTTTTGGGGGGTAGGGTAAGTTGATATCAATGGAAAAAGTATACACATCTCTATTATGTTAGTCTGTATCCTTTACTTACTTCTATTTCCTTTTAATAAAATGACCAAGTTGAAGGTTTTGCGGAAGATAAAGGTGAAAATTCTAGACAATAGATGGAGAAGTGCATAGATGCCTATTATTTCTCTAGTAAATAAAAGAGAAAATGGTGAAATTTAAATACAGAAGGAATTTAGCTCTTTCAGAATGATTGAGTTAATAAACAATGGAGCCAGCCAGCACAGCTGCATAGTAGAAAGAGAGAAGCTTCCTCTTTGAAGTTGCTGTTTTGGTTGTGCTCACTAGGATTATCCTTGAACAAGAGAGAATTTTAATCTAATACTGTTGGAACCTAGAAGTTAAAAGAGACATTTTATAATTTATAAACATCAGAAGTGGCAGAGTCTAGAATCATTGCCAAAAGAGTAAGGCTGAGTTTGTAATTTTTTTTTACCACTGACTATATTTCTTGGCATAATTTTAAAATCATAATTCTTAGAAAAGAATTATTAGGAAAAATAATGTTAGTGAAAACTTCAAATATACTGTGTTCTTTGTTTTATGAAATCCACGGTAGCAAAAACAGAAGCCTTCACATTCATGTGATTATTGAGGAAAGATAAAAACATACTGCTTTTTTTAATTGAGGTATAGTTTATAATATTATATAAGTTACAGGTGTACAATATAGTGATTCACAATTTTAAAGGTTATATTCCATTTATAGTTATTGTAAAATACTGTTTATATTCCCCGTGTTGTACAGTATATCCTTGTAGCTTATTTTAAACCTAATAGTTTGTACCTCTTACTCCCCTATCCCTATGTCCGCCCCCCCCACCACTGGTAACTACTACTTTACTAGTTTAAAATATAACAAACCAGTGAGCATAACAAAAAAGAAGGAGACCCACAGATGTAGAGAACAAAAACATGCTGTTTTAAAGTGAAAAATAGAGCATAACAAAGGAATGTATCACAAAAGTAAGTAAAATGGTCAAACAGGAAAAAAACTTTTTATTTCCTTTTTCATTTTCAGAGTAAATTTTACAATTGCACAGAGAGAGCTATACCCATGTTATTTTTAAAAAAACTGTCCCACTAGTAATCCTACTGTATTGGTATTTTAATGACATTTAATTCATTACTTAAAATTATGTTATTAAAAGCACATTTTAGTAGGTCTGTGTCTTTATTCCTGTCTTACCCGTAGGTTCTTCATGACATTTCTTTTCTCTTAAATTCCATATATATCTGTTAGCATACGGTATTTGTCTTTCTAACGGACTTGAGGATATGGGGAAGGGGAAGGGGAAGCTGTGACAAAGCGAGAGAGAGGCATGGACATATATACACTACCAAACGTCAGGTAGATAGCTAGTGGGAAGCAGCCGCATAGCACAGGGAGATCAGCTCGGTGCTTTGTGACCGCCTAGAGGGGTGGGACAGGGAGGGTGGGAAGGAGGCAGACACAAGAGGGAAGAGATATAGTAACATATGTATATGTATAACTGATTTACTTTGTTATAAAGCAAAAACTAACACACCATTGTAAAGCAATTATACTCCAATAAAGATGTAAAAAAAGTATATAAATAAATAAGTCACAGGCAAAAAAAAAAAGCACATTTAAAAAACTTTTCAGAATTCTCTCTCCATCTATGTGTTATTATAGCTTGACTTTTTAATTAAACATGCTTTTTAAAATCTTATATTGGAGTATAGTTGATTAACAATGTTGTGTTAGTTTCAGGTGTACAGCAAAGTGATTCAGTTATACATATACATGTGTCTATTCTTTTTCAAGTTCTTTTCCCATTTAGGTTATTACAAAATACTGAACAGAGTTCCATGTGCTATACAGTAGGTCCCTGTTGGTTAAGATTGTTTCCTTCCTCTTTCACTCTGTTGTTCCTTATGTTTCCAGGACAACCCACTGAATCTCTAATGTTTTGTGAAGATGTCCCCAGCGTGTATTCTTTTTTTTTTTTTTTTTAATAAATTTATTTACTTTTGGCTGTGTTGGGTCTTCGTTTCTGTGTGAGGGCTTTCTCTAGTTGTGGCAAGCAGGGGCCACTCTTCATCGCGGTGCACGGGCCTCTCACTGTCGCGGCCTCTCTTGTTGTGGAGCACAGGCTCCAGACGCACAGGCTCAGTAGTTGTGGTGCACGGGCCCAGTTGCTCTGCGGCATGTGGGATCTTCCCAGACCAGGGCTCGAACTCGTGTCCCTTGCATTGGCAGGCAAATTCTCAACCACTGCGCCACCAGGGAAGCGCCCTAGGATGTATTCTTATCTGCTTGGCATCCCATAATCTGATATCTGTGCTCTTTTCAACATGACAGCTAACTTACCTGAAAACTTAATTGCTAATGGTGTGTAAAAGAAGTATTCATTATTCATATGCTCCTAAAAGGGTAGAGCTATGATTTTACAAGTAATTTTTTGCATAAAACAATAGGAGTACAAAATAAAATTAAAACTACATTATCTTCACCCAAAATGACTATTTTAAGCTATTTTTACTTTTCAGTTTCTCTTCACTTGACCATATCATCATATATTTTTTTAGTAAATGAACTAATATTGTGGAATACGTTCATCTGTTAATTCATTTGGCAAACATTTATTATATACATTGAGTTTGAAGTTGATTTGTTGGTGCTTTGGAAAGCTAGCTTCAGACTGCAAGGAGCTTATTGTGTATTTGGTGACATGACAAGCAAGTAGAGTAATACCATATAGAGTGATAGCAACTATATTAAAGTAATGTTGGAGTACTGTGGAAACATATCAGTGAGCAGCAGATCAAATTCCTGAGAAGGCTTTCAATCAGAAGTGTAATGAGACATAGAGAATACAAGAATATTAGCACTAAAGATGGATTATGGATTATGCATTGAACACAAGTCTAGGAAGAAGGGACAACAACAAAGAGCCCAAGGAGAGAGCATGATGTATAAGGGAGCTGCAAGAGTGAGTGCAGAGCGCATGGCGTACTTGAGTGTGTGGAGAAGGTATCAGGAGTAGGAAGCATAATTCTGGATAAAAAGATCAATGCCAGATAATGGGTTAAATGCTCCAACCAAAAGACACAGGCTCATTGAATGGATACAAAAACAAGACCCATATATATATGCTGTCTACAAGAGACCCACTTCAGACCTAGGGACATATACAGACTGAAAGTGAGGGGATGGAAAAAGATATTCCATGCAAATGGCAATCAAAAAAGCTGGAGTAGCGATACTCATATCAGATAAAATAGACTTTAGAATAAAAAATGTTACAAGACACAAGGAAGGACACTACATAATGGTCAAGGGATCAATCCAAGAAGAAGATATAACAATCATAAATATGTATGCACCCAATATAGGAGCACCTCAATACATAAGGCAACTGCTAACAGCTATAAAAGAGGAAATCGACAGTAACACAATAATAGTGGGAGACATTACCACCTCACTTACACCAATGGACGGATCATCCAAACAGAAAATAAGGAAACACAAGCTTTAAATGACACAATAGACCAGATGGATTTAATTGATATTTATAGGACATTCCATCCAAAAACAGCAGATTACACTTTCTTCTCAAGTGCGCACAGAACATTCTCCAAGGTAGATCATATCTTGGGTCACAAATCAAGCCACAGTAAATTTTTTTTTAAATAAATGTATTTATTCATTTATTTATTTTTGGCTGTGTTGGGTCTTCGTTGCTGCACACGGGCTTTCTCTAGTTGTGGGGTGAGCAGGGGGTACTCTTCATTGCGGTGGGTGGGCTTCTCATTGCGGTGGCTTCTCTAGTTGCGGAGCACAGGCTCTAGGTGCGCGGGCTTCAGTAGTTGTGGCACGTGGGCTCAGTAGTTGTGGCACGTGGGCTCAGTAGTTGTGGCACGTGGGCTCAGTAGTTGTGGCACTCTGTGGCATGTGGGATCTTCCCGGACCAGGGCTCGAACCCGTGTCCCCTGCATTGGCAGGTGGATTCTTAACGTCTCTACCACCGGGGAAGCCCAAGCCACAGTAAATTTAAGAAAATTGAAATCATATCAAGCATCTTTTCTGACCAAAACACTATGAGATTAGAAATGAATCACAGGGAAAAAAAAACCGTAAAAAACACAAACACATGGAGGCTAAACAATACGATACCAAATAACCAATAGATCACTGAAGAAGTCAAAGAGGAAATCAGGAAATACCTGGAGACAAATGACAATGAAAACAGGACAATCGAAAACCTATGGGATGCAGCAAAAGCAGTTCTAAGAGGGAAGTTTATAGTGATACAAGCCTACCTCAAGAAACAAGAAAAATCTCAAATAAACAATCTAAACTTACACCTAGAGGAACTAGAGAAAGAACAAACAAAACCCAAAGTTAGCAGAAGGAAAGAAATCATAAAGATCAGAGCAGAAATAAATAGAAACAAAGAAAACAGTAGCAAAGATCAATAAAACTAAAAGCTGGTTCGTTGAGAAGATAAACAAAATTGATAAACCATTAGCCAGATTCATCAAGAAAAAGAGGGAGAGGAGTCAAATCAATAAAATCAGAAATGAAAAAGGAGAAGTTACAACAGACCCACAGAAATACAAAGGATTATAAGAGACTGCTACAAGCAACTCTATGCCAATAAAATGGACAACCTGGAAGAAATGGACAAATTCTTAGAAAGGTATAACCTTCCAAGACTGAACCAGGAAGAAATAGAAAATATGAACAGACCAATCACAAGTAATGAAGTTGAAACTGTGATTTAAAATCTTCCAAAAAACAAAAGTCTACGACCAGATAGCTTCACAGGTGTATTCTATCAAACATTTAGAGAAGAGCTAACACCCATTCTTCTCAAACACTTCCAAAAAATTGCAGAGGAAGGAACACTCCCAAACTCATTCTATGAGGCCACTATCAGCCTGATACCACAACCAGACAAAGATACTACAAAAAAAGAAAATTACAGACCAATATCACTGATGAATATAGATGCAAAAATCCTCAACAAAATACTAGCAAACAGAATCCAACAACACATTATAAGGATCATACACCATGATCAAGTGGGATTTATCCCAGTGATGCAAGGATTCTTCAATATATGCAAATCAATCAATGTGATACACCATATTAACAAATTGAAGAATGAAAACCATATGATCATCTCAATAGATGCAGAAAACCTTTTGACAAAATTCAACACCAATTTATGATGAAAACTCTCCAGAAAGTGGGCATACAGGGAGCCTACCTGAACATACAAACCCACAGCAAACATCATTCTCAATGGTGAAAAACTGAAAGCATTTCCTCTAAGATCAGGAACAAGACAAAGATGTCCACTCTCACCACTGTTATTCAACATAGTTTTGGAAGTTCTAGACACAGCAATCAGAGAAGAATAAGAAATGAAAGGAATACAAATTGGAAAAGAAGAAGTAAAGCTGTCACTGTTTGCAGATGACGTGATACTATATATAGAGTATCCTAAAGATGCCACTAGAAAACTACTAGAGCTAATCAATGAATTTGGTAAAGTTGCAGGATACAAAATTAATACACAGAAATCTCTTGCATTCCTATACACTAATGATGAAATATCTGAAAGAGAAATTAAGGAAACACTCCCATTTACCATTGCAACAAAAAGAATAAAATACCTAGGAATAAACCTACCTAGGGAGACAAAAGACCTGTATGCAGAAAAGTATAAGATACTGATGAAAGAAATTAAAGATGATACCAACAGATGGAGAGATATACCATGTTCTTGGATTGGAAGAATCAATATTGTGAAAATGACTCTACTACCCAAAGCAATCTACAGATTCAATGCAATCCCTATCAAATTACTAATGGCATTTTTTACAGAACTAGAACAAAAAATCTTAAAATTTGTATGGAGACATGAAAGACCCTGAATAGCCAAAGCAGTATTGAGGGAAAAAAACAGCTGGAGGAATCAGACCCCCTGAGTTCAGACTATACTACAAAGCTACAGTAATCAAGACAATATGGTACAGGCACAAAAATAGAAACATAGATCAATGGAACAAGATGGAAAGCCCAGAGATAAACCCACACACCTATGGTAAACTAATCTATGACAAAGGAAGCAAGGATATACAATGGAGAAAAGACAATCTCTTCAGTAAGTGGTGCTGGGAAAACTGGACAGCTACATGTAAAAGAATGAAATTAGAACACTCCCTAACACCATATACGAAAATAAACTCAAATTGGATTAAAGACCTAAATGTAAGACTGGACACTATAAAACTCTCAGAGGGAAAAATAGGAAGAACACTCTTTGACATAAATCATGGCAAGATCTTTTTTAATCCACCTCCTAGAGTAATGGAAATAAAAGCAAAAATAAACCATTGAAACTTATTGAAAATAAATAAACCTATTGAAACTTCAAAGCTTTTGCACAGCAAAGGAAACCATAAACAAGACGAAAAGACAACTCTCAAAATGGGAGAAAATATTTGCAAACAAATCATCGGACAAAGGGTTAATCTCCAAAATATATAAACACCTCATGCAGCTCAATATTAAGAAAACAAACAACCCAGTCCAAAAATGGGCAGAAGACATAAATAGACATTTCTCCAAAGAAGACATACAGATGTCCAAGAAGCACATGAAAAGCTGGTCAACATCACTAATTATTAGAGAAATGCAAATCAAAACTACAATGAGGTATCACCTCACACCAGTTAGAATGGGCATTATCAGAAAATCTACAAACAAAAAATGCTGGACAGGGTGTGGAGAAAAGGGAACCCTCTTGCACTGTTAGTGGGAATGTAAATTGATACAGCCACTATGGAGAACAGTATGGAGGTTCCTTAAAAAACTAAAAATAGAATTACCATATGATCCAGCAATCCCACTACTGGGCATATACCCAGAAAAAGCCATAAATCAGAAAGACACATGCACCCCAATGTTCATTGCAGCACTATTTACAATAGCCAGCTCATGGAAGCAACCTAAATGCCCATCAACAGACAAATGGATAAAGAAGATATGGTACATATATACAATGGAGTATTACTCAGCCATAAAAAGGAACGAAATTGGGTCATTTGTAGAGACGTGGATGGATCTAGAGGCTGTCCTACAGAGTGAAGTAAGTCAGAAAGAGAAAAACAAATATTGTATATTAACGCATATATGTGGAACCTAGAAAAATGGTACAGATGAACCAGTTTGCAGGGCAGAAATTGAGACACAGATGTAGAGAACAAACGTATGGACACCAAGGGGGGAAAGCGGCGAGGTTTGGGGTTGGTGGTGTGATGAATTGAGAGATTGCAATTGACATGTATACACTAATATGTATACAATTGATGACTAATAAGGACCTGTTGTATAAAACAATAAAATTAAGTTAAAAAAATTTTTTTAATGAAAAAAATTTTTTAGTCAGTTTCTTTTTGTGTATACCAGCAATGAGTAACAGGAATTTTAAGTTAGAAATAAATATAGGGCTTCCCTGGTGGCGCAGTGGTTGGGAGTCCTCCTGCCGATGCAGGGGACATGGGTTCGAGCCCTGGTCCGGGAGGATCCCACGTGCCGCGGAGCAACTAAGCCTATGTGCTGCAACTGCTTAGGCCCACACGCCTGGAGCCCGTGCTCTGCAATGGGAGAGGCCACCGCAGTGAGAGGCCCTTGCGCCACAGCGAGGAGTGGCCCCTGCTCGCTGCAACTAGGGAAAGCCCACAAGCAGCAACAAAGACCCAACGTAGCCAAAAATAACTAAATTTATAAAAAAAAAAAAAAAGAAAGAAAGAAATATATTACAGTGGCACCAAAATAGAGAAATTATTAAATATAAATCTAACAAGTTATTTATGTAGAAAGTTGGAAAACTCTGATGAAATAAACCAAAGAATGTCTAAATAATTGGAAAGGTATCCCATGTTCATGTACTGGAAGACTCAATATTTTTGAAATGTCAGTTCTTTCCCACTTGATCTGTAGATATGATGCAACCTCAGTATCCCAGCAAGATATTTGGGAGGCATTGACAAAGTTATTTTAAAATATTTATCTAGAAGCAAAAATTGATAATAGCCAAAACAATAATGTAGAAGAAGAACAAAGTTGGAGGACTTAACACTACTCAACTTTAAGACTTAGCATAAAGCTATATTAATACTTACAATATGGTCTTGGGTAAATACCAGACACGTGGATAACTGGAAAAGAAAACAGAGCTATAAAATAGCCCCACACATATATCACCAACAAATATTTGACAAAGGAGCCAAGGCAACGCAAAAGAGAAAAAAGTCTCTTCAACAACTTGGCATCCATATAGAAAAAAAAAATGAACCTAGAAACAGTTTTTATATCATTCACAAAAATTAACTCAAAATGAATCATAGATTTCCTAAATATAAAACTCAAACCATTAAACTTCTAGAAGAAAACCTGAAGGGAAATTTGCATGGCCTTGCATTTGGTGATGATATTCTAGATACAGCATCAAAAGCATGATCTATGAAAAAAAACATTGATAGACTGGATTTTATTGAAATTAAAATCTTTTGCTCTGTGAAAGACAATATTATGAGAATAAAAATAAAAGTCATAGATTGGGAGAAAATATTTTCAAAAAGAGTTGATAAAAGATTGGTATCCAAAAAAACCCTTAAAACTCAACAGGAAACACAATTCAATTTAAAATGGGAGAAAGATCTAAAATGACACTTTATTGAAGAAGATATACTGATGGAAGATAAGCATGTGAAAACTTACATGTTTTGTCTTTAGAGTAATGCAGTTAAAACACCAATAATTTATCCTAAAAAACTATTGCATTAGCTAAAATCCAAAAATTGACACTATCAATTGCTGGCAAGGATGTAGAAAAAACTGAGACTCATTTATTGCTGGAGGGAATGTAAATAGTACAGACACTTTACAAGATAACTTGCAAGTCAAGAAAAGGTAAACACATAATCTTACCATATTATTTAGCAGTCCTTCCTCTAGGTATTTACCCAACTGACTTAAAAAAATTTTTTTTAAATAACACATAATCTTACCAAAAACCATCACACAAATATTTTTAGCAGGTTTATTCATAATCACCAAAAACGAACTGGAAGCAATAAAATGGTGTTCAGTGGGTGAGTTTACAAACAGTTAAATCCATACAATGGAATAGTCACTGATAAAATTACATTCAGTATCAAGCTGTACAAATACATAGATAAGTCAATTATTAATGCTTATTGCTAAATGAAAAAAAGGCAGTCTGAAAAGTCTACATTTTATACAATTACATGATATTCTGGAAGAAGCAAAACTGTAGAGAGAGTAAAATGGTCATTGGTTGCCATGTGTTTAGGGGGATTAAGGAAAGAACAGGTGAATCACAGGAGATATTTCAAGATGATGAAACTGTTCTGTTAAGATACTGTAGTGGTGGATTCATGAGATTATACATTATCAAACCCCATAGGAATGTACAGCACAAAGAACAAACCTTAACACATGCTAAGGAGATATGAATAAACCACAGACTTTAATAATAATGTATCAGTATTGCTTCATTAACTGTAACAAGTACACCACACTAATTACAATATTAAAAAATGAGGTAAATTGGGTGCAGAGTATATGTGAACTCTGTACTATCTTCACAATTTTTCTATAAACCTAAACTGTTCTAATAAGTAAATTCATTCTAAGAAAAAAATCAATGATGTAAACTTCCAGTGTACGAAGCAAACAAATAAATAAATAATAAAGCAAAAATAGTGAAGGAAAATAATAAAAATAAAAGCAAAATTCAATAACTTAGCAACCAGAAATATAGTAGAGAAAGTCAACAGTATACAAGATGGTTTTTGAAAAAGACTAGTAAAATAGAAATAAAACCCTAGAAAGGCAAAATAACAGAGAGGGAAAACTCAGACTACCAATATTATGGATAAAAAATAAAAAAGTACTTCAGATTCTGAAAAATTTGAGGGTATTACAATATAGAAAAATTTGAGCATATTACAATAACTTACGCAACTAAGTTTTGAAAATTTATTTTACATGGGAAGATTTCTTCAGAAAGCACAGTATAATAAATTCTAAAAGATAAATAGAAATAAATGTTTTCACAGATTACTCCAAGTCCAGTTGGCTTCACAAATAAATTTTTTCCAAACATTTAAGGAAGAAATACTAGTAATCTTATTCAAACTTTTCCTGTGTATAAAATAAAATTTGCAATCCAGTTTCTCTCAAAAATACATTGGAAATTCTAAACAAAACTAGCAGAAATAATCCAGAGATATACAAAAATATTAATATATTGTAAAAAAGTAGTCTGAAGTTTGTCATAACATTTGAAATTTAATCAATATTTTCCACATTAAAGGAGAAAACAATATAATTAGATGAATAAGCTGCATTTGATAAAATTCAAGGCACACCCTTCATTTTATCACAGAAATAGGAAAGTTCCTTAATATGGTATGGTATATATATAAAAAATATATAGATATCATTATTTAATATTTTGCTCCTGAGTCAGAGAAAAATGGTTATTCATTATCACCACATCTTGTCAGTATTTTACTGTGAGTCTTATCCAATATAACAAAGCAAGGCAAAGCAACAATAGCTGTTAAAACTGAAAAAAAAAGTTGGTTTTTCATACATCATGATAATGTCATAGAAAATCACACACACACCCCCAAAAAAACAGAAATACTACAAACAAACCATAGGAAGTCATAACTGAATTTAGCTGGATACAAGGTAAATAAATATATATTTGTCAATTATATTTCTTTACCGTAGCAATAAAAAATGGGTATAAATTTTAAATAGATAACTCCATTTGTTACAGCACCCAAAACATTAAACACCTAGGAATGTGTTTGGTAAACATATTTTAAATGCACAATGTCTGTATACTGAAAACTATACTTTCATTTACAGAAAGTATATCTAAATAAATGGAGTTATTTCAAGTTCATGGACTGTTAGACTAGTACTAATAAAATGCCATTTCTCCCGAAATTTCACTAAAGATTCTGTGCAACTCCAATCAAAATTCCAGCTGGAATTTTTCTTTTTTAGAAATTTAAAGTATGATTATAGTGTGTAGATGGAGATGCAGATGACCCAAAAGAGCCAAGGTAATTTTGAAGTAAAATAAAGCTGGAGGACATATATTACCACTTACCATGACTTTCTATAAATATATGGTAATTCAAACAATGTGATATTGGCTCAAGGACAAATGGTCCAATGAGACAGAATACAGAGTCCAATTAGAGACTCACACATTAATTTTTAACTGATTTTTTGACAAAAGCTTCACTTTTATTTTTGACAGGGTCTTCACTAATTTTGAAAAAGGCAGATTTCCTGGAGAAAAAAAGTTCTTTTCAATCAATTGGATATACATGAAGGAAAAAAAAAAATCCAGTTGCCCTTTCAAATAAGCATAAATTAATTTTAGTTGGCGTGTAGACTTAAATGTTAAATCTTAAGTGATCAAACTTCTAGAGGAAAACGTAAGAATGTCTTCATTAACTTGGTCTATGCATAGATTCATTAAATAGTATATAGTAAGCAGTAACTAAAACAAAATGTTGAAACACTGTGCTTCATTAAATTTAAAAACTTCTAAAAAAAAAATTAAAAATTTCTCATTTTCGAAAGACCTGATCAGTAATGGGAATGATAAGGACTATCACAGCCACAAACAGGGACATTCTTATAAATCAGGAAAAAGACAGGCTGAAAATAATTGAACGTGTAATTCACAAGAAGATAATAGTTAGAAAAAAACTTATGGAAATGTTTCATCATCATTATTCATCATAGAAACGCAGATTAGTATCACAACAATCACAGCATACCCCTTCAGAATGTCTAATAAATAAAACTGAAAATACCATGAGTTATTGGGGATGTGGAGTAACAGAGCAGCTACTATATTACTGGTGAGAATAAAAATTTATAAAACCATTATGAAGAAAATATTTTGTTAGTACCTATTTGAAAGAAGTTGGCAATACTCATTCATATGCTTGGAATCAGCAATTATATTTCTTAGTATATGCCGAACTGAAATGCACCAAAACAGATGGATAGAAGTTTTACTCATAATAGCCCCAACTTGTAATAACACAAATGTTCAATAATGGGTAGCATGAGTAAATCATGTATCTTTCTATCTTGGAATTCTATACAGAAATAAAGAAGATTAAATTACTAGTTGGTACATATGGAGTGAAACTCGCGTATATAATGTTGGTGAATGAAGTGAAATAAAAAAGAGTTTATGGGGCTTCCCCGGTGGCGCAGTGGTTGAGAGTCCGCCTGCCGATGCAGGGGACACGGGTGCGTGCCCCGGTCCAGGAGGATCCCACATGCCGCGGAGCAGCTGGGCCCGTGGGCCATGGCCGCTGAGCCTGCGCGTCCGGAGCCTGTTCTCCGCAACGGGAGAGGCCACAACGGTGAGAGGCCCACATACCACACACACAAAAAAGAAAGAGTTTATGTTGTGTGATTCTATTTATATTAAGTCAAGTATAGACAAATGTATATATGCATATATATACATATATATTTATACATATGTACGTATGTATATATGTATACATATATGCATATATATTCTTTTTCAGATTCTTTTCCATTATACGTTATTATAAGATACTAAATATAATTCCCTGTGCTATACAGTAGGTCCTTTTTGTTTATCTGTTTTATGTATAGTAGTGTGTATATATACCAAAGGGGAAAGGGTGGAGGATAAATTAGGAGTGTGGGATTAACATATAAAATAATGCTTTTGACAAGTGGAGAATTTCCTCATTCCGCAGCTCACAGAGTAAATTATATAAAGCTGTATTTTATAAAACACAGATTAATGTACCACTGTGAACTACATTTATTCATGGTTAGTTTCCATTTTCCATTAGTGTAATACTATATTAAAACCATAAAATATTTTAGGCAAGAATGCAGTTTACTTTTAAAAGGAAATTAGCACCATCTTCCACTGTAATCCTAACCATTAGTATCTTACTCAGAGTATGGTATTATAAAAAAAAGGTTCTAATAAAGTATAAAATTTCAGATTTATAAGAACTCTATCATGGTGTGAGATACTACTATGCTTCAAATCAATGAATATTACCTACATCAGACCTGAACACCTTGAACAATAAAAATACAATCATTTTCCATAGCATTAGACTTCAAATACTTTTAATATGTGGAAAGTATAAGATACGGAAATAAAATTCATTAACACATAATAGTAGAAGGAATTTGATCCTAGTTTTTGGAGACTCTTGGAAAATGAAAATTATATAGAGAGTGCCAGTTGTGTGTCAGGCACAATTCCTTATCCTAGAAAAGTAACGTATCACTTAATCTAATAATAATTATAGTATGTATTATTATCCTTTCCAGAGATGGGTAAATTTAATTAAGAAAAATTAACACCCATACTTAAAAGAAATCCTCACACCTTCTATTTATAATGACACATGGAAAAAATTTATCCTGTGGCCATTATACACAAGTTCCACACCTTTTACAACATTAGTAGTGTAATTATTAATATTGCTTCTACCAGGAATCTTCCAAAATGGCATATTTGGGAGAAATTAGATTAAAAAATTCTTGGCTCATTTTATTAAAAGTAATGTTTTCTTTTTTTGTTAAGTCTGTGCAATTTGGAGCAAGCCAAAACATCTGAGAATAAATCTTAATTAATTTTCTTCTTAATTATACCTCATCAGAAAAAAATGTAAATTTAAATTGGAACATAGATAAAAATTTTACTCACATTGTAGTCAAGAACAGAGAACATTCTTAGCCTCTGATATTTGATACTGTAGAGTAAACACCATTTTACTTAAGAGTTTTCAAATAAGGGACAAGGGAAAACAGCCAGAGTCGCCACTTTGTTGGCATTCATCCTTGGTTGTTTCCTTATATCTCTCTCTTAGACATCTTCCTTTCTATCAAAACTCCAAATTGGTTCATAATCTTCCAATTTGCTGTATCTTTCAAAGATGCTCTCTGCCTCTCTTCAGAAACATTTTTTTTTTTGGCCAAAAATAGTGGTCTTATTTCTCTTAGTGAATGATTGTTTTAGGCAAAGGCATCTGACAAAGTTGTGGCAATTGAGAAGTATAAAACAGTTCAAAGAAAGCAATCTATGAAGGAATTTTTTATTCCTGAAGCAGATAAAATACAGGGATGTTCTTTTATCTGCTTCTTGATCCTGTCCTTTGCATGTGACACCTTGAAATGGGACTGCAGTCTTAGAACTACTTGTAGAGAATAAACATGCTGAGGAGGGCAGAACTGAGGACTGCGTTCTTATTTAGCCATGGAATTAACCATACCTGGAATTGCCCTTCCAGACATGTTTTTTAATTTTCTTTAACTTGCAGCCACAAACATCATAACTTTGATTTTTCATTTCTTATGTTGTAAGGGACTACAAAACGAATCCTGTGCCAATTATAGAGTAGATTCTTAGCATTTTAAAGTAGAATACTATAAATATAATTGAAATATTGTTACCATTTTCTTTGACTGGGTGGAGAGACAAAAGGGATCAGTTCAGGAAACAACTTTGCGTGGGTTCTCTTCAAGGAAGGAGAGTATGGTTCCTGTCTAAACAATATTACAAGTGAGTAGTCTCAAAACAGTGTTGGAGGTATTAAGATCAACCTATGAATATTGGTATTTTATGAGCATAGATAAATATATTTTCATTCTCAAATGTTCAAGAAATTATGTGAAGAACTTAAAGTAGTTATTAAGAGACATGAAAGTGTAGAATTTTTAAATTTAACTTCTTATAAAACTATACTTGACTATGGACTTTTTGAGGATACAACTTAATGCTGAAGATAATGAAGTACTCAGTCTGTGCATGACTTCAACTGCAGAAAGCTGAATTGACAATAAACTACTCTTGTTTAGTGTCATCATGTTGAAGTTAGTGTGGAGGTTCACAGAACAGAAAAAGAAATTGCAAAAAGAGAAGCCAAGTGACATTGGCAGAAATTTTGTGAAGAGTATTTAAAAGTGACATATAACTCTTCACGATTCCATATTGCATGTAAATGAGCAGAAGAATATTCTTACTAGCCTAGCTAGAGGTGTGGAAATGTGTGTATGTTTGTGTGTGTGTGTGTGTGTGTGTATATACACACACAATCATTCTATGGAACCTAAGTTTGTAAATTTCATAAAAAATTAATACTGTTAATTCCTTTTGAGAACTCTGAAAATGTGACTGCACTGAACCTGGATTCCCACGTGGCAGCAATCAGTTGTAGCTGCTTAAAGACTGTCCCCAGTCGGTAGGATATGTACTTCCTCTCTCGTCGGCAGCCACAGTCCTCACTACTCTTTATCACTTCTTAAAACATTAGAATCAATGATCAGCAAAGTGAATCAGTTATACATATATCCATTCTTTTATACATTTTTTTTCCATGTAAGTTATTCCAGAATAGTGAGTAGAGTTCCTTGTTGCTGTACACCTGAAACTGATACAACATTGTAAATCAGTTATATGCCAATAAAAATAAATAAATAAACAAATAAATAAATAGCATCAATGATCAGCTACTATTTACTTTCATACCCCAACAAGATAAACTCAGTAGCCTGGTACATATGCATGATGTGATTCCAGCCTTGGCCTTGGTCTCTTCGGATTGACGCTTTCAGTGAACTCACCACAGAGATTTTAATTTTGTGTTTGCCCTTTGGCTCTTTATTTCTCTGAGTCTTACTTCCTTCACCTTGGCTCTGTTCAGGACTCCAGAACACCATTTTTTTCCAGTTATCTGCCTCTTTCTGAATTATATACCATATTCAGGCTGGTAATTTGTACCACATTGACTTGATAGTTTAAAAAAAGTATTATGCTTTTTTTTTTTTTTGAACACTGTTTTCAATAGAAACTAACTGCTGTAAGGATATCCATGTTGAAGCAGGATACCAAATCTTTAAGGGTTGAGAGCGAAAAAGAAGATAGTCAAAGTGAGTTATTTGTTAACGGGAATAGTACCTTGTAAGACCGATTATGTAGGTTTCTCCAGCATCCCCATCATCACTGTTTTCCCTTATACTGCTAACTTTTATTGATTTATCTTTTTCATTTCAATTTGCAGCACACTTGGGTTCCTTTAGAAAATATTTCATCAATGAAAGACTTTATGGAAAAAATCTGCCCCATAAGTAAAATATTTTTATCAATGATTTACATATACTTTCAATTATGTTTAATTTTTTGCTATGTCAGAAATGTGAAGAAATTTTATAATTAAATATCTACTACTTATATAGCTATATGAATTCAATTATTTATTCAACATACATTTAATGAACTTCTTTGTGAATTGCTGGAATTACTGAAAAGCAGTGGAATATAGCAGCAGAAATAATTTATAATATAATATGGTATGATATGGTGTGGTACCTTTACTCTTAAGGCATTCCTTAAATGTTAAATAATTGGCATGAAATTTCTCTCTTATTATTATTAATGGCTAGATAAATTAATTACAAAATTATATTCACATTTGTGAAAACTAAATTAAACAAACCAAATCATAATCTAATTTCAAACAAAATAAATGCATAAATAAGTAACTTAATTCCCTACTTCCTAAGTAGGACAGCCCCACACATAGTCTCTATTCAAAAAAAATTGTAGCTTTAATTTCCAAGGATTGCTCTTATTCTTTTCCCCAATAAATATTCTCATCATTTCTTTTTTTATTTTTTGTTTTAAGCTTTTTTTTTTTTGGCGGTACGTGGGCCTCTCTCTGTTGTGGCCTCTCCCGTTGTGGAGTGCAGGCCCAGTGGCCATGGGTCACGGGCCCAGCCGCTCCGCAGCATGTGGGATCTTCCCTGACCGGGGCACGAATCTGTGTCCCCTGCATCGGCAGGCGGACTCTCAACCACTGCGCCGCCAGGGAAGCCCTCATCATTTCTTTTATGCACCATTTTCTAAACTTAAATGGGCACATTTAGTCTCCGTCTTCCTGTCCCTCTCCTTCCCCTCCTCTCCTTTTCTTCCTCTTCTTTTTCTCCTTCTTCTTTCTCTTGCTCATCTTTGTCCCCCTGCTCCTTCTCTTCCTCTTCTCTTGCTTTGTCACCATGCATTTAGAGTGGTGTCACAAATATCTGTGCAATGTTCAACGGCCTAACCCTTGCAAAGAAAACGTAGTCCTCAAAGAAGGTTCAGCTGAATATCAAGTGAGGAAAAATCAATCAACATGACAAGTAGATGGTTATTGACTATCCAAAGAGATGAAAGAAAGAATGATACATGTTTTTGGACTTAAAAGAATAATCACATAAAATTGGTATTAATGATAGAGTCATACAATTTGGTCTATTTCTGCTTTGGGGAGTTATAGAAAAATGATGCTATCATTATTTACAAAAATTATGGGCTACACAATGGTGAACCTTCATTATACAAAATTTCCATAGTTTGTGTGTGTCTGTGTGTGTGTTTATATGCATTTAATGTTAACTCATCTCCAGTTTTTGGAGATAAAATTGTCATCATGGCAGAGAAATATAAAAGTTGTTCAAGAGCATATTTGCATGAACCACAGGAAATATTTAGTTGCTCATATGAAGATGGCTTCAAAATAAATAATTGTGAAACAGCATTCAAAGCGTGTTACAGTATGAAAACAAGCATGGCCTGAAAGCCAGAGCACAGAAAAGAAAGAGGAAACACCCATGCTGCCACATACCAGCTTACCGGAAGTTAGCGAATATATGGACTTCATTATCATAAACTGAGCGTTTTGGCTACTAGAGTTTGTTCGTTTTTTGTTTGCTTGCTTGTTTTAGGACATAATGGGAGAAAAAACAGTAGATTTATGCTAGAAGCAACTTTATCTTTTATAAACAAAAGGTACATTAATGATGAGAGCTAATGAGTAAAAGAGGAATATAAGAAAGGGACAGTGATGACAGTAGAGGGCACCTGTACACCTCAGGGTACAAATAAGAGAAGGACAAATAGCAAATGTAGTAGAAAAATTGCGTTTCAGCCGTGGCAGTTTATAGTTGACCTAATGACAAGGTCGAGTATTATGCACTGAGTGTAAAATTAATGTCAGGTCCAAATGGGCTTTTCATCTGGATGGCAGTTGCTAATGCAAAGCATTTTAAAAAGAAGCCACCAGCAACACTTGGGGAAAGATACTTTTGAAAGGAGAAGTAATTCATGTCATTTATTTTAAGAGGGAAAATAAACCTATGAGAACAATGCTTTCATTTTCACGTTTAATTTTGAAGAAAAAGAGTCAGATGCAGACAAAAGCCATATAGATATCAATAATTATTTCTGTTCACCTGGAACCAGAATAGTAATTTAATTTGTATTAAGGCAAAATTGAACATTTTTCTTTTCGCTGATAAAAGACCTTTGGTATAAGGTCCCAACTTAATCAAAGTAGCATTTAGGATCCTAAAAAAGAAATGGTAAACAATGTAACTTAGATTAATAATACTTGACATATTTACATGAGAGGCAGCTCACCAGCTTTATACCTTCCAGCTCCCTGGAGACCAAATGGGGCCATATGACCTTCCAGCTCCCTGGAGACCAAATGGGGCCATATGACTAGGTTTTATTGATGAAATTTGAGTGGAAATGGTAAGTGACACTTCTGTGTCGAGGCACTTAGGAAATGAGTCATGCTTCTCTAACTTCTCTTTGCCAACCTGCCACTGAATGAAGAGGTTACAGATGCACTAAGAAATGGAAAGAGTCGTGGCCCCTGAAGCTCATTCACTGACATAGCCACCCTCTTCGACTGAAATGAGAACAAGAATAAACTCTACAGGGCTAAGCTGCTGAACTTTTGGAGTTTTATTTCTCATGCCTAACTGATGTAGCTACAAAAGCAGTATATGTGTTTTCCTTTAAAAATAATGAGTCCCCAAATACTGTTACTGTTCAAGAAGAAACTTTAAAAATCTGAAATATAATACTGTGCTATACTGATTTGGTAAATAAATGTCCATCTTTCAGAATCTTGTAGTTGCACATATGGGTTTAATCAGTCTACTTGGAAGACAGTTAAAAGTAGAGCAGTTTTCTTACAAAATCAGGTTTTTTCTTTCTGATTTTCAATTTTATAAATACCTCTTTCCAATTTTGCATTCAATATATACTTATATATTCTGCGAAACGCTCTGTGTTCACTTTACCCCGTGGAATTGTGATATAAAATATACCAAGTTTGGTACCTGATCAGTTTTATACCATCAAACAAATTGTGAGAGTCTCAAGAATGAGTCCTCTCTTTTTTGAAGACGGAGTAATCACCATATAGTTCAGTGTCAACAATGTCAAACTCAAATACCAATCCAGAGAAGCAATCAGGCCAAATTGTGTATAAACAGGTTTTGCAAGTAACACTGAGAACTTGATGATAAGGGTTAACTATGCAGAACAACAAGATATCAATGTCAGGAAAGGAGTTTGTTTTCTGAAGATCTAGAACAAAAGAGAGTAAAGCCAAGTTACAGAACTAAAAAGCAGAAAGTAACAGACACACACGCAAAAATTTTAGAAGCGGGAGATCAACAACAGGTTGTTTATTAACTGAGCCCGTAGCCACACTTCTTGTAGTTTTCTCTTCTATCCATCCTTGATTTTATGGTTAACGCACATCTTTTCTGGTCAACCTACTTTCTTTCAAGGCTTTGCTTATTATGAATGCCCCCCAACGCTATTCACATTGTGCAACACGGAGTATGTACAAAGACACATAAGTATTATACAAAAATAACTATTTTATAGATTTTATCTCCAAGCTGTTATTGCTGTTATTGCTGTAAAATGGACTAACATATTTTTTGCCAGCTTCTCATAGAGAATGTCTGAATTCAAGTTGTTCACACTTCTGAAATTATTTCATTCATAGATAAAAAAACAGAAAAAATTCTCTAGAGAAATGTGTTGAGATATATCACATGTTATATTAGGAACCATCCATGCTTAGAACATTTAAAATAATATTTTCTGAGAATAGTGCATTGAAATCAGATATGTAGTATATTCTGTATATGATTTACAGAAAATATCACATTAAATTGCTAAATATTCTTACAGGAGCATTATTGCATTACTAACTATTGTGAAGTAAGATACAGCTTAATGCTAGAAATGTTTTTAAGAATATTTATTAAATCTCTGCTATCTGTATGTACAAACTAATGTGACAACTTTTTAGTCTTTAAAGATATGATATTATAAGAAAGGAGTCAGGAGATTGACTGTTTTAATATAATATTAATAAAATACTTCTTTAAAAGTTGTTAAAGCCTCGAAACAAGAGATGTCACAACACTGGTTATAAATGGGGAGTAGGGGTGGAGTTATCTTATGGAGTATATCTGAAGAACCTAGGAATATATTTTTTCAAATTAACATAACCTAGTCACCTTTTTTTTCTTCTGTGGATCCTTAGTAAACTTTTCCAGTGAAAAGGAAAGCTGTAGTTGACTCATGTTCCTAGGGAATTATGATTGTTCTTCTGCCCTTTTCAAGAGCACGGTTTGTTTTAAGATTTGAGGAAGTTTCCTTTGCATGGATTAACTTGTAAGAAATGGGCCATGTAGTGATGGGAGAATGTGTTATAGATTGGATGGACTAATGGTAGTATATGGGTAGCACAGAGAGAAGTTAATTATTTTTGCATATTTGATGATTGCGCTAAGAAAATGCATTTGAAAGGATTCAGATGAATTGGCTGTTTTCTATAATTATTAATTTTAAATTTGTATTCTTTATTGTGATTCATAAATGAAGAGATTTTGTAATTAAATCTCTCTAACTTAGCAAATGGAGAGAAGATATTTTCCGAGTTACTTGGGATAAATGTTTATTTCCGGGCTTCCCTGGTGTGCAGTGGTTGAGAGTCCACCTGCCGATGCAGGGGACACAGGTTCGTGCCCCAGTCCGGGAATATCCCACATGCCGCAGAGCGGCTGGGCCCGTGAGCCATGGCCGCTGAGCCTGCGCGTCCGGAGCCTGTGCTCCGCAACGGGAGAGGCCACAACAGTGAGAGGCCCGCGTACCGCAAAAAAAAAATAAAAAATAAAATGTTTATTTCCAAGTTATTTGGGATAATTGTTTATTAACTGATGAAATCTTAATTTTCTTCAGGAAAATGGCAGATTTTCTTTATATACTGTATCATTTAGTCTTTACAGCCCTCTAAGCCTTCTAAGGCAGTGGTCCTCAACCTTTTTGGCACCAGGGACCGGTTTTGTAGAAGACAGTTTTTCCACGGAATGGGTGGGGGATGGTTCAGGCGGTAATGCGAGTGGTGGGGAGCGACGGGGAGTGATGGGGAGCGGCAGACGAAGCTTTGCTCGCTTGCCCGCTGCTCACCTCCTGCTGCGCGGCCCGGTTCCTAACAGGCCGCGGACTGGTACCGCAGGGGAGGAGTTAGGGACCCCTGTTCTAAGACATGTCTGAATGCTTCGAGAAGGACGTCACTGTTAGAGACAATGTACATGCATGAGGAAGAAAAGAGAGGAAATAAATGAGGATCTTGACCAGGCAGAAGTGAATGGAATGCAGGGCAGATGCAGAAGGTAGCAGCAGATGGACTGCATTGCATATGAAAAAGAATTCACCTTTGATAAATGCAATCACTTGTGCTATTTTGAATCAGGAGGAAAGAAAGTGATAAGGATGAAAGCAAGTAGAGTTATAGATTTGGAGCCTGAAAGTGGAGAAAGTTTCTTGCTAATTATCTGTAATCTTCATGGTATGTGAGACTAAGAGGAAAGGAAGGCCAAAAAGTAAGATTTAAGTAGAATAGAGAAGATATAACCAAGTTATTTTAGAAAATTAGGAAAAGAAATGACCAAAGAAATGTGGCAATGTGGCAAAATTTCCTTTATTTGTCGAGGACTCAGTTGAGGTTGCTGATTTATATGTTACTTATTGTGCTGTTCACATAGTAATAAGCTCCCCAAGCCAGAGGGGGAGGATGACTGGAAATAACCAGGGCCGTGGATAGACTATATGCGTACATCAGAAAAGAAAGAAGGAGACAGGTAAAGGTATTTGCGAGGCAGTCTAATGGTAGAAACTAATTAAAGTTATGTGATTTTTATTCAGTAGGTTTTAATAGTAAACCTAAGAGAATTATGTAGACACTAGTGGTGTTAGACTGAAATATGAATGAGATGTGTGAGATGAAAATATGCTACACTGATCACAAAAAGTCAGCAAACAACAAAACATAAATGTATGGAATTTTGAAAGTTGTATTATGACCTCCTTAATTACACAATATACCTATATACAGAAATACAATGATTACTGACAAGTTTTATTTAAAAATGCAACATAAGCCCCAAGTTCTGTTAAAAGTAACCTTCAAAGGTTTCTGTAATCCAGCTTAATAACAAGAACTAAAATCACCTTCTGGAATGGTGAACAAATGAGTGTTTTATGCAAGCATGTTTGGGGGAATTTTTGAGCAAAATTTTATGTTTTCAGCCACGTTTTATCATAGTTTGACCAAAGTTGAAAGGGGTATGAATCAATCAGGCAAGATCAGGTGATAACAAAGATGCCCAAACACTTAGTGGCTTAAAGTTTAAAATTTAAAAAAAAGGTTGCCTTTGTTTGTCTTTATTTTTCTTTCTTAATTTCTTATGCAAGTCACATATTTAAAAGAGTTATTTTAAAAAGTCTCTGATGTGTGTCATTGTTATCCTCGCAAAGTAGCTGCTCTTAGAAATATTGCCTCAGGAGGAAAAAATAATGTTAGAAAACATCCTCTGGATTTTAAATAATCCACCTAGAAATGAGACAAACCACTTCTGCTCACATTTCACTGAAAATAATCACGAGAAGAAAATATAATTTCAAGAGGATGGGAAAGTGCAAACGTAGAATGACTGAAGAGAAAAAGAGCCAGCATGTTTGTGAAGAAGTCTAACGTGTATTAGACACCCTGTAAAATAAAAGACATTGAAACTTCTTATTGTGTATATGTCCAAACTCTGAGGTAAACATTAATTTTTCTGTGTGTCTTCCTGGTTAGAAAAATTAATTTACTTTCTTGGTTTCTCATATCAATGGAACATCAAAGTTGAATTTGGAATTCAAGGCTGCCATTTAGCAATTCGTTGAGAAAAAAATATTTTATTGTCTCAAAGTTAAAAATGGAGAAAGATTCCTTGTAGAGTTAACTGAATGCAAATGGTACTATAAATTTGATGCCAGCTCTATTGAAAATAAATTCCACATTTATGTGCTTCTGTAATTAGTTCCAATCAGCATGCTATAAATATGTAACGGTTTTACCCATCTATCACTTGCATCTCCAGTTTAAAGCTCTTCAGTTGAAATGACAAACACAGATTCTGAGCAGGGTTTACGTCGGTGTAGATTTGTCTAAGATTGAAATAAAAGGTATAGACAACTCCTTATTTTCTTGAGTTTTAAAACCTTATTTTTCCTTTTACTAAATATAGTTATCATTGTTCTCTAAAATCAGAGAAAACTAAAAGAAGTAGTTTTAAATTAAATTTGAAAATAAAGAAATTTTGATTGTCATGGAAGCTTGAGAGATAGGGATAAATCCTCATTATTAGTCATCTAAAGGTTTACCCATGACAGTGGTAGCGGAATAGGAAGAGAAAGGCTGCTTATTAATTATCTAGCTGAAAGTATTGAGTTTCCCATAATGCTTTACCTTTCTCTTATAGCCTAGCTCTCCTATTTAAGTCAATAGTTTTCAACATTTTTGCAACCATAAAACACATAAGAAGTCTGATGCACCTCCAGCAGCTGCAATGCTGCACTTTTGCACTGAACCTCTTAGAAGTTTAGAGGCTGGATAGGGCACATCACTGAAGCGGTGTTTTGCATTTCAAAATTCCCTCAGGAGAGTGATGCTTAAAAACATGCAGTTGAAAATTCTCTCCTCAGGGGATTCTGAGATCCTCAGCTTTATTAACTCATTTATTTCAGTTGAGAGTAAGTGAAAACTATTCCAACACTAATCTTCTTCCTATATAAAGTAGAAAGTCAGGAATGGAAATTTCAGTGAATTCATATTCTGACATTGTCAGAATGTCATGTTCAAGAATTTACTAATAGTTTCAAGTCTCTGTCATCAGAAATGACTGGGTAAATAAATAATCCCCATCAACAACAACAAAAAACAACTAGGAATAGAAAGTAACTATTGCAGTATGCTTGGGCTAGGCAAGCATAGATATAATCTAACAGATACATGTGCAGGACGTGAATTTATTCTAGTTTAGTTAATGAGATTTTGATCTCAAAACCAGTTTAAATTTGGTGTAATTTTGTGTGCGAGGACCTCATTTTTATAGATACTAGAGACATCCGAAGATACTGTATTATTTAGAATCTTTCTTAATATCTCAATATAAAATAAATTAGCATTTTCTGAGGTGTCCACTACCCATTCATTCGTTCATTTAGACTGAACTTATTTAGTGCCTGCTATGTTCAGGCTTTGGTAATAAAAAGGTTAGAAAAAATGAGACATTCTACCCTTTGACAGTTCACAGCCTAGTGGCAGAAGACAAATAGTCATCCAAATAATTAAAAATCACAAAATACAGATAATTGTTATAAAAACAAAGCTATAAATTACTGCTTTAAAAGCATATAAAGCACACCTCACTAGTTTGGAAGATGAGGGAAGGTTTACTGCAAAAGTGACTTTTAGCTGTAATATAAAGAATTTTTAGAAGTTAAGTACATAAAGTTCAATGTTGGGGAAGCAGAGCTCTGCACAGAGAATTTCTAGAAGAAGAAAAATATACATGAAAGCAGATGAAGAGCATGGAATGTTTCAGGACCCCACACCAAGGCAATGAGACCTGAGTGTTCAAGCTGGAAGAGGAAAAATGGGAGATAAAAGTAGGATGTTTTACAAGGACTAGAAATACTGGGTCTCAAAGGCCAGTTTGAAGGTGTGTGTTTTGGGCCTATGAATAATGAGAAGTAAAACAGGTTTTATAAATTTAATGATATTATTATATTTGCATTAAAAAATAGCTTTGTTCGCAATGTAGGGAACCAGTCGGCTTTTGTCACTTATAAAATACAGCTTTTCCATCACCATGCAGTAATCACCATTGTTGCTGTTTTGATTTAAAGTGATTAACTTAAAAGTGAAAATTAGCAAAAAAAATTGCACAGGAAGAGACATCTACAAAGTTTTTAACTTTTATTTTTTATTGGAAACTATTTTGGAGTATTTTTATACCTACTGTGGTACAGTAGTTTTTGTGAAACTCATAAGATATGTTGTTGACAAACCCACTACATATCATATCATATCATTATATTACATTTTATGTTACATAATATTAGAATACATATGTTATGTAACATTAGAATATATATTACAATAAAGATTTAGCTCCGTATTTATACTAAAGTAAACATTTTTGTTAAATGATTATTAAGTTTTCCAAGGGGTACAAATCAATAGAGGCTATCTTATTATTGGTTTATCATTAATACAGAGATCAAAACGTAAAAACAATCTAATTCTCGTCTAATTTGGCAATGGTCACATTAGTTCAAAGAACATAAAAACATGTAATTTTAAATTGTTTTCAAAGTGTTAATAAAATGTAATGTGTGAAAATCTTGTGCTGCTTTACTCTCATTTTAAAGAAAAAGTTAATTTTGATAAGTAAATGGTGGAGTTCAAAAGTCAAATTTTCACTCTTTGACTAGTGTAAAAAGAAGTAATGAAGATTCAGGAACCGTCCTCAAAAACCTCTGTTCACATATTCTGGTAGGCCAAGAACGACTTCCAGATGAGGGCATAATTGTCCATTTTATGATTTCTTATAACATGAGCTTTCTCACACTTGGCAGTCTCCAGTAATACATTAAGTCATGACAGGTATTAATTAATGATGGGTGCCCTTCTCTTGACATCATGAGTCTCAAAAATACTTTATCGCTTACCAGATTAGAGACTGTAAGAAATGAGTAAAACCAAGAATAGGAATTAATTAAAGATTTCATTAACGTCAGAGATAATATATGATTTGTTTTCAAGCTGAATTTCACAACAGCTATGACAGAGTCAAGTTCAAATCAGGTGACTTAATCTAGTGTCCATTAAGTGAAGGAGCTAGCATTAACATCCTGAAAGCAAATAAACACAGATATGAACCATTGCAGCCCTTGATGTCATATGACTATGTAGAATAGGCACTAAAAGTTTGTATTAATAAACGTGATTAGAGATTCTTTTTGATTATTTCCATCACCACCACACTGAAGCATTCGGATAAGTGTATGTTGTATTTTAAAAATTTCTAAAACAACTCACATTCATTCAAAATTAATATCCATGTCCTTCTTTTAATAATATAGCACATGTAGTCAACATATAAAATGTGGGGCAGTAAAATGGAGAGACTATTCTCCAGTCCTAGCATGGTGATATAAAATTTACACTGTAGACTCATAGCTTGTAGGGATGGATTTTCTTTTTTTATCAGTCAAAATATCATAATAAAAGCATGTTTCGTAGATAATGTTTAATTGAACTAAAGAATTTAAACAGAAAATATTGTAGAAGGAAAATGTATTCAAAATTGTGACCTTTTCTGGAATATTCTTATCATTTTGACTATCATCTAATGTAAAGTTCTCTAATTGGAGGCTCAGTGATTTAATATATCTTGCCCATCTTGGACTATTCCTCTAGAACAGGAGAAGAATTTTTTTCTATTTGTAAGGGTTCTTAATAAAACATGTAAAAATCATCACCCTAAGGGCGTATATCAGTTTTGGCCAAGGATAAATCCTTACAATAAAAATGAAAGTGTATTCCAATTTACATGCACAGCAGTTAAGGGCATATCCTTACGAATTTGATTGACAAATACCTGTTTTCAAATAAGCTCCAGAAGTGCTAATGATTCTAAAGGCTTGACTTTTGTCAAGAGGAAAAGGACTTTTTACAAGAGGGCATATGTCTCTAATTTGTAACAAGATTTATATCATATTTTACTGGCAACTTTCCTCTCTGTGAAGATGAGATAGTTTATGTTTGTTAAATTTGTAGCTTTGAAAACTGAAATATGTATTACATTCAAGCTAACCTATTGCTTGAAAAGATGTTGTCATTTGGCAAACTCTAGTAATCAGAAAATAACTGCAGTCTCTTTGCTTGGAAACCTAATAGACATAGCTATGAGTATTTTCCGTGAGTGACATAGG